>NC_050575.1:149173400-149499233 GCF_011100635.1 Trichosurus vulpecula | reverse complement strand
TTTTAATTGAATGTCCATCTTTTCTTTTTTTTTTTATTAACGAGTAGACTCAGATTTTCAAGGAATATTACCTTGGGTTGGATCTTGAGCTCATTTGCTCTTTCAAACATATCCATCCCCTCCTGTGTTTTCTGGTATATACGGAATAATCTTGTGTTGTTCCCCTTTCCTTTCCTTTATATTTGAAGGTCTTTCTCCTGGTCACTTGCAGAAATTGTTATTTGTCACTTGAATTGCTAAATTTAACTACTATGTGTCTTAAAGTTTGCCATCTAGGGTTTATTTGTTTGTTTGTTTGTGGAGGTTATCTATAGATTCTTTTGATTGGAACTTTGCTTTCTAAGTTCAGAAGTCCTACACAACTTTATGAATTATTTATCGAATTATGATGCTCCTATTTTTTCACATATTTTTCTGGGAGACATTAATCCTTAATTTGTCTCTATACATACTCTCTCTGAGATCAGTATATTATGCTTGTATGGAGATTATGCTTTATTTTACTGTCATTGCTTTTTGCTTCTTTATTCCTAAGTTGTCTTTCACTTCTATGTACTTTTATTATCAAACATTTTTTCTCTCTTTTTTTGTTTTACTTTGTTTCTTTGGTGAGACTGCCTACCAAGGATTAAAAATTGTCTCCTCCTTCAGTTATTTCTGTTGTACAAGCCATAAGTTCTGATTTCACAAATGTTATCACAAAGAAATTGAAGGAACTAGAATAGGCAATGAGGAAACAAAACTATCACTCCTTGCAGATGATATGATAGTATACTTAGAGAATTCTAGAGAATCAACTAAAAAACTACTTGAAATAATTAACAATTTTAGTAAGGTAGCAGGATATAAGGTAAACCCACATAAATCTTCAGCATTTCTTTATATGACCTACAAAACCCAGCATCAAGAGATAGAGAAATTTCATTTAAAATAACTGTAGATAATATAAAATCTTTGGGAGTCTACCTGCCAAGACAAACCCAGGAAGTATATCAATGCAATTAAAAACACTTTTCACACAAATAAAGTCAGATCTAAATAATTGGAAAAATGTCAATTGCTTGTGGGTAGGCTGAGCTAATATAATAAAAAATTACAATTATACCTAAATTAATTTGCTTATTCAGTGCCATACCAATCAAACTACCACAAATTATTTTATAGAGCTAGAAAAAATAATAACAAAATTCATCTGGAAGAATAAAAGGTCCAGAATATCAAGGGAATTAATGGGGAAAAATGCAAAAAAAAAGTGGCCTAGCCATATTATTATATTATAAAGTGGCAATCAACAAAACTATTTTGTGCTGGTTAAGAAACAGAGTAACAGATCAGTGTAATGGGTTACGTCCACAAGACAGTAATAAATGAGTATAGTAATCTACTGTCTGATAAACCCAAAGACTCTAGTTTCTGGAATAAGAACTCACGATTTGACAAAAACTGCTAGGAAAATCTGAAAATAGTATGGCAGAAACTAAGTATAGACCAACATCTCATACAGTATACCTTAAATAAGGTCAAAATGGGTACATGATTTAGACATAAAGGGTGATACCATAAGCAAATCGGGAGAGCAAGGAAGTTTGTCAGATCTATGGAGAAGGGAAGAATTTATGATCAAACAAGAGATAAAGAATATTGTGAAATGTAAAATGGATAATTTTGATGACATTAAATTAAAAAGGTTTTGCACAAACAAAACCAATACAACTAAGATCAGAAGGAAAGCAGAAAGCTGGGAAACATTTTTTTTTTTTACAGCCAGTGTTTCTAATAAAGACCTCATTTCTCAAATATATAGAAAACTGGGGTAAATTTATAAGATTATGAGTCATTCCCCAATTGATAAATGGTCAAAGAATGTGAACAGGAAGTTTTCAGATGAAGAAATTAAAGTTGTCTATAGTCATATGAAAAAGTGTTCTAAATCGCTATTGATTAGAGAAAATCAAATTAAAACAATTCTGAGGCACCATTTCACAATTATCACATTGGCTAATATGACAGAAAAGGAAAATGATAAATGTTGGATAGCATGTGGGAAAACGGGAATACTAATATATTGTTGGTGGAGTTGTAAACTGATCCAACCATTCTGGAGAGCAATTTGTAACTATGCCCAAAGGGCTATAAAACGTTTACCCTTTGATCTAGCAATACTTCTATTAGGTATGTATCTCAAAAGTGATCATAAAAAATGAAAAAGGACCCACATGTAGAAGAATATTTATAGCAACTCTTTTTGTGGTGACAAAGAATTGTAAATTGAGGGGATGCCTATCGATTGAGGAATGGCTGAACAAGTTGTGGCATATGAATGTTATGGAATGCTATTCTATAAGAAATGATGAGCAGATGGATTTCAGAAAAACTTGAAAAGACTTACATGAATTGATGCTGAATGAAGTGAGCAGAACCAGGAGAACATTGTACATAGTAACAGAAACACTGTGTGATCATCAATCATGATTGACTTAGCTCTTCTCAGCAATACAATGATCCAAGACAATTCCAAGAGACTCATGACTGAAAATGCTATCCACATCCACAGAAGGAACTATGGAGTCTGAATGCAGATTAAAGCATTCTATTTTCTCTCTTTTTTTTCTTTCTCCTAGTTTTTCACTTTTGTTCTGATCCTTTTTTGCACAACATGACTAATATGGAAATATAAAGTAATCGTACATGCATAACCTACATCAGGGAACTGGGAAGGAAGTAGGGTTAAGAGAGTGAGAAAACCCACTGTAAACAGGGAATTTGGATGCATTCAAAGACCCAGAGATGGAAATGGATGCTCCATATGGACAACTGACTAAAGTATCGAGCAATTTGTAGAAGGTGAATGAAAAAATTCAGGAAATTAAGAACTAATGGATCTTGTCTTTCGGAAGTATAAGTTAGGGCTGGGGTAGTCACTGAAAAGCAACCCATATTCATTCATTCATTCCAGCCTCAAATAGACTTTACCAAACCATAGTTCCCTAAAGTGAAATCCAGTAGCACATGATGAGGCTTGCTTCCATGCATGAAGGCAAACATCAGCATATTAAGCAGTTTACAGATCAAAGACCCCATGTATTTAAAATCTCTTTCTCTTTTCAAAACCTAAGATTGCTAATCAAATATGCCAACATGGTAAGAGTGTCTGCTGCAAGCTGATTTAAACACAGTGTCTGGGAAGCTTTGGTCACAATCTGAGCTGCCTCCTGTCGAGGGAGATAATGAGGCAGCACTAGGACTCTGACCTCCAGCTCCATAAACAATAATAAATTGCCCTAGTTGGCTGGAAAGAATATTTTTATTCATTGATTCCCTTTGCAATTCAATAATTTGGATCACCATTTGTATTTAATCTTTCACTTTACAAGGGCATGACTGTCCTCACAGATGGGGCCTCTCCATGTATTTCCCAAACTTTGCACTCTATCAATGGCAATTCAAGGAGATAAATTCTTGTGTGTGCGTGCGTTCATGTGTGCGTATGTGTGTATGTGTGTGTGTGTGTGTTTGTGTGTGTGTGTGTGTTTCCAAAATCGGGTTAGTCTCTGAATCATCAAATTCTGCAACATTGTCATTCACAATAGAACACATGTATGACGAGATAAGACAGGCAAAACACTAGACCCAACATCAGGAAAACCTGGGATCAAATGCTGCCTCTAACAAGAAATATGTGACTTTGAGCAAGTCACTCAATTCAACAGTTCGATTCAGGAAGTATTTATTAAGTCCCTACTATGCAGAAAGCACTGTGATAGGCACTGAGGATACAGTGTCAAAAATAAAACAATGCCTGCCACCAAGAAGAAGGCATTCTGCTGGAGGAAACAACACGCACATAGATTAAATAAATACCAAGTTATTTGGAGGTGATGAGGAAAGTCCTAATGTAGTAGTAGGTGACTGTCGAAAGGCCTCCTACAGGAGGTGGTAACTGAACATAAAGTTCAAGAGAGCCAGTGATTTCAAGAATCAGTGATGAGATAGAGGGCATTCCAGGAATTAATTTTCCTGAGCCTCAGTTTCCTCATGTGTGCAATGAAGATGTTCATATCTGTAGCTATCTCACTGGTTTTTTGTGAAATTTAAATGAGATACTGGATATAGATTTCTTGCTAAACTTCAAAGTCTTATATTATTTTCATTTATTATTCTGCTCAGTTTCTCCTTTCTAAATTTCTTTCTGGGCTTACCTGGTGGATCAAAAAAATTGACTCATTTTTCTTGGTATGGAAGGCTGAGGTTGTTAGGATGAATATGAAAACCATTTTTCTTCTCTCTAGGAAAAAAAATTCCCAAAATAAATATTACAAAACAACGTTGGTTACGGCAGGGTTGTACTCAGGAAATGAGCAAGTATGTACACACCAACCTAATTGAATTGATACAAGGGAACTTGGCTTGGCTTTAAAGCTTACTATGGGGAGAGGCAGCTAACCCTAGTGAGAGTCAGGGGCTTAGGCTGGGGGGTCAGTGTATTGCATCTCAGACATTGATCAAAGTCCGCATTAAATTGGCATTGTGAGTTCCACAGATGTTTCATTAGACATCACACAGCACTGAGTTCCCACTTTGAAAGGTCATTGTGTAATGGAAGCTGGATAGAAATGGGTTTAGACTCAAGGTACCTGAATTTATATACCTGCTCTTGTATTTACTAGCTGTCTAACCTTTGGAAAGTTGCTTCTCTCTGAGTCTCAGTTCCTATGTCTAGGGAAAAAGTAAATGAGTGGACTAGACTATATATAATTTTGAAGGTCTCTTCCAGGTTTAAATTCCATGATCCTAAAAATATCATAGTCTTGGTGCCTGCCTTCTTGTGTTGCAGGCTGTTTCTGCTCTGCAAATTCACAGCTCCCAAGGGGTCAGACCAGGCCTGGTTTCTGCCAGAGATCCAGCACCTCGATTTTCAGATTAGAGAGGAAAGCAATGCACCTGGCCAGAGTACTATGAAAACAAGCTGAAGCTGTAGAGCATGGGGTAGGCTCTAAGGTCTATGCACAGTAGAGGAGATCAGTTAGCAAATCCATTAATTAAATTCTAGAGTTGGAAAGTTGTAAGGGTCCTTAGAGATCAGCTGGCCCTAACCTTTCTTTTGTCAAGTAAGGGAACTGAGGCTAGAGATGTGAAGTGATTTGTACGAGGTCAAGTTTCACAACAGAATTCTGACTCATGAATTTTTATGGTGGTTTTGACCTGTAAAGATTAGTACCTTCTTGAATGAGGAGAACAAATTATGTAATAACAACATTATAAAAGCAAACAACTAAGAAAGCCTTAAGATCAACCCAACGACTAACCATGTTTCCAAAGAACTAATTATGAAACATGATGCACACCTCCTGATAGAGACATGATGGACTAAGGGTACAGATTGAGTGATATGTTATTTAACATAGTCAATAAGGGAATTTGTTTTGCTTGACCATACAGATTTGTTACATGGGAATTGTTTTTCCTTTTTTTATGAGAAGTGGTTATGGGAAGGAAAAAATTGATTTCTGTTAGTTAAAAATGAAATTTAATTTAAAATTAGATTAAATGAATTTTTGAAAGATTAGCAACTGCTCAATCAACAACCCATGAGCAAGCAGTAATGATACCATTTTTCTTTCCATGACAACTCCAAGGCAGTTATTTTCAAAAGTATCAGTTTTACAATGAACAGAATCAGATTTTGCTGCTTTAGAATTTAAATTTGGGTTTTTCTTAACTATAGCACAGTAGCAAGAGCAATGATTTTAAACCAAAAGAACCAAATTTTAGGCCTGACTTGACATTTTTAAGTTCTATGATCCAATATAAGTCACCCAAATTTTTTAAACTGCATTTTCCATCTCTAAAATGAGGATAGCAAATATTTCCAATATTTATATCACAGGATTCTCCTAAGAAAAATGCTTTAGATATCTGAAAATACTGTAAATATATCAATGTGAATTATTATTATAATTGCAAATAATATTATTTTTCTGACATTTCCCTAAAATTATTTATCATATATCACCCATACACATAGTACTTTTAACCACAAACTCAAAGAATCTCAAAACAGTACAATTGATTCCTTTATATATTGACAGTTTGAAAGAGAGCTGACCTTCATAAAATGGGTTAGTCAGGCAAATAATAGTGCAAACATGTTGAACCCACTGTTTGTGGGAGAACTATGATCTTCTAATTTTTTTTTTCTTTTGCATTTTGTTTTCTACGCCAGCTACCTTAGCTTGTACAGACTGCATATATTCTTCCAATGCTACTGTTTTTTAAAAAAGAATTTCTATGGTTTTTGAAAGACTCTCCAATTTTCTGCTTTCTTAATTATTTGGTTTCTAATTTATTTTAAAATATATTTTATTAATTTATATTAATTTATTTTATAACTCTTATTCCTGCCACAGTCTCTAAATTTTTAAAATATTATATTAATTCTGTTATTTATATTCTGAAACATTGGTGTTTCTTGTCATTATTCCATTATTATTTAGGGTGTTTTCTATTCATTTGATTATATTGCTTTTTTATTGGGAATTTTTACATTAGCATCCTCTGCTTAGGAGTATGTGAGTTATACAGGAAATAGATTTGATCTAGCGTCATAAGATCTGTGTTCAAATCCTTTCTCTGAAATTTATTGATTGTGTGACCTTAGACATGTTGCTAAATCTCCCAGGGCTTTACTTTTCTTATATGTAAAATGAGACACTTGGATTATATGTTCTCTGAAGTCCTGCACAGCTCCAGATCTATGATTTGCTTCCTTGTACTCTAGCCTTTTCTAGATCAGTTGCCGATTTTTCCTACTGTATTAGTCTTAAATGATATTTTTGGCCAATAATAGCCCTAACCCAAGCCTCTATGGCTCATTGTTTAGATTTTGATGTCTTAGAGTGTAAATGGTGATTGTTTTCTGTTCTGGCCAGAAACTTTGAGGTCCTCCCCTCCCAGTTTGATATCTTTGTGATGGTAAACTGAGCCATCTTTTCTCTCAACTCTTTTACTTTTTTGAGGGGGGAAGGCAGGGAAATTGGAGTTAAGTGACTCACCCAAGGTCACATAGCTAGTAAGTGTGTCAAGTGTCTAAGGTTGGATTTGAACTCAGGTCTTCCTGACTACAGAGCCAGTGCTGTACTCACTGCACCACCTAGCTGCTCCTTTTCTCTCAACTCTCACCCAGCCTTTAGTCAATGAATGGGCACATTCTCAGATAAACTGAGACCTGGGAAAGACCTTAATTTAAAAACAGCCAAGGTCACTCACTGCTTCCTGGGCTATTGCCAGTGGTCTTGATCTTTGTCTTGCCACTGGACTATGATGACTTTGGAGGAGAGCGTGGAGCACACCTGAATAAAATCATCTTTACTCAGCTCTTTCCCACTCATATGCAATTCACACATAAGTCAAGAAATTAGCCTTGTGATGGCATTGATCTTCTTTGAGAACAAAGGACAAATAATAACAATGATGACAATAATCATAATAATAATAATTCAGTGCTATTTCATCTGCTTGAGAGCTGGCCTTATATCCAACCTAGTGTGACTGAATTCTGACTCGGCCATACCAAAAGCATAAATATTGAGGTGAATCCAAGAGAAAACCCTTCTTAAAACTTAGATTCTTGTATGCTAAATTACTTTATTCGCGTGGCCACAGTGGATTGTCACAACGTATTTAACAAATAGTAGTAGTAATGATAGTTATAATAATAATATTTATTCTACTCACAGCATATATTTATAAATCACTTTAAGCTTTACAAAGCACTTCCCCCTAATTACCCTATATCTTTTCCCCATTAAAAAAGATGAGGAAACTGAAATTGTAAAGGGCATAGCAGGGAGGAAGGAGAGGAGAAGGGGGAAAACTTGCATCCTCTAGGCCACATGTAGCCTTCTAGGCCCTCAAGTGCAGCCCTTTGACTGACTCCAGATTCAAGAGCTGCACTTGGGGACCAAGAGGGATACATGTGGCCTCGAGGACACAGATTTCCCACCGCTGGTAAGGTATTTGCCTGTTGTCACAGGTACCAGATACTAAAGCTAATATTGGAACCTAATTCTCTGGACTCCAAGCCCAGGAATCCCTTCCATTACACTTTTTTTCCAAACATGGCATTCCTCCCTACCCCCTCTCCCAACCCCCCCCATTCTAAAGAGCCCTTAATCTTGTTTGGAAAGGTGACCATCTTTGGCATCTTCCTTATTGAGCCACTAATGATGAAGAAAGAGAAATGGATGGTAGATATTTTTCACTTCATAAGTCATTGTTATTGTGCTTGTCCTTCATTCTCTAAGAGGACCATGACATCAGGCAAATGATGACATGATTTGCAGTTGACTTTGATTTGAGTGAGGGAGGGCTGTGCAAGGTCACCAGCCTCACTGTCCTCTCCAGAGCCATCGGAGTCCAGTGACCAGATATTCCTCAGGATGACTAGAGATGGTGTTTCAGCAATCTGGATAGCAGCTGCTGTGGGGGTATAAAATCAACAACAACCAGCTCACAAAACACTGCAAAAGCCCAGGTTCTTTTGATCTGCTTTACTAAGGAAAGCAACGTTAAGGGGTTAACAAAGCTTACTTTAATCCAGCATACAAATACCATTCACTTAGTTCAGGGGAAAAAGCCAGCACCCTGAACTTCAGAGCAAAATACAAACAAATTACAAACTTCAACAGACAGACCAGATACAATTCATAGCTACCAATATCTGAGTTCCGCCTGGGAGCTCATAACAAGGGCTGGCCCAGAGTCATGCATGCCACCACGGCTGTGGGTAAGAACTCCGAAAAAGAGAAAGCCAACCCCTGGTTTTATATCTTTTTCAAGGTCAAGGTTGAGTCACACATGTGACTCACCCATGTGACCTAAAATTGTCACAAAGAGGTGACTTAAACCCAGGTGGTCTAAAAGCCTCTGATGTCACAAACATGTCACTCAAACCCATGTAAATTAGGCTTTCCCTTGAGGCAAGGAGATCATCAAGGACTCCTAATTTAATCAAGGAAATAAAGGCTAAACTCTTCAAGGGCACTTGGTTGAACTAAGTGCTGAGAGCCCATTTTGATTGCCAATACATATGACCCAGGATGCAATGGAGACCCTGGTACTTTCAGGCTAAGGCCTTTTCAGGTTCTCACTTTGAGTGAGGTAACGCTGATGCAGAGAATAGGCCTCTTTGAGAAGTGAGTCAAGGGATGGCCCATTTAATTCGAAAAAAGAAGAAAACAAAAAATTAAACTGGGAGGGGAAGAGCCTCAGGGTTGCTACTCAAAAGAGAAACAGTTACCATTGACATTCACTCTGTGCTAGGAGGGTCCAAAATATAGACATTAAGTAGAGCTTGGACGGGGACCTATTTTGGTCCAGTCTTTGAGTGTCAGAGTGAAATGGGGCAGAAAAGAGAGAGAGGAGGGAAAAAAGAAAGAAAAAGAAAGAAGGAAAGAAAGAAAGAAAGAAAGAAAGAAAGAAATGAAGGAAGAAAGAATGGGGCAGAGCCAAGATGGTGACTGGAAAGCAGGGACTTGCATGAGCTCCCCACCAGGTCCTTCCAAACACCTATAAAAAATGTCTCTGAACAAATTCTAGAACTGCAGAACCCACAAAATAGCAGAGGGAAGCAGGGCTGCAGCCCAGGACAGCCTCGATGGTCACGGGGTAAGGGCTATTGCCCGGACCTGGGAGCAAAGAAAGAAAGAAGGGAGGGAGGGAGGAAGGAAGGAAAGAGAGAGAAGAATGAAAGAAGGAAGGAAGGAAGGAAAGAAGGAAGGAAGGAAGGAAGAGAAACAAAGAAGAAAAGAAAAGAAACAAAGACAGGATAGCAGGAATCTAGCTAGTAAAGCCCAAGTTAGCTGGGGAGCTTCATCCATAGGTATGGTTTGGGGAGAAGAGAGGTTTGGATTGAGGCAAGCAAGAAATTATAATAGAATGAGGTATCCAGAAAGATCCTGAGGTTGTGGTCAGGATGATAGTAAAGCAACCAGAAGGATGAATTTGAGGGCTAAATAGGTAGAGAGAAGAGACGTAAGTAATAAATGATTCCCACCTAGTTTACAATGTGGCATTCTGATACAGTCAGGGAGCGAGGAATTCGAGCTGGCTAAATAAACTACCAACGTTCAGGCGCCAAGTCACCCCACCTGCCGGATTCCCAATCTGATTTAGTTGGTTGGGAAAGGAAGGCACAGGGCTGCAGTTGTGAGCAGTCTTGAGGGACACTATGCCAATAATCACTGCCATGCTTGTAAATAGCCTAAGCTAGGGAACAGCAATGTAGGTAGAAAAGTCAGAGTAAAGGGTTGAGATTCCTCCCAAGTAGGGAGGAGAAATTCACCAATCTGTGTAAGAGAACAAAGTGGAAATGGGTTAAGTTAGCTCAAAAGAAGCTAAAGGTCCTCCTCCACTAATTGTGTTTTAGTATTGAGAAAGAGATGAGATATTGTGACTCTCTGTTGGCTTCCACCATTAACTGAAAAAGAGCTAGAGTTTTTTGTTTTTTTTTTTTAAATGAAGGCTCTCCTGTAAAGAAAGTAGGAAACAATAGCGGCTGTCACCACTAGCTGATATCTACCTTTGATCAGCCAAATGAATGTTGCAGGCATTTCTTATAGAAAGGAGATTGCTTATCGATCTATATCAAAATATGCATGCTAATCCCAGACAGCAGAGAGTATTTTCAAGTGGAGTTAATAATCTGATTGCTGTCCTGTCTGGAGCAATTCTCTGAACTCGGAGCTCTAATCAGTCTCGGGTCTTGCAGTCAAATGTACTTTGCTGTTTAAATTTGGATTTGTGACATTGATTGAGGAGGCCTTGTAAAGGTGTTGACAAATCAAATTGTTTGTTCCAGTAGTGTTTTGCCAGAGATCAAGTCCAAAGTAATACGCAGTGAATTTGTTCATTACTAGTTGGGTGAAAGGAATGATAAAATTCACCTGCATCATTATCACAGACACAAGCCCAATAAAAGATATGTCCTCTCTGAAGAAAATGTAGTTTTGTGGGAGCTCCCTGGAAGTATGCAGGGAAGATTGCTAGATCAGCCTCTAAGGATATTAAATATATACATATATTATATATATTAAAAAAGATAGCAAATATATGTATTCAATATTTGAAATAAAAATGCCTTTTTGATTTGCTTGAAAAACCAAAGAAATGGAAGCTAGATAATGGATTCCAGAAGAGTTTTCAGAAGCCCTTCATCCGGCATCCAGATGTGTGAGACTCTGGTCCTGTAATATAAGTGAAAAAAAATAGTAGACATAAGTGAAAGAGCTTATTCACTGCTTAAGGTTTTATTTTGACAGACATTTATTCTTAAACCTTTCTATGAGATCAGCATACATTGTATTGTACAATGCTTATGGGTTGACTGGACACTAACATTTGACATCTCTTTTTGGTCTTGAGATTTGTGGGCATCTCTCTCACTCACCATTCAAACACAGAGTCTGTAGGCACACTCCACTTGAAAATACATTCTCTCAGCTGCATGGATTACTTTGTGTGGATCTCAGGGACAAATAAGGCATTAGGAGACCTCACTCTTCTTCCCCTGTATATTTCTTATTACTCAGCTGCTTAGTTAATCTTTGTGGAGCCTCCTCAAATAAGCAGAACTTATGTGTATGTGTGTGTGTGTGTGTGTGTGTGTGTGTGTATCTGTATGTGTGTTGGGGATGGGATTATGGCTTCACTATCACAGGAAGAATTCCTGTTCTAAACCAAAATTTGACTCAACAGAAACCACTTAAAAATACAAGAGCATTTTTGGCATCTACTAGAAGCTGTTATAAAGACATAAGGGGAAGGTTTGGGTGGGGGGCAGTGCAGAGAGAAAAACACATCTGAAGTCATCCATGGGACACTTCCATTTAAAAGAGTTGATTTTAATCATTGTCTAACTTGCCTCTAACGTGTCATTCTTCATGACAGGAACCAACCAATAAATTAACAAGCATTCATTAAGCACCTCCTATGTGCTAAGCACTATGCTAGGCCCAGAGGTATTTTGTTAGTTAACAGAATCATGGGCCGGCTGAACAGAAATGTCAGAGGTTAAAAATCGTAACAACTCCAAGGGATTTGAAGGATCATCTAGTCCACTCTCTTATTTTCTGCATGAAGAAACTGAGGCTCAGGCACAGTAATTTGCCCAAGGCCACATAGGTAGTAAGGAGAATAACCAGATTGAAACTCAGGTCTTCTGACTGAAAATCCAGTATACTTCTTACTACATTATATTTATTTATCTTTGTGTCACCTCTAGTACTTAGCATGTAGAAGGAAACATTTGTTGAAATGGATTAAATTCCAAGATGACATCCTCCACTTATTGCAGATTATTGGTTCTCAGAGGTTCACTATATTAAGGTACAACTTCTTGTCCAAGAGAGCCATCAGCCTCAGCTCTGCTGGTAGCTGGAATGACATCTGTGTACCACCATGCCTGGCTGTGATTTGCTTTTCCTAGAAAATGGAGTAAACCACAAGGCTTACTACTTTGTTGATTAATTTTGATCTTTCTGACGATGGTCCATATACATTAATTATCTGGGGCTCACAGGCCTCCTCTTTTGCATATTGTTAGGCTAGCTTTGGAGTCTAAATGGATGAATATTTTGCTCCCATGATCTATGCAGATTTAATTTGTAGCCATTCTATAAAATCTTAATCAAAAGACAGATTATCTATCTGAACTGTCTTTAGTGAGGCCTTCAGTGCTGATAAGATGGAAGAATCAAATGGAAGACCACTTCAGTTAGTATGCTAAACTAGCTTATGACTTATAATTCTACAGTAATCCTATTTTGTAGCCACTGATGAGATGTGTGTCCCTGTCAACCAACATTGGACTTTTCACACATTGCACTATTAAAATGTGTTTTGAACTTGAGATTTTTTTTAAAGTTTATTGATATATTTTGTTTGTATACTAAATTTGCAGACAACACCCAGTCTATGAGATGTCTCTTGAAACAAAATACAACAATTAGAACTGCTAAGACAGTGACCTCATCTGAAAGTACATGCAACATTTCACATCTGTAGCAACTCCCTGTCTATTTAAAAAAGAAATTAACAAACATCACATTTCTGTACCTCCTGCCCTTTCTCCAATTCCACTGGAAAAAAAGGAAAAAAATCCCTTCTAACAAACATGCGTGGTCAAGCAAAATAAATTACCTAAGTGGCTGAATATATAAACATATGCTAACATATTCTATACCCTAAACCCATCAGCTCTCTGTAGGAGATAGACAGTACATTTCATCCTAGGTCCTCTAGACTCATGGATGGTCATTGTATTGATCATAATTTGGAGTTGAATGTCCTGTGCAGGCCAGGTCGCTCCTCTTTTCTTCTACCTCTCTAGAGCCCTGCCCATTCTTCAAGAGCTATCACAAATTCTATGGCCTCCATACACAGTCTTCCTTATTACCCTCACCCACTCTGGACTTTCTACTCAAATCTCACAGCCTTTAATCTATGCCCCAAAGTAAGTCCTTGATTATATGATATTTCCATTGTTCTTTCATTTTTTCCAGTTTCTCATTACCCGCCCCCTCCCCCCCACACACACACATACAGTTCAGGGCTGAAATCACAGAGAAGAGGTCAAGTTACTTCTATAGCTTCAATTCCTATTGCTCTATACTTCAACTAAACTGAATGACTCATTGTCACTATATACTTTATGCCTTATACTTTCCTACCTTAGTGCCCTTGGGAACAGCTTTCCTTCTGTATGGAATGCCCTTACCCCTACTCTCTGTCTCTTGAAATCCTTCCCACCTTTTAAGGCCCAAGCAATTGTCCTTGCCTTCATTTAGCCTGCCCTGATAATCCTTGTCCAATACCCCGAGATCTTTGATTGCACCTGGGTCAGAACTTTCTTATGAGCTTAAAGTATATCATGTTGTCTTACTAGTATTTGTGTTTATGTCATTTCCCTCTTCTGGAATGGGAGCTCCGTAAGGAATAGGGATTATATCTTACTTAGTCTTTCCTTTTATGTCCTCTACCACCACATAGCTCGGTAGCCTGCCTAGGAGGGATGCTCTTCTTGCAGGATGAGTGAATGAGAAAGCATTAATAATATACCAGGTTAAGTGTTAGAGATATAAATATAAAAGAGAGATAATATCTGCCCTTGAGAAGCTTACATTCTAACAGAGGTGAAAATATACATCCAAGGATGGGTAATTGGAACAAAGGGGAGTTGATTCACATGCCCATTCCAGGAGCAATGGGAGCATCGGTTGGATGGTAGGTTCCCAGAGCAATAAAGAAGGTGGTTTAGGAGAAAGGGATGTGAGAAGGATAGAATATGTCCAGGTGAAGACAAATAGTCTGGTTTGTCACTGGCCCAGTGTAGTGGACTCTTATCAATTAGGACAGCATAGGCCCTGGGCAGGAGTTGCCCTGGGGTGGGGTGGAATGGACTTCGCATAGCACAGTAGTGGCAGCAGCAGCAGCAGTAGTAGTAGTAGTAGCAGCAGCAGCAGCAGCAGCAGCAACCGCACAATACCTAGGTATCCAAGGAATATTGGTGGAAGTTTAAAAGTAGAAGGCACGCGTGGTCCCAACCCTCCCAGGGCTTAAAATTTAGTTAAAAGGACAGGATGCGTAAATAATAACATAAATAACATCTATCAAATAAGTACCTAATGATGGGTATATATAACAAATATTATATGAGTTCAAGAGAAGGGAGAAAGTAGGTCTTAATGTAAATCAGAGAAAGCTTCATGGAGAAGTTGGGACTTAGCTAGGCCTGAAAGGAAGGAGAGCAAAAAGTTTTATGCTTTTCTCCCTTTTCGCCTCTCATTTCTTTCACTTCTCTTTCAATTACATTTACTTTTTTTTAGTATCTAACTCAAAACAACCCTTCTAGACTTCTTATAGAATTCCTTCCCCCACCCTGCTCCACCCAAGCTCCCATTCTTCTGAGTGACTCTGACACAGCCTACCATCCCACACAACTTTTTACGTCGAGAAGAAATATAAGACACATAACTCTCCCAGCGACCAAGTTTCAGAGCTACAGTGACCATCTGTCCCTCCAGAAGGCCTACTGTTCTTTGAATGTTTGCAAGAAGAGTTTGATAACAAACTCATCTCATATAGAATTGGAAGACAACAAAGCAGCCCTCCTTGGCATCATGACATTTTGATGTTTTCTTTATTTATAACATTACAAATGGTTAAAGCAGATGGGGCTGAATATATTCCCAGATACAAACATGTGGCTTCAGTTGTATACAGTATCAGTTCCTGGGGTTCTGTAAACTCCATAGGAGGTAATCCTGTCTATTTTTTCTCAGTCTGCACACATGGACAAGTTTTAACTATTCACAGAGATCAGGAGGATGCACAGGGCTGGCTCTGTGCATAAGCAGCATAGGAAGCCACCAAGGCAATGTGAAAGCCAATGATGAAGTACCACCAGCTGCAAAATTGACTCAGAATACATTAATGCATGAAAAATCATTTATTAAGCACTTATTATGTGACAGGCACTATGTTAAGTATTAGTTTAAAGATTGAAAGTCACACTTCCTTTATTTCATAGATGAAGTATCTGAAACTCACAGAGAAGTGACTTGATCAAGGTCACAAAGATAATAAGTGACAAAGACAGAATTAGATCTTAGGTCCTCAGATCCCAAATCCAGGGGTCCTTCTACAACACCACACTTAATCCCCTGATGAGCTTCAATGACCTGAAATTTTTAGTACACAAATCATTAACAGATCCAGGGGTGGAGAACCTTCAGCTTTGAGGCCCTTTGATAGGACCATTCTTGAGGACCTAGAGTGTCACATGTGGCCTTGAAGCCGCAGGTTCCCCACCCCTATGACTTTAAACCAAAAAGAGAGGACACTCTTTGGAGGAATCCCATTAAAATACATGCTACCCACCTTTTGATAGAGAAGGGATGGACTCCAGAGGCAGACTAAGACATACATTTTTGAACACAGTCGCTGTGGGAATTCGTTTTGCTTGACAATGTATATTTGTTACAAAGGCTTTGTTCTTTTTTCTTTCTTTTCTCTTCCCAAGGGAAGTTGGTGTGAGGGAGAGGGGGATAGATGAAAGGAAGGAAGAAAAAAGAGAGAAAGGAAGGCAGGAAAAAAGGAAGGAAGGGAGGGAGGCAGGGAGGCAGGTAGAGAAAGGAAGAAAGAAAGAAAGAAAGAAAGAAAGAAAGAAAGAAAGAAAGAAAGAAAGAAAGAAAGAAAGAGAGAGAGAGAGAGAGAGAAAGAAAGAAAGAAAGAAAGAAAGAAAGAAAGAAAGAAAGAAAGAAAGAAAGAAAGAAAGAAAGAAAGAAAGAAAGAAAGGAAGAAAGAAAGAAAGAAAGGAAGGAAGAAAAGGAGAGGAGAGGAGAGGAGAGGAGAGGAGAGGAGAGGAGAGGAGAGGAGAGGGAGGAGAGGGAAGGGGAGGGGAGGGGAGGGGAGGGGAGGGGAGGGGAGAGGAGATTGTTTTTTTTTTTTCCTTCAATGAGGAGAACAGAAAGAAAGCTAGAAAGAAGATAAGACACAAAAGTCAGTTTTGATAACTATAGGTTGAACATCTCATATACCTAAGAAAAACAAGCTGTACTGAATAGAGAACTGAAGTTTCATATGCAATCCTCTTATTCTGTCCTACCATGTATATATGAATGCTCTTTTTATTTGTTGTTTAATTTCAGAGGAAAAACAGCAAAATTTTTAATAAGTAATATTCATGTGTTTCCTTTCAATACTATCTTCATATATTTGTAGATTAAAGAGATAATCCTTATAGTCCAAAAGGGAAGGGAAGATCTTCAGTCAGGCTTGAGAATTCCATCTGTAAACCAAGTGTAGGGCTGGTTCTTTAATTCTTATAATTTCATTTAGTCCATTTGTTGATCCTCACCTCCCCTGCATGACCAGAATTTTAAGATTTCCTGGCTATGCAGTTGACACTTAATAAATGCTTGTCAAATTATTGCAATCTTTTTGTGCAAGGCTCTCATTTTAAAGGCACTAAAAATGAAACCCAGGGAAGATAAGTTATTTGCCCAAAGTAGAGCAATCCTGCTTAAAAAGTAGCCAAGTCAGGATTCAAATCCAGGTTCTGTAACTCCCAAACCATCAAGCTTTCCATGGCACTATCCAGTGGTTAATTTACCCATACTTTACCCATCAATACGTTCATTGGTTTCAATGAAATTCAAAGATTCATTATGGTTTCTATACAATACACTTCTCTAAGCTATTATTTGACTTTTGAAGAGGATGGTTGTATCTGTAGCCTCAGAACTCCTGAAAGATCTATTTCTAACATGTTTCTTGCCTGTTAGTGATCTTCACAGGATCAGTGTTGTCTCTTTGCTTGGGGTTTCACAGAAATCTCACAGAAATTCAGAGCTGGAAGAGCCTTAAATGTCCATCTAATCTTGGTCCATCTAATCTAATCTTGAAACAGATTCCCCTAAATCTTGTGCTTGGCAGGTCATCCGATCATCTAGCTGCCATTGGAAAATCAATTAGGGAATTTATTCATCCTAACTCCTCTTACAAGTCAACCTTCCTGCTGCTCTATTTGTGAGTTTGTCATGGGTTTTAAGTATTGCCTTGTAATCTTATTTTTGGTGAAAAGTCACTTAAAATATTTATGAAAATGTACTCTTTTGAAAGGAATTCCTTTGTGATAGGACCTTATCTAGGTAAATTTGCCACCTCCCCCACCCCACCTTTCCCATGTGTATTAGGCTAAATTTTCACTAAAAGGTAATGAAGTCAAGACTTGATTGGCCAAGAGGCAGGGCATGGCTCCAGCTCCCTTGATCCAGATTCAAGTAGCCTCAGGCCAGGTCGATTTAGTCACATAATGGCTTAAAAAGTCCTATTAGCAGGGAGCTTTAGGCCTGACTGACCAAATCCATTTCCATTTGGGGAGGAGACCAGGTCCACTGATGCCAAACACTACAATCCTTATTGAATAGCTTTTTGTTACCTGTGTAATTACCTTTGAGTGCTTCATTTCCTAATGTCAAAGTTGAACTAACAGAGTGCCAGTGTCAGGTCTACCCCTAATAACCTTTCATATCCTTAGACATTTGAGTACATGTTTGTTGTTTTCTATTTCATTAAATAATACTGCACTTGGATCTTGGATATTTTTCCTGACTTTTGGAGGACTTTTTTTTTCCTGCTTCTTATGTTTGTGGGTGAATGTAAGTTTGTATGTCTACGTAACAGGGCATCTAGAAAGCACAGTGGATACAACACCAGCCTGGAATCAGGAGAACCTGAGTTTAAATCTAGCCTCAGACACTTTCTAACTGCGTGACCCTGGGCAAGTCACTTAAACCCCATTGCCTCCAAAAACAAACAAACAACTAGACACAATTCAGTGGTATTTGGAAGTCTCAAAGAGGAAATTCCCTTTCCCAAAGCAAAGCAGCAAGTACTCTACAACTTGCACTCTTACAGAATTGCCTAAGGATATTAAAGTTCTCTTAAATGTCTTCCTTAGCCTCACACAGAAAAAAGAGAATGTATCAGAGGCAAATTTGAACCCATTTTCCTGACTTAAAATAGTCTCCCTACCTTATATAGCATACTGCCTCCTATTTGAGTATATCTGTGTATGTATATATGAATGTATGTATGTATATCTGCATCTATACACACATGTTTGTATATGGGTGTGTGTAGTTTTTTTTTTTCTTCCTGCTCTACTATACTTCTATTCCTTAATTACTAGCTACTAGTTTTATTGAATTCTTGCTACAATCTCCCCTCTTCCAAACACCTTCCCCACCCCCACAGCAACACTTGAAGAAGTATCAAAACATTGTTACCTTACAAAGAAAATTCTATTAGTAAGCTCTGAACTTCTCCTTGTTTAGTTTTAGGCAATACACAAAGCAAGTGTATCTACCAGGAATGACATGTAGCATATTCTTTTAAAACTCAGGATGCTTTTCATAATGTTCTCATTAGAGAGCCTTTGCATTCAGGTGGATTGTAAAACATTTGAGCATTCCAAAAATCTCAGGCTTTGTGTCAAGATAAGGAAGGCACCGAGAAAGAGAAGTCCTGAAGTGAAGGAATGGCAGAAACGTGAGTTAGGTATCAAGTGAAGATGAGTAGAAAAGCAGGAGCAAAGAACACGTTGGAAATTAAGTGAATACATTTGAGGCAAAGATTTAAAAATAATAATCATGTCCCCCATTCTCAAAAGCTACCTGTCAAAAGGAAATGAAAACCATTGTCACTGAGATGCAGATTTTTTTTTTTTTTAGTTTAACTTGAAGGAAAGAAGTAGAATTTCTGAAATCTGCTTGGAATTTAGCATATAAGTGTCAAGAGTATCCAAGTGTCCTCAGTGGGGCTGTCCTCCGCAGCTTTTAGTACAGACAGATGTTATCCCACTTAGGCAAAAATTTGGTAACCTTTGTGGTACCACTGAAGACTTCTTAGCTCCTAGAGGGAGCCATGAGAGCAATGGTTGTGATTTGAATAACCTGAATGTTTGAGTGATTAGAAGCTGCTCTCAAGCAGACCTTAATAGTATTTAATTTAACCAATCAATAGTATTTAATATTGCCCTCTCCCATAATATCTACCCTAGGTGCTGGAAGAAAAAAGATACTTCCTTGGTCTCAAGAGCTTATAATTCAAAACTGTACACATAAAACATCTGTTTGTTGATCCCTTTGTGCCACTTTTGCTGCCTTGACTTAGACCACCAGAAGCAACGGTAGGCAGAATCATGGGATAATAGTTTAGTGGCTGGAAGAGACCTGAGAAGTCATATGATAGAGGTAATAATAATAATGTGCAACAATTATAAACTGTTTTAAGCTTTGCAAAGTGCTTTACACATATTATCTCATTTGATCAAATGAGGAAACTGAGATCCAGGGAGGTTATGATTGGCTCAAGATCTCTACACACCAAGTGTGGTGGGACAGCAGTTTCCTGATGCAACCTCCCTTATCCTGACACAGCTTTCTCCAAACATATCCCTCCCTGCTGCTTCCCGCCCCCCACATACTTCCAACTACACAACTTGCTTAGACCTCAGCTACTCTAGCTGTCTGTCTGGTGCAGCTTCCTCCCCACACAAAATCTGACTAGCCCCAGTTTCTCTGATCTAGAGTCCTGGCCTAAGGCAATAAGAAGCTGAAGTCATGCAGATTCAGGGCCTTTCAGACTTGGTGAATATCCAAGACCATGAGAGTCACCATACACTGACCGATTTCCAGATGGAGACATGTGCAGGGACAGTAAATGCCACTGTATCCTTGTTGTATATCTTTGCTATATTAGGACAAAGTAAACTTCCTCCTTTGTTAAATGTTCAGTCACTTGCCAGAATCTCATTTCATTCCAACAGAAACTGAATTAAGAGAGTCCTAGCTTTAGAACTGTACCTACAACACCAAGTAACAGAGCCAAGAGTCAAACCCAAGAATTCTGACCCAAAGCTACTGGATCATTCTCTTTCTCTAGAATCCCTGTAACATTTCCTACTTTAAAATGCTTGTGACCTGTTTATACCCCTTTATGTTGTCATTGCTATCATCTGCCGATTTCCAGGTCCTTCTCAACTTTCTCATTGCTTTTAGTACAATCCTTCTCTGCAACACTTTTTTTCCCATCATCCTCAAGATCATCAACATTCACATTGATTATCTCTCCAACAGCCTAAAAGGCATGATTCTTCATCTCACTTCGTTCCAACAACCTCTTTTGCACACTAGTATGGCCATGTGTTAATCAAACTAAACCCCCTGAAAGACGCAGGAATTTTAAATTCCAGTCTTTGACCACAACCTCCTAACACTCTCCTTCTCTCCGTCATTCACACTAAAACTACTAGTTCTTCTTATTGTGACTTCCAGTCCCTTGACCCACTCCTACTCTCCAAGGCCATTTCCTCTAGAACCCTGTTGTACCCTATAGTTTTCCAGAGAAATGTTTATACTAGTTACTCTCCTAAAATTCCCTGCTGCCCAGATCTTCTGCTGTGTTAGACATAATCTTCTTCTCCCAGTAACTATGTAATAGTTAGAGCTGTCCAAAAATTGAAAGGATTGTGTTGGGAGGTGGTAGATTCTCTCCTATGTGAAGCCTTACAACAAGTGGCTGGAATGCTGTAGAGGGCATTCCTATGTAGATGTAGATTGGACCAGATGTGCTCCAACATTGAGATTCTGGGATGTCTTCACTTCTATTCCCCAGGCCACCAAGTAACACCGGGCAAAATCACAAAATTAAGCTGGTAACACCCTCTGCAAAATTACAGAATTTCAGAGTTGGAAGGTCTATCTAGCCCAAGGAATCCTGGAACCAACTCGCACCTGCTCACCAATTATTAAATTCTCCCTGTGGTCATTTACAATTCAGAAATCAGCAAATGTTACACATCAGGACTTGATTTATTTGTCTAGAGTTAAGAAAATTATCAAGAAAATGTTAATAATACAGATTAAAACTAAAAGGGGATCATGTATCCTTTTTTTTTTTTAGAGAGCCCATTTGTTAAGCATTTATAGTCCTGATCTTGTTACTCCTATACCTGAAAAAGCATTCACTTTATAACATTTTCAAGTAGTGATTCAGGGTCTAAATGATGAACTCCATTGAGGGAGAACCTAATACCCACCTGAGGAAGCCCATCCTACTTTTGGACAGCTCAAATGGTTAGAAAGCTTCATTGTTTTTTTTTTTAATTTTTTGTTTTTGTTCTCTAATATCAAGCCTAAATCAATCTGTCTACAAATTGGATAAATAGCATCGGATGCTATTAGGCTGTCTTCCGAGTCCAAAAAGAACTAGTTTAATCCATTTTCTACATAGTATCCCTTCAAATAGTTGAAAATAAGTATTATGTCTCTTCTCTATCATGTCCTCTTCTTTAGGCTAAACACCTCGAATTCCTTCAACCTATCCTCATATGATACAGTCTTTAGTACATTCCCCATCCTGTTCAACTTCTGGACATTCTTCAGCTTGTCAATATCTCTCTAATATGTGAAATCTAGAACATAATATTCCATATGCGATATGACCAGGGCAGTCAGGGTACAGTGGAACCACTGCTTTCCTATTTTGGGACCCTGTGTCATGCATGAAGTAACTTTTCAGTTTTTTAGTTACAACATTATGCTATTAATTCATTTTGAGCTTTCAGGGGAAAAATATGTACATATATATGTATGTGTATGTACATATATATACACGCATACACATATGTGTGTGTTTGTATGTGCATGCATACATGTATATATGTGAATATGTGTCTATGTGTGTGTGTATCCCCTTAAGAACTGTTGTGACATCACACCTCCCTCATCACACTTCCTTGTGAAATTTAAGTGTAGAACTTTGAATTTATCCTTGGTGTAGAATATAGAATGCAGGACGTGGAGTCTGAAAGAGTTCAAATTCCACTTCAGATATTTATAAATTGTATAATGTAGAAAAATCATTTTACTTTTCTTAGACCTCTTAGTCTCCTCTGCAAAACAGGGATAATTACCTACCTCACATGGTTGTTATGAGAATCAGGTAATATAATATATTGTTAAATGCTTTGTAAATTTTAAAGCACTATGCAAATGTTAGCAGTAGTGGCAGCAGCATTATTAAATTCTAACTTATTAGAGATTGTCAATAATCCTAGCCTATCAAGATTTTTATTAGATATTAATGCTATCATCCAATGTATTAGAAACCTCTTCAAATACTGTATTATCTACAAACCTGAAGGCATATCATCTAGTCTTTCTCCAAGGCACCAATAAAAATATTGACCATCACAATCCCTAGGATAGATTGATGGGATACTAAACTAGAGAACTCCTTGTAAGTTGACACTTGCCTGTTGCTATCTACTCTTTGGAGCTAGTTATTCAACCAAATATGAATTTACCTAATGTTATTATTGTTTAGCCTACATTTCTCTGTCTCCTGTAATGTAATACAGGTTTTCCCAGCCACCTGGTATTTGATAGTGTGAAATACAGACAAAAGAAATGGTTTATCCCTCATACTTCTACTAAACTCATTGAGAAACAATAGACAACATGTTATTTATGACAAATTATTAACTGAGAGATGTGGAGGATACAAAAACCCCCCTATGCTTACTGTTCTTTAACTATGAAAAAAACCACCAACATTTGATTCATCAGATCAAAATATAAAGATTCACTTCCAACAAGATTTCTCCCACGGATATGCTAAAATTATGCAAGATTCCTTGAAATACATAACAGAGATAATCTTGTTCAATGTTCTGCTGGTCATTCATATTGGATAAAGCACAAAACAAGCAGGCATAACATTCATCAAAGATTTTTGTTACTGTCAGTATGAGAAGCAGTTATCATTCATGTCAAAGAGGAATTCTCTAAAGATGATGAGGTCCGCCAGATTCTCCCCTTTGCAGATGACTTTGTGTTGGTTGCCTTAAGCCCCAGAACACTGAAGGGCTTCTGGGATGAGATATTTATCAACTCAAAAGAGCTTGGCCCTAACTATTTTCAGAGGAAAAAACAAACAAACAAGCAAAAGCAAAGAGAAGAATAATGTTTACAATTCAGAATATGACAGTGATATAGATAACCCGTAGAACTGTATACATATAGGCATGCCTACATATATATGCATATACAACTACACACACACACACACACACACACATATATATATATACGTACACGTATACGCACGTGTATAGGTATAATGCATGTCTATATTTATATATACATATATATGTGTGTATGTATATACCTGCTGAGGCAGCTTTATGGCTTCCTTACTCCTGAACAGAGAGAACCTTGTGTGTATAAACACATATACACATATATTTATACCCAAATAAATATTTATAAACACACACATACATGCATGTATGTGTATATATATATGCCTATATATGCATGTGTGTGTGTATACACACACACACACACACATATGCATGTTGGTATATTGCTCCATAACCTTAATTCTGAGATTTTATCAGTGTAGGGAGCTCCCAGTGAGGAATTTCCCCTACCAAAGTAGTTCAGCACACTCCCTACAACCTCATTTTCTTAGTACTCAGGTGAGTTCTATACTCACTATACCACAGATATGTTCCCCATCTCTGTTCTCTTTTCTGTCTCTGTGTCTCTGTCTCTCTCTGTCTCTCTTTGTCTCTGTCTCTCTGTCTCTGCTCTCTGTCTCTCTCTGACTCTTTCTATGTCTGTCTCTCTGTCTCTGTTTCTGCCTCTCTCTGTTTCTCTCTCTCTGTCTCTGTTTTCCCCTCTCCCCTCCTTAGATTTATGAAGCTAATGTTGAACCACACTGTAAGAGTTTGTCCTCTTCAAACTTCATCTTATTACATTTCAGCTAGTGGTTCAGCCTGCTAAATAATTTTTGATCCTGATTCTATATGCCAGATCGTCAGAGCAGAAGGCTTTTTGAACAGCATGGAGGACCTAGATTAGGTTATATTCTATTAAAAAAATTGTGAGGAGCAAATGAGGTGATGCATGTAATCACTTTGTAAATTTTAAAGTGCTATATAAATGCTAGTAATTGTGGTTATTATTCTCGTTAAAGAATTCTAGAAGTTGGGAGATTGGGAGAAGAGAAAAGGGAGAGTATTTCTTTTTCCAATTAGATTTTAAGCTTCTTAAATACAAAAACCTTGTTTTCTCTTTCTTCCCCATCCACACTTGATGCCTAATCAGGCTCAAGTCCAAAGTTTTGCATGTAGGGCACCTAGGGAGCCAATTGGTGCACCAGGTAACATGGAGTCCACTCACTGGGCCTCGAGTTAGAGGTCCTTTAAGAAATAGACTATAGGAGCCTAGACTAGACATTAGTAGAGGCTCAAGCCTTGCACTTGACACTGGTTTTTCCCAGATCTGGAGCTCTTAAACATCTGTCTCCAGCATGATTTATTCTATTTTAAAATGAGGTTTTCAAACAACTTGCTATCTTAATTTTAGCAGTTCAGCTCCTTTGTATGCTAACAATACCCAACATGCAAATGAGCTACCACTTCGCTTTCTAGCAAAAATGTTTCTGTGCAAACACTTGATTTTATAACGCACTTCACAGCTTTTTTCCTGTAATTAGTTGCTAAGTCTATATTTGACTTTGACTAAATTGTTGTATTGCAAGCCTGTTTTTGTTGCTTCCCCATTTTGTCTGGTCCCACTTATACCTCCAAGTGGGCCTGCTTAGGCAGCCCCATGGCTTCCTTCCTTACTTTTGGGCAGAAAGAAGCTTGTCAGGCTGTCTCTGGGGGTGTTGTATTTCCAGGAGAATAGTCGTCAGTGTTATGAAACCAGGACAAATTTACCATTCTCTGGATCTACTGCAGCACCTGCTATATTTCCCCCTCAATGTTCTCTTCTGCTATGCTGTACTAATCACCCAGTTTCCAATATTTTGAGGGAGTCATAATAATTCAGTTCAATTAAATTCAGAAACCACCTACTATGTACTAAACATTATGCTTGGGATACAAGGGCAAAAATGAAAACTGTTCCTACTTTCAAGGAGTTTTTTTGAGTCATTTTAAATCATATTTTGGAAGCTATGAAATGTCCTGGGGGGCTTGATTTAAAGGAAAAATGTCACCTGTAAATGGGAAAAACTGGATGACCTCGCCACCTATAGAGAGTCCTCCTTTTTTTTTTTTTGGCAGTTCAACTTTTTATTTTAATAAAATCAGAATATGCACAGCACATGCCATGTTCGCATATAAACTAATACAAAAAGCAATTACTTGTGATTTGAAGTTCAATCTTTATATTTATATCATGTTTATATATAATCCACTCTTGCATATGATTTTTGAATACTTACTTATGAACCGAAACTATTGTTGGCTGATAAAATGTTACTGCTGAAGATCCAAGTCACTGATTATGCCAATACAACAAAGATAACCACATGCTTGAGGATTAAAATGTGCCAGACATTCTCAGAAATACACACGCACACACACACACACACACACACAACTAAATAAAACTCGCATAACAAACATCTCAGAATCTGGACACTTTACATCAGTGTTTAGAAGTGTTTCATTAATATCTTAAGACAAGTATATCAAAACCTTGGCATGTTTTAATTTCAAGTTGCCAATTTTGTTTTACTAACAGCAGAAAGGTATGGCTACACTGCCAATGTTGGGTCTGCTTATTTTAACTTAAGAATTTAATATGACAACATTAAAAACTCACACTCCCCCTTCTTTCATTTCAACCCTTCACTGGATATCTATCCTCCATGAGAGTGGAAACCATCTTTGGTGAATGTACATCTCCAAGTTCTATTATTCTATTGATTGCAATAGTTAGTTGGTTATCAAAGTTATCTCTGATTTTGAGTCTATTGAGGAACCTTATTCAAGTTCAGCATTTAGAAGGGAGACAATTTATTGGAGAAAAGCCTCTTGGAATGCATTTTGCTCTAATCGGTTAAGTGCCTTTTGAAAGAAATGATTATCAATAACCAATGATTTAGAGAGATACAAAATTCCCCCCCCCTTTTCTAAAGTACTGATTTCAAAAGTTTAGTCTCTTAAAGGCTATTATTGATGATGAGACTGGACTCATTCTCATGACAATCTTATTCAAAGCCCATCCAGGTGGGGTAAGCCATTGTGCTCTACTCAGGTTTGGGTAGGGGTAAATTCTTTGATTAGATTGCCAGCCTCCAGCTGGGGATAATTTAGAAAAAAATAGCATAATCAAAGTTAATTTGTATAAATTTGACCCTTCAATGTAACATTCATTCTCTCTTTAATTGTTAACCAATCAGATTTGATTGGCAACCTCAGGAACAGCCTTCTTCCAATGGCCATGTAAGCTATTAGCCTGCTGCCATGACTGTCTTTTAGTCTAAGAGAGAGACAGCCAAGTGACCATCCTTATATTTTTAAAATTTATTTAATATTTTATTTTCCCCAATTACATGTAAAAACAATTTTTAACATTCGTTTTTTAAAACTTTGAGCTCTAAATTCTCTCCCTTCTTTCCTCCCCAATCCCCTCATTGAGAAGGTAAGCAATTCGATATAGGTTATACATGTGTAGTCATGCAAAACATAATTCCATATTAGTCATGTTGTGAAAGAAAACATGGACCCTCCCCCCAAAAAACCCTCAAGATTCAAAATAAAGTAAAAAAAAAAGTATGATTCAATCTGTATTCAGATACTATCAGTTCTTTTTCCAGGGATGGATAGCATTTTTCATCATAAATCCTCCAGAGTTATCTTGGATCACTGTATTGCTGAGAATAGCAAAGTCATTCATAGTTAATCATCTTACAATATTACTGTTACTTTGAACACAATACATTTCACTTTGCATCAGCTCATGTAAGTCTTTCCAGATTTTTCTGAGAGCATCCTGCTCAACATTTCTTATAGCACAATAGTATTCCATCACAATCACATAGCACAATTTGCTCAGCCATTTCCAAATTGATGGGCATCCCCTCAATTTCTAATTCTTTGCCAAAAGAAAAAGAGCTGCCATAAATATTTTTGTATGTATAGGTCCTTTTCCTTTCTTTAAAATCTCTTTTGGGATGCAGACCTAGTAGTGGTATTACTAGATCAAAGGGTATACATGGTTTTGTAGCTCTTTGGGTATAGTTCCAAATTGCTCTCCAGAATGGTTGGATCAGTTCACAACTCCATCAACGATGCATTAATGTCTTTTTTTTCTCCGTGTACCCTCCAACATTGGTCATTTTCCTTTTCTTTCCCATTAGCCAATTTAATAGGCATGATGTAGTACCTCAAAATTGTTTTAATTTGCATTTCTCCAATCAATAGTGATTTAGAGCATTTTCTCATGTGGCTATAGATAACTTTGATTACTTCATCTAAAAACTGTTCATATCTTTTGATCATTTATCAATTGGGGAATGGCTCTTATTTTTATAAATTTGACTCAGTTCTCATTTGAGAAATGAAGTATTAATCAAAGAAACTTGATTCAATTTTTTCCACAGTTATGATTGCTAAATGTAATTCCCTCCAACCTACCCCACTTTATTCTATTATTTCTATCTTTTCACCCTGTTCATCCTGAAAAGTGTTTTGCTTCTGACTACCCCTCCCCTAATCTGCCCTCCCTTCTATCACACCCCCTTCTCTTATCCCCTTCCGCTCCTACTTTCCTGTAGAGTAAGATTGATTTCTATACCAAATTGAGTGTGTATGTTCCTGCTTTGAGCCAATTTTAATGAAAGTAAGATTCATTCACTCCCCTCCCCTTTTTCTTCCTCTCCAGTATAAAAGCCTTTTCTTGCCTCTTTCATGGGAGATAATTTACTTCATTTTACCTCTCCCTTTCCCCTTCTCCCCATGCATTCCTTTTTCTCACCCCTTAATTCTTTTTAACAGATATCATCCCTTCATATTCAACTCACGCCTGTGCCTTCTGTCTATATATACTCCTTTTAACTACCTTAATAATGAGAAAGTTCTTATGAGTTACAAGTATCATCTTCCCTTGGAGGAATATAAACAGTTTAACCTTGTTAAGTCCTTCATGATTTCCCTTTCCTGTTTATATTTTTATGCTTTTCTTGAGTCTTATATTTGGAAGCCAAATTTTCTATTTAGGTCTGGTCCTTTCGTCAAGAATGGTTGAAAGTCCTCTATTTTATTGAATATCCGTTTTTCCCCCTGAAGGATTGTACTCAGTTTTGCTAGGTAGGTGATTTTTGGTTGTAATCCTAGCTCCTTTGCCTTCTGGAATATCACATTCCAAGCCCTCTGAACCTTTAGTGCAGAAGCTGCTTAATCTTGTGTTATCCTGACTGTGGCTACATGCTACTTGAACTATTTCTTTCAGGTTGCTTGCAATATTTTCCCCTTGACCTGGGAGCTCTGGAATTTGGCTATAATATTCCTGGGCACTTTCATTTTGGGATCTCTTTCAAGATGTGATCAATGGATTCTTTCAATTTCTATTTTTCCCTCTAGTTCTTGAATATCGGGACAGCTTTCCTTGATAATTTCTTGAAAAATGATGTCTAGGCTCTTTTTTTTTTAATCATGACTTTCAGGTAGTCCAATAATTCTTATCTCTCCTGGATCTATTTTCCAGATCAGTTGTTTTTCCAGTGAGATATTTCACATTGTCTTCTATTTTTTCATTCCTTTGGTTTTGTTTTACTGTTTCTTGATTTCTAATAAAGTCATTAGCTTCCATTTGCTCAATTCCAATTTTTAAGGAATCATTTTCTTCAGAGAGCTTTTGTACTTCATTATCCATTTGGCCAATTCTACTTTTTAAGGAGTGTTTTCTCCAGTTAATTTTTGTGCCTCTTTTTCCATTTGGCCAATTCTACTTTTCAGGGTATTTTCCTCATTGGCTTTTTGAACTTCTTTTACCATTTGGCCTATATAGTAGCAATTTAAATTTGAAGATCTTTCCCACCCATTAATAGGCCATGTGACTAGCTTCCTGACAGGAAAAGAAAATGCTGAGAGAGAGAGAGAGAGAGAAAGAGAGAGAGAGAGAGAGAGAGAGAGAGAAAGAGAAAGAGAGAAAGAGAGAGAGAGAGAGAGAGAGCACAGTTATGGCTGCTAATGGCTGCCCTCCTGATTATTAGAACTGAACAGGCTGACTAAGCTGTACTCTGAGTTTGTTTTGGGGAAGACTCCAGCAGGGGGTTGGAGAGGTTTTGGGATGGCGAGGCTCCAGGTTGTTATATTTTGTGCGGAATGTTTTACTGCTGTGATAGACTGGATAAATGGCTTGTGGGATATGGTTCTCTGGTGTCTGAATAAATGGTTTACTTCTGCCTTCTGTGTGGAGAGTCTCGTATACTTTGCAACACAAAACTAACTAGGCATTTTGACAGTTATCATCTACGTTGTTATTATTGTCTTACTGTGACAGCCTATTCTGTTTTTTAAAGTGTTTTTTTCTGTGGAATTTTTTTTGTGTCTCCTTTACCAAGGTATTGACTCTTTTTTCATGATTTTCTTGCATTGCTCTTCTTTCCCTTCCCATGTTTTCCTCTACCTCTCTCACTTGATTTTCAAAATCCTTTTTCAGTTCTTCCGTGATTTGAGACCAATTCATATTTTTCTTGGAGGCTTTGGATGTTGGAGTTTTGGCTTTGTTATTTTCTTCTGAGTGTCTGTTTTAATCTTCCTTGTCACCATAGTAACTTTTTATGGTCAGATTTTTTTTTTCCTGTTGTTTGTTCATTTTTCCTGTCTATTTCTTGACTTTTAACTCTTTGTTAAAGTGGGGCTCTGCTTCCCAGGTGGAAGTTGCATTGTTTCAAGCTTCAGGAGTTTTGTGCAGCTGTTTTCAGAGCTACTTCCAGGGATCTATTAGCTTTCAGTTCACCCAACGTGGTATGATCTAAGGAAAGGCACATTTACTATTCTCCTGGCTCTGGTCTGTGAGTGAGCATAAGCACTCTTTTCTGCCCAGGAACTGTGACCAGGGTCCCTGCTCCACAGCAGCTGCAAGCTCTGATGTGCTAGTTTTCCTCCTTACCCAGGGACTGCCACCCAGGAATGCAACCCAGATCTGAGTATAGGCAAAGCAGCAGAGTCTTGCCCCCAGTTGCAGCAGAGAGACCCCTGTAATCTTTAAATCAATTGTTCAACCTTCTTAGTGTCTGTGGGCTGAGAGCTCCTGAAATAGCCACTGTAGCTGCTGATTCAGTTGCTCTGAAGGCATGGCCAGCACTGGACTGTGCTCCACTCTCACCCAGGTGCGAGAGACCTTTCCTGCTGACCTTCTAAGTTGTCTTTGGCTGGAAAATTATTTCACCCCATTCTTTTGTAGGTTCTGCTTTTCCAGGAATTGTTTTATGGCATTATTTAAAGGTGTTTGGAGGGGTTTGGGGGAAAACTCAGGTGAGTCACTGCCTTTTCTCCATCACCTCCTCTCCTTTTAGTAATAAACATGCTGGCATTATTAATAAAATTGTGAAATTATTCAGAAGTTATGTCTCTCATTTTTAAAGTGTCATACTTTTAATAGACAATAAGCAATAAGAAGAGAATGCTCTTGAATTTTCATCACCTTTCAGTCAAAGGTTTGATGTTAAAAATCTGATCTGCTATTTAACCTTGTTTGTTCATATGTGTGTGTGTGTGTGTGTGTATACATATATAGATGTATATTTTCTTCAAGGATAATCTAGTTATATGTGTAAATTTATGTGTATGTGTATGTATTCTAGAGATGAGCAAGTAAACATATGGGTCAAAAGTTTTTGATATATTCTTATTCCCTTTTTTTGGTAGTAAGGACATCAGTAATTTGTTTCCATATTTTTTGGGTATCTTCCTTTCTACCAGTAATCTTGAGAACTGTTCATTCAGCTCCTTCAAAATTATGTCACTTCAATTATGGAACTAATTTTTTGGTCTTATTCAACTGCTCTTACCAATTTGGTTTCTCCTGGTACCATTCCAAAGCTTTATGCTGCACATTGAAGACTATGGTATTATAATTTAAAATGTAGTGACTCCACTGTCATTGATGGAGAAAATTGTTTGTTACAGCAATTTTGACGGATCTTTTCTTTGTTGACTGATTATTATCCTCCTTCCAATTTCATCCTTAAATGCTCTCCGGAAAACCTAGTTTAATCAAGACTCGCCAAGTTTTCCATAAACTTGTTTTGTCTTCGACTCTTTCTTTCTGTTCTGTAAGTCAGTCCCTCTCATAATCTGCCTCTATCCTGCTAGTATGATTTTACTAATTAATTTATATTTGAAACCAAATTTTTCCTTGATGACCACAGCTCTCTGCCTGGCAAAGAGAGCTAGTATTTGCTGACTCAGCAGTCTCTTGCTGCCACGCCCAACCCCACCCCCTGCCCACCACCACCTTTTTTAAACTCTTTTTTTTTGTGGTGACTGTTTTTCACTGGCTAAACTGTTGGAAATGGTGAGAATATTTATTGATGTCTGCCCTTTTAATTTTCATTCATGACAAAACAGATATCTACATGCCACAGAGTTTCTGGACGGTAAAAAACATAGGTATTTTATAAAGAATAATTCTCCATTAACCTGGCTTTTGCATGTGAGTCCAAACTGGGAAGGTTTTTGAACATGAGGCTGTGTGTTCATGTAGTACAGTGAAGATAGTGAAGTCTTCCCCAGTTAGGTCTTAAGCTGCCCAGGGATTGTCTTTCTTTTTCTTATTTGTGTCCCTAGAGCAGTTTCCTTACCCCTGCCCTGGAGCTTAACTCAGTGCCTGGCACACAGTAGGCATTTAAAAAAGGTCTATCATAGGGGCAGCTAGGTGGTGCAGTGAGTAGAGCACCAGCCCTGGAGTTAGGAGGACCTGAGTTCAAATCCAGCCTCAGACACTTGATACACAACTAGCTGTGTGACCTTGGCAAGTCACTTAACCCCAATTGTCTTGCCTTCCACCCTCAAAAAAAAAAATGTCTATCATGTTGTATGGTACCAGTGTTTAAATCCAGGCTCTAATACTATTTAAGTAACTTTTTATGTCAACTTCTGTAACTCTCAACTTCCTTATCTCTAAAATACTACTCACTTCTCAGTGCTGTTGAAGCCAGCTCATTTCCTAATTATGTGATGCCTAACCCCATTGCCCAAACTCATGATGACTTCTTTCTCCTGTGAACTTTCTCATAGTGCTGAGCACCCAAAGTCATCATCTGGCTATCACTATACCCTGCCTGGAATTATCTTTTTATTTGAATAGGCTTTGTTTCTCCAATTCATCTAGATGCAAACTCTCTGATGGTGAGGATAATGTCTTTTTTTAAAAAAATTTTCTTCATCCCATTCAGAATCTAACATAGGACCTTACATGTACCTAGATGGGGTTGAAAAAGAGGTATAAGAGATAAGGCCTTGACCTGTGACTTCTTTAGTACAGTGAACTCCCAGGTGAGAAAACTCCCTCTACTGATGCAGGTTAGTATCTTAAGAAAATAAGAACCAACGATGTAGAATGGAATAGGATAATAGGCTTGAAAGGTGGGAAGGAACCCTGGGGAGCATCTATTCCAAACCCTTCATTTTAGAGAGGAGAAAATAAAGGAGGGCAAGGGAACAGAAGTGACTTCGCTGTTGTCACACAATCAAGTGAAGCCATGAACTGTATGCTTGCATGATACCGAATCCACTAAGTTTTCTACTCTGCCACTGCATATACCTTTCTTAATTAGCTTCAACCACTATAACCTGGCATATTTATACATGGGCAAGTGTGGCTATTCATATCAAGAGTCATCTCCTGAAACAAAAAGGTCCCATACAGTGACATAAGCTGCAAAGCCTTAGTCAGTTGAATCTCCTGATACCAGGCTTATAAAATTGTGTCTACCAAAAACTCTTCTTAAAAGGCAGGTGCATAGCAGGTTGAGTTTAAATCTCAGGCTCCCATTTCAGTCTCTTTGGGCTTCCTTCTTCACAGAAAAGGCCTCCCAGGTTACCTTGAGGCTTTGCCAAATCAGGAAAGTTACGTGGATCCTAATGGATAGACATATGTGCATAAATTCCACAGGCAGCAGACACTTCTTCCCTTTGTGGAATCCTACCTTAGGAGCCAACAAAAGTTGTACCTGGTTTTATTGATAGCTGGAGCTCTGTGATTATTTACCTTGCCAGGTATATTCTGTGCCCTAAATTTAGAACTTCCAGATATTAGGACACAGCCTGGGCACACAATTCTACCCAGCCTGAGGAAGGCACAGAAGTGTTCCTGTCACTGGTGGGGGGGGACCGACCTGCAAACCTGCAACCAACACCTTCAGGTTTATATTCCAGACCACCAGCCAGTCTAATTGTATATTACCATGTTACAGAATGGCCCAATATAGCTGCTCTCAGTCAGGGTCCTCTATTGTAAAAGGCCACAGTATTGGTTGGTTATTAACTATACTGTATGAAACCTCATAAACACCTTTTTACACATACAGTGCACACTTCAATGCAACAATCAAATGCTTTTCTAGAAATTACAATCTCATAGAAAAGAGACCCTTTGATTGCATGAGTGTGCTAAAACCTCAGACTAGGCTCATTTGAAGTCCAGTGTTTCAGAAGTTTGGTTGGTCTGTGACCAGAGAGGACACATCTTTGGCACTATTATCTGCAAGTAGGAGAGAGTGTGTGGTACAGGTTGAGAGTGTGGAATCTAGAGACAGGGGATCCTACTTATTAGCCTGTCTCTGTATTTCACTACATGTGAGACCATGGACAAATCACTTAACCTCTGTAAGACTTTGTTGCAGCTATGGAAAATAAAGAAATTGGAAGAAATAACTTATATAGTCCTTTCCAGATCTAGATCTATGATCTTACATGTGACACAAGTCTAGAAGAAATCAGGCAGACTAGGAGAAATAATGCGGTGGGGCTAAAAGAAGTGGAATGAGCTTGGTGGTTCCTTTCAATTTAAAATGGGGTTGTGTCAGGGAAGGATTTTGAGTTCAGGGATCAGGCATAACAGGAGAGGTGACTACGATAACTGTAGCCTACATGAGCTGCTGGTCAGTGTTCACTGGGTTGGTACAATGGAAATGTACAACGGAAAAGCATGATTGATTTGGAGCCAAAGGACTTGGGTTCAAATCTTGACTTTGCTATTTGCTACCTATGGAAACTTGGTGAGGCCTTTCTCCCTGCTGGGCCTCAGTTTCCACATCTATACTATTAAAGTATTGGATTACATGCTTTGTAAAGTTCCTTCCAGCTCTAAATGCAGAACCCATTCCATTGTGTTCAAACTGTTTATTTTAGTTGTTTTCTGTATGGCATCAGACATGGGCCGCATGGCCAAGGAAGTCTCTTTATATCAGAATTGCTTTAGCATCATCTCAAGTATATTTTAGTAACTTTGCATAGTAATCCTGGCAGATATTTTGCTTTGACATGTTTTTCAAAAGCTGAAATAAAAGATTACAAATAGTCCTCAAAACCCAGGCAGATAGCTTTTCTGATGTCCAGTTTCTTCCTAAGCCTGGGGAGAACACCATCAAAATTAAAAAAAAAAGTTCACCTGCTAAGGAGAATGTTAGATTTACAATGGGTGGTTGGGTCATGAAAGCTAGCCTTGTACAGATTGTCACAATGGCCTTCATCCTTGCCTCTCTCTGTTCCTGATTGCCATTGGTCACAGGGCTCAGCTTCTTTGGACGCTAGTTCTATATCTCTAAAACAGGACAAATAATACCAAGTCTAGAATAAAATGTGGAAATCCTAGATTGTATCTGTGAAAGCCAGGAGCTCTCTAAAGGGATGATGAGATATAAAGCCATTGTACCATTTTTCTCAATTCAAACCTAGATCCTTTTGCTTCAACCGAGAGAGACCTGTGAATGTGGGTGTGTGGTGTAGGACTTTTGAGTAAGGAAAGCCAGGGTTCAAATCTGACCTTTTGTACTTCCTATCTGTGTGCCACTGTATCTATATAGTTCACATAACCTCTCTGAGCTTCAGTTTCCTCATCTGTAATTTGGGAATAATATTATCTAACTTTACAAGCTGTTATGAACCTCAAGGGAGATAACATATTTGAAGCACTTTGCAAAACTTAGGATGCTATTTAAAATTAGGCTAATATTATTATATTAGCCAATGAAAACTAAAAGCTCAATTCAGATGTGGCTGGCATTTAGAGGTGACACATGCCTCTTCTTCATTTGACTATTTTTGTGTCCTAGTCAGTGAGGAAACTGGATAGGGAAAAAGATGGGAAAAGGAAAGAAAGGGGAAAAATTATTTGCCTGGCAAGGAGAATATCCTAAGCAGATTCACAAGGGTGAAAAGATTGAGTGGGGTGTATGGGCAGGTCCACCCCACAGCATGGTTTTTGGAATTGTTGCCTAGCTCTGGCCAAACCTCAATAGCTAGAATTTTTTCTCTCTCCACAACACCCCCTCCCCCCGCCTTCACCACCAGCACCCCTTGCCATCTGATTTTAGGAGAAAGAGATTTAGGGAAAATGATAAGGAATATCATAGAATGGACATAGATCCAACCCAAGATGTCCTACATCTACTCTGTCATACTTGAATGTGGACAACGAATATTTGGAGCGATGCCATTTAGGCAGTGCAAGATCACCAACCAGCCAAGAAAGATGGTATTTTCTTCACTAGAACCGACTTACTGAGTCACGGAAAATGGATTCCAACATTTGGGAAAGATTTTTTAACAAGGGTTGAAACTAACAGCATCGCTTTGTATAACATAAATACCACAAGATTTGGACGGAGAGGTTCTGGTTTTGAATCCTGGTCCTCTGTCTATGTGACTTTGAACAAATCATCTTTCCTTCTCTGGGCTTCATTGTCTTTCCCACTAATGTCTCCTCTGGCTCCACATCCTGTGCTACCTGCTAGTACCATGTAACTTTCACTAGCTGACTCAGTCATATTTGAGGCGACTCCCCCAGAACTATCCTCTGCTGTCACTTTACATGAGTATGGTAGGTACTCCATCGGAATTTCCTGGATGAAAGAAAGGAGAGGAGTTTCCTGGTTAGTCCTCAATAATTGTCAGAATGGTTTGTTTTCTTGAATATCTCAGATAATGGATACATTACTACATTAGCAAAAAATGAATAAATATGGTTAATAAATGTTTGTTGAACAACCGAATGAACAAATGAACACAGCATTGGCATCAAAGAGTGAGATTTGTGAGAACAGCTTTTTGTAAAGCAAAACAAAAAGCATGGTGAGGGTTGGGGGTGGGGGGGGGAAGCTGGAGACAGCAACAACTTCAGACTTTCCAGAGCTTTTTCATTTATGCTCTGATTTTAAAACTCCACGAGACAAGGATATTCTAATTGCAGCCTGGAAAGAGGTACAGAATAGCGGCTTGCTAGTAAAAAACCTAAAGCATTTATTTATTATTTAATTTGTTTGCTCAAGAGACTTCACCTCTGAGGTAGCATCTGTTTTCCATTGAAATCTGACTTTTACCTAATTGTACAGCTGGGGAGATTAAGGCACAAGGGGTTAAGTGAGTTTCCCAAGGTCACCGGCTTTTAGCCTATGTTAGGACCCAGGCCCTGCAAGGGTTCTGCTCTCTGCTTTAGGTAGGGGACCACACATTGCCTCTGGTGCTCCGGTGGAGACCTATAAATAAGAAGTGAATTATTCTTTCATGTCCTCACTCTCCCTGCTTCTGATTCTCATTAATGGGAGTTGGGGGGGGGTACTGTGGGAGGCTGCAGGCTGTGGAGCAGGGGGTGGGGGAGGGGGGAAGGAGGGAGGGAAGCTGTTATTCTGCAGGGTCTTTGTTTAGGCCTGTTTTTTCTCTCAACAAATAGGCCATGAGAAGGTAGGCTGGAATGGAACTGATATGTTGGGTTACTTGTCAGTTCCCAGTAGTTGTGATCTGGTGACTAACTATTCTTCATCTCCATTAAACTGAGAAGAAGAGGAGGACTTAAGCTCCTTTAAGGCAAAAGAAGAAACTTTCTGAGCAGAAGGGAATGTTCCCTAGGCTTCAGCTGGCAAGGGATGCTCTGGAAGATTCAATTCACTTGCTTTTCTCCTAGCATTTCCTAGACTGCCTGGACAACTTTTTTTGCCACTACCTAAATACTCTTTCCCCACTTCCCCAATCCCTCTACTTCTGGTACTATGATCAAATCCAGCATGGCTCTTGGATGGGGTGTGTCAATCTATTCCACTAAGACCGTGCTCACCAGGCCTGTAAATTTCCTGACCCAAGTGCCCCTCCCTGGATACTACTCTCTTTGTATATCATCTCCTCCTATGAAAATACAAAGCTTCTTGAAATCAGAGGATGCCTTTGCTTCTTTATTCACATTGTCTGAGCTTAGCACAGTGCTTGGCACATAATAAGCCCTTAATAAGTGCTTTTCTATTCCTTCCTTCCCTGGAGAGCTCTAAGAACAAAATAGGCATTGATCTGTCTAGACTGTTTGTTGATTGATAGAGACAATGACAATCAGAGGAAGAGAGGCATACTGGTAGCTTCTGAAGCCTCCTTTCTACATTGTCATCCCCTGATCTCAATCATTAAATATGGCAGGAGGAGAGAATATTATCATATCACAGGAATCGGTCCATCAATAGCTGAGGAATGTATCCTTTGCTGCTGAATGAGGTCTGGTCCTCTCCCAGAGCTGAACTTATTGTTCTGGAAATGGAGGCAGGAAGATCTGGGTTCAAATTCTGCCTCTGATGTTTATTAACTGTGTGACCCTGGACAAAGTAATTAACCTCTAAGAGTCTTAGTTTCCTTATGTGTAAAATGAACATCATAATGCATTTAATATCGCCCTTACTAACAGTGAGAATGTGTCCATGGCTAGTAGCTGGCTATTCTTCAGCTCCTCTCCGGGCAGCTAGCTGTAACAGAGGCCACTCGCTATTTCATTGCCTCGGAAAACTAAATTTAATTAGCCTGTGATCCATATCTCAGATCAGTTTCTCATCTGCTTGAAAACAAAAATGGACTTCCTTCTAATTGATGTTGGGGGAGGGGGGAGATCACAAGGAACTATCCCCACAATCTATCCTTCACACTATTTATAAATCTATATTATTAAGGCACAGGTGTGACCATGTCACTCCTCTGCTCAGGAAGTTTCAGTGGCTCCCTATTATCTGCAGGATAATATGTAAACTCCTCTTTGCCATTTAAAGCTCTTCACAATCTGAACCCTGCCTATAGTTCCAGGATAACCACATATTGCCAAACTGGTTTTCTTGAAGTTGCCTGTATATAACATTCCTTCTTCCATCTTAATGTCTTTGCACAGGTCAAACCCTATGCTCCCAAGGCTTTCTCTTCTTCCCTCTGCCTCTTGGAACTTTTAGTTGCCTCCAAAGCTCAATTCAAATGAAACAGCCTTTCAGAGACTATTATTTTCTGGCCAATTTTGTTGTACTCCTGGTATGTATTTAATTTTGCTTTATATGTTAAACTTATTTATATGCAAACGTTTGTATCCCCCAGAGGAGAATATAAGCTTCTTGAGGACAGAGACTTTTTCACTTTGGTATTTGTATCTCAAATACATGTTAATTAATTGGTTGATTGAAGCAAACAAAGCACTTGGCAAATATGAGCTATATAAAGTCAGAGGCAGAGATCAGATGGTTGAGAGTGAGACAAACTCTTAATCCCAGAGGTAAGAATCAGTCTCACCTCCAATAAGTACTGGCCTTGTGACTCTGGGCAAGTCATTTAACCCATTAGGTGTTCCCAGGCAATTCTCAAAGGTTCCAAGTTGTAGAGTACTTGCTGTCTGGCATTGGTGAAAGGAATGTCCACACTGGGAGTTCCCCACTCCAACGCTAGCACAGGCTGCACAAGTAAATAAAGTCAGTTATCATTGTGATCATTGTTCAGTTTACCACATACTTATAGAGCACCTATCAGCCACAATGCTAAAGATCCTCCATGATGCAGCTGTTATCAATTAATGGGGCATAGTAGGCAGAGCCTTAGATCTACACTCAGAAACCCAGATTCCAGTCACACCTCCTGTGCTTAATAGCTGTGTGATCCTGGCAAGTCACTTGACACCCCTGAGCTTCAGGACCTTCATCTGCAAAATAAGAGGGATAGACTAGATGGCTTTAGAGGTCTCTTTTAACTCTAGTTCTGTCATCCTAAGATCTGAAGCTTCAAGCCTGGTTGAAGAAGACAATAGCAACACGTGTTATTTTTCATGTCATGCCCGACTCTTCATGACCCCATTTGGGGTTTTCTTGGCAGAGATACTAGAGTCATTTTCCATTTCATTCTCCAGCTCATTTGACAGATGAGGAAACTGAGGCAAACATTAAGGGTTAAGTGACTTGCCCAGGGTCACATACCTTGTAAGTATCTGAGGCTGGATTTGAACTCAGATCTTCCTGACTCCAGGCCCGGTGCTCTATCCACTGCACCACCTAGCCACCCTATACCAACACATAGGGAGCAGTTAAAGAGCAAAACTGCATAGTATAGGCGTGATAACAGATTCTTAAATGCAATATGACTTCGAAGACAAGAGAACTTACCAGAAGCTAAAGTCAGACTATATTTCAGGGAGAAGGGAGAGGTTGGGTGTCATGCTAGGGGCTGAGACAAATGTGCAGGGGGAAAGGATGAATGCATTGAGAATTTCTAGGACAGTGAGAAAAAGAATCTGTCTGGAGTTGTAGGTTTCTACACCAGAGAAGGGAACAGCTGTTTGGTTCACTGGATAGAGTACTGGGCCTGGAGTCAGGAAGATTCATCTTCATGAGTTCAAACCTGGCCTCAGACACTTACTAGCTGGGTGACCTTGGACACATCACTTGACTTTTTTGCTTACATCATCTGTAAAATGAGCCAGAGAAGGAAATGGCAAACTACCCTACGATGTTTGGCAAGAAAACCCCAAATGGGGACACAGAGAGTCAGACATGACTGAAAATGACCAAATGACAACAACATGGGAGAAGAGGGACAAAGATTGGATAGGTAAAATGAGATCATATGGAGCTTGTATCTTCATCTAGCCCAGTGCCTGGCCCATGGTAGATACTTAATAAATACTTGTTATTTGGTGTTGATTGAGGAATTGGTTAAGGAGGGCCTTGAAAGACGTCCTGTGCATCTTTTTCTGCAGGCGAGGGGGAATCATTTTTGCTAATTGCCGGTATTGCCAGCGTTAGTTAAATGGGTTAAACCCCTGTTTAGAAGCCAATGAAACTGCGATTTTGGGAATATTCGTGTCTTAGCTGTGAGATTGACCAGACAGAGACGAGACTGGAGGTAGAGATAGATTGTCAGAAGGATAGATAGAACTAGTGTTTCTGGTAGAGTGCACTTGCCCCACTCATAAGCCTTTCTCCTAGCAGACAATACTTTGGAGCTGTTTATCACCTCTGACCAGGTGGCATTTCTTGATACATCTAAACTGGAATGTGTGAAAACAGGTGAGTCATTCATGAGCAATCCATTTGTTGGATTGAACTAAGCGGAACTAAACCGGTAGATGGTGTACAATACCAGGTTCAGCTACACCCTGTTTGTAACTCAGCTCCCAGCTGCTTTGGGGAGGTCCTGATTCATCAGTCGGATAGGGTTGTTTAGACAATAAGACTATGTAGTGGGGGAAAAAAATCAGGTCAGGAACTAGATATTCCAATCGCCAACATGTACATCCGCTGTTTCAGATTACACCTTAGGGTAAAAGATAAGTCCACAGCTGGCACAGAAGAAATTGGGAGGCAAAGAGACTCTTAGGTTTCTAGAATCAGTTTGTATATAGGGCATGGGACAGTGATAATGATGAAGAGGCTTTCTTTCCTCCTATTTTGTTATAATGCCATGCTTCTTACTGAGGCATCCAACTTCCAGGCTCTGCCAGGAGCTGTGCTAATACATTACTGCTCCCCCCAAAATGATTCCCCCACACATACTTCTAGTCCTTTTTTTTAAAGAATCCTCCTAAATTTGTTATGAAATGAAAATCACTTTAGACTAGGAGTCAAGAGGCCTGGCTTTTTATCCTGGTTTTGTCTTCTTTTGACTGTGAGACCTTCATTTCTCTGAGACTCAATTTACTCATTTATAAAGTGAAGTCGATAATTTCTCTATTCCCCTCCAATGTCTTTTTTTTTTAATTAAATTTATCAGATATTTGTTAAGATTAGGCATTATTATGTTCAAGGACCTGTGCATAACTGGGCATAACTTCCCCCCAAATGCCTGTTCTCTGGGAGCTTGTACTCTACTGAAGGAAATGTCACATATGTACCAATAGCTAACTACCAGGTAATGCGAGGAGGAAGAGACCATTAGTAAGTGGAAAGGCAACAGGGAAGAATAATGGATCTGGAGAACTGGAGTTGTTTAGAAGGGAATAGAAGCAGGAGTGCTCTGGAACCAGCTTGAAGACCTGAAAGAGAAAATTGTTAAATTTTCAGTCTAAGCATTCAGAAATCAGCAAATAGTACAAACCAGAACTAAAGCTTTTGTTATTGGTCTAGAGTCAGAGGTAGGGAACCTGCAGCCTAGAGGCCCCATGTGGTCCTCTAGGTCCTCAAGTATGGCCATTTGACTGAATCCAAACTTCATAGAACAAATCCCCTTAAAAAAAAGATTTGTTCTGTAAAACTTGGACTCAGTCAAGAGGCCACAGCCAAGGACCTAGAAGGCCATATGTGGCCTCAAGATCACAGGTTTCCCACCTCTGGGCTAGACTTAAAGGGATGGAGTAGGTATTAACATTGTAGTTAAACTTTAAAAGTGTGTCATGCATCTATTGTTTTTTTGGAAGTCAATTGTTAAACATTTGCCAGTACACCCCTGGACATATGGGAGCCTACGGAACAGCTTCAGTGATCTCAGAGACATGAAAAGGAAGGCTGAGCTCAGGGGAGAGGCTAGTCGTATACTTTGACTAGAAAATAAAGCTCAAACGTAGTAAGAACAGGAAAAGTACGAAACTACCTTGAAAAATATAGGCAGCTAGGTGGAACCATAGTGCACAGAGTGCTGGGCCTGGAGTCAGGAAAACTTGAGTTCAAATCCAACTTTAGATACCTACTAGCCTATGTGACCCTGGGCAAGTCATTAAACCAACCACTCACTGCCTGCCTCAACTTCTTTAAATTTAAAATGGAAGTGATAATCGCACTTATCTCCCAGGGTTGTAGACAACCAAATGAGATGATATTTATAAAGGGCTTGGCATAGTGCCAGGCACATAGCTTAATAACTGTTTACTTATTTCCATTACAAAAAAGGAAGGCTTTGTCATGTAATGTATGGCCTACAACCAAAGCTCTAAGCTTATACAAACCAGGTTCAATCTCGAGGCTTTTCACATAATCAAGGGATCATAGATTCTGTAACTGTGGGACCTTAGATCACCACCCCCCGGAGAAGCCAAATAAATTGTATGAGGCTACACAGATAGTAAATGGAAGACTCAGTATTGAACGAATTCCAAATGCAGGCATAGCAATGCTTCCCCATTCTTTGGTTCATGGTCGACTCAAGGTTCCCCCTGAGAAATGAAGAATCTTATTAATATCTAAGTCTCCACAGCAATAACAAAAAAAAGTTCCTCTGTTCTCAGGCAAGCGTCTGGGCTAACAGGACATCAAATGAAAGACAGGCTCAACCCAACACAAAATACAAAAGAACTTACAACTAAGCCAATAAACAGCCAGGAAAATTCTCCATCCCTTTTCAATGCACCTCAACCTCCCATGGGAACCTATTCCTACACATATACAAAAAGCACTTCAGGTTTGCCAGAGCAGAGGTGTCAAATGCAGGAGACTGTTATACTCCAAAAACCAGATTGATATGTAATTGGGAACTATTTAATGAAACAAATAAAATTACAACAAATTATAGATAATGCTAATATATGGTTTTCTAAGTCAATATGCAGTCCTCAGGAATCCTTATATATGGTTTAGTGGCCCTGTTTCTATCTGAATTTGACACCACTGTAGAGAAACCAAAAATCCTTCTCTCTGCTGAATCCTAGACATGGATGCAATCATTCATATGTAGGGGTTACATAAGCTACTACCCTGGAGTCACCCCACCCCCAAAAGGGAAAAGCTCTTAGCATCATGAGAGAAAATACCTTTTTTCCTCTGCATTTGAACTGAATATCCTTGATATTCAGTATATAATTGAAGAGCAAGGTCCACATATGACTGTTTCTTGCTGCCCCTACACTCAAGCTTCTTGGTTTAGAAACTCCTTTGCATTACCTAGTAATTTCTGTTTAGTATATAGGAATTCTATTCATCCAGGAACCCCTTATTACTCTACTACTAATGTTCACTATGGCTAGCTTGTGCTCTTGCAACTCCTGGCTCGACTCAGGAATTATTTACTTCTTCAGCACTGCTTTCATTCCATGAGAGTTGTTTTGCACAAATTTAATCTAAAGCGTGAGTTTTGTCGATATTTTGTCAGGCTAAATAAAGCCTTGCCTGTACTAGATGTTATATTAGTTTGAATGCTTGCATGGGTAAGGAGGAGGTGGAACTTTCCTATTTTTTTGTTTGGAGAACTAACAGGAGGCAAATTCTTATACTCCCATGGGAAATCCTGGAGGGAGGAATGAGCCAAATACTAAGGTCAAATGAGAAACTACCCAGTTTGAACCCAATCTATATGAATCCAAAGTTGCAGTTTAAGGTCACAAGTTATGGTTGATTTTAGCCTCAATATTTCCCTGACAATATGGAGCTTATCACAGAAAATATTCCTTAATGGCTCGTTGATTGATTAATAGACCAAAGCAACTTTGGAGCAATTAATATAATTTCTACTATTTCACCATGCACTTTTCAGAGTCCCCTAATCTCTTCCCTATATTCTAGGCTGGAGTTGCCAGCAGCACAAAACTAGACAAAGTTGTCTACTGTTGAATATCTCACAGGATGTTTATATGGTCACTATTATTTAAAGATTATGCAAACTCTTAGACTCTTGCACATAGGCCTCCACTTTATAGATGAGCCATACCCACAGCTTTGTAAGAGCTCTCTCTTAGCCCCTTACTTAAAAGAAGATAGCACAGATCAGCAATTCCCACTTGGTGTTTCCTCATTACACCACCTGAGTTGTCAGATATCTCAAGATGTTTTGAGAGTTTCAAATTAAAATCCATTCTAGTTTGCTTTCATCTAGATTTAAAAATCAAACCTATAGTCAGATATGGTGGGGTGTGCCTGTAATGTTTGACATTGAGGGAGGCTGAGGTTGATGGTTCACTTAAATTTTGGAGTAGCTGCAGAAAGCTTAAAGAGCCTCAGGTGTTCACACTCAGTTCAATGCCAACATGATGAGCTCTTGGGAGCAGAAGGTCACCAGCTGCATAAAAGGAGGAAAGCTATCCCAGGTTGGGTAACCAGAGCATGTTAAAACTTCCTTGCCAATCAGTCTTGGGCTCAGGCTGGTAAGTAGCCATTACACTTTCAGCCTTGAGCGAGAGGGAGATAGAGTCTCTAATTTTTTTTTAAGTCAAATCTATTTCATGTTATACATTTTTCCTCTAAGTTATTTCAAATTTGTAAATACTATCAAACCCAGAAAACAATGTTTGGGTGTTCTCAATTATAAAAACCAGGTTGGGGATAAGTACATTGTTATGTGTAAACAGGAACATCTGAAGGGATTGGGAACCCTTCCAATAATGATGATAGCTAGCATTCATATAGCACTTTAAAGTGTGCGGAGCTCTGTGCATAAGTTACCTCATTTAATCCTCATAGCAAATCTGTGAGGCAGATGCTATTATCTCCATTTTACAGATGAGGAAACTCAAGGAGATGGAGGTTAAGTGATTTGGCCAGTCACACAGCTAGTAAGTGTCTGAGGAGGGACTTGAAGTCATGTTTTCCTGAACTCTGATTAGGAAATTCTCCATGATAATTGTGAACACCTTCAGAGAGTGTCCCACCATCTACTCCATCATTTGCTTCCCCTCCCCCAACCAATAAAAAATTAAAATAACAGAATCATGTATTCCATACAAGCTTCAGATATTTGTGTGACTATGAGGATATAGAAAATCTGTAGAAAATTATCTGGAAAACTCAATTTCCATTTGTCATATTTTCACTAATGTGTCATCTAAATATATTCAGATCTTTCACATATGGGTCAACAGTCATTGATTTCTTTATTTGTTTTTTTGTGATAGCAACTGCATTGATTGTATTAAGCTCCAGGATATTATATGAACTCCTTTCTATGAGACTCTGCTACTGAAAAGATCAGCCTACCGATTTATACAGGAAACACCAAGTGGATGAACAATGGAATAACACCTCTTTTGTTAGTTCCCATCTGTGATTTCGTCAGTTTAGGGAACTAAGGAAATTCTTACAACTAATAAAGACTAAAACTAAATTAATTAATTTAAAAAGACTAACAGAGACTAGCACAGATTGTTTACATCTTATAGTATTAAAGAACTGACAGGGCCAATGAGCGGCTTCTTAAATTGTCCAGATCCCTATAGTCTGTTAAAGGCAGGACTTGAGCACAGCTCTTCCGGTTTGAGAGGCTGGCCCTCTGTCTGCTGCATCATACTGCCTCTCCTGAAGAAGGCTTTTTGCCAAGAACATGACATATACTTGAATGCATAGCCCATTGAATAATTCCATCAGTATCTAGACACGAAATAGTTACTTTGAGTGGACAATGGACTATGCCCAGAACTGAATAGGAGAAAGAAATCAGAGGTATTGCATTGGCAGAACTGCATGTTTTCAACCATCTCAGTCCATTGCCTAACAAAGAAGCCCACCTTTTCTGTAACAATGTTGGTCACCCCATTAATGGTATAAGCGTTGAATTATGGAACACTATTACCTCCAAAGAATCAAAATTGTCAGTGACCCAAAGGGCACTGGAGAGTTGCATGGTGAGTGTAAGGAGGGTGTAGCATCTAACTTAGAATAAAGAAGTATAAAAGCTATTATCAAGGAAATCTAATCCTGGAAAAGGAGGTGGGCCAATTTTAAAGTGAGAACAAGGGATAAGAGATGAATTGCCCTGATATCCATAAAATGTCAAAAATCTAGAAAAAAGCCTCTAGAATAGGTATTCCTATCCTTTTTTGTGTCATGGACCCCTTTGGGAGTCTGGGAAAGTCACTGGACCCTTTCTCATAATAAAGTTTTTAAATGTGAAAAATATAGATTTAAAAAGGAAACTGATTATATTGAAATAAAGTTATCAAAATCATTTTAAAAATAAATTAAAAATAAAGATTCCTTGAAACCCCAACAAGAAACCATTGGGTGTCTGTGGCCCTGGGTTCACAACTCCTTTGATAGAATTGATTGGATCATACCATTTGGACAAGATCCACACATGAAAAATCAATCAATAAACCTTTATTAAGTGCCTACAATGTACCAGGCACTAGGCTAAGCACCGTGGAAACAAAAAAGAGGCAAATGACAGTGCCTGCCATCCAGGAGCTTACAGTCCTATAGAAGAAACAATATGCAAAAAAAATACAAAACAAGCTAAATAAAGGATAAGTAGGAAATAATTAAAAGAGGAAAAGTACTGGAATTCAGAGGGGTTAAGATATGCTTCCTGTAGAAGGTGGGATTTCAGTTGGGGCATATAGGAAACCAGGGAGGCCAATAGTCAGAAAAGAGAAAGAAGACTGTTTCAGGCATGAGGAACAGTCAGAGAAAATGCCCAGAGCAGAGAGGAGTGTCTTGCTCATGGAACAGCCTGGAGACCAGTGTCACTGAAGCAGAGAGGTGTGTTAGAGAGTAAGGTGTAGGAAGACTGCAAAGGTAGGAGGGGGTTAGGTTATGGAGGGCTTTGAATACCAAACAGAGCATTTTGTATTTGATCCTGGAGGCAACAGGAAGCCACTGGAGTATATTGAAGGGGGGGCAGGGGTTGGTATGACATTATAGGATGAGTGCTTTAGAAAAATCACTTTAGCAATGGTGGACTGAAGTGAGGATAGATGTGAGGCAGGCAAAGCACGCCCTCCCCCCTCCCCCCCCGCCCCCGCCTCAGCAATTATTGCAGTAGTCCAGGTATAAGGTGATGAGGGCCTGTACCAGAGTGGGGGCAGTGTCAGAGGAGAGAAGGGGGTGCATTTGAGAGATCCTGCAAAGGCTTGGCTATGGGGGATGAGAGGTAGTGAGGGATCCACGATGACTGCAGTCTCCTCAAACAGAGGATCACCTAGAGTGACAACATCAAAGATTTTTCAGAGTATCAAAGCATGAAAATAGTAACTGCTAGAATGTATATCATGCTTTAATGTTTGCTGGCCATTACACATACATTATCTCAATTGATCCTCACAACTGTGCTACAAGGTACTTGCTATTATTATCCCCATTTTGCAGGTGAAGAAACTGATACTGGGTGTTTTAAATGAATTTCCAAGAATCACATAGTTAATAGGGCTTTGAAGCAGGATTCAAACTTAAGTCTTTCTGATTCCAAAGGATATCCTCTACATACTGTGCAACAGAGTGTCCTAGAGCACCTTAAAGGCCATCTGAAGTCTTACGTGAAACAGGAAACATCGAATTATAGAATATTAGAGCTGGACAGAACATTAGAGACCATATAGTGTAACTGCTTCCTCTGATAGTGGAGGACACCGAGAACCAAAGAGGCCCCACACAGCCCTTAGCCTAAGCCTTTTACTATGCCTTTTCTATCCCTACATGGTATGTCTAAGCCACTCTAGCCTTTCTACCCAGGCTGCCAGGAATGGGGAGAGGGGGATCAGGGTATAAGTAAGAACAAGTCAATTCAGCAGTTTTATTAAAGGTTTGTTATGCATAAGGCACAGAGAGCTATCTAAAACTAACCACATCTTATCATAGGAGTAAGAGATGAAAGTGAGCTTAGGGACGATGGACTCCAGTCCTTTCATTTTACAGATGAGGGAACTGAGGCACAGATGTATTAAGTGACCCAACTAGGATAAGAGAAATTAGAACCAGGATTTAGACCAAGGTCCTTCTTCAAAGGAAAATTATTTTCTTCATCGAGTCAGGTAGCAAACTGCCCCTATCCTGATTCACATATCTACCAATGTGTAAAGGAGACTGTTGCAAGAATGCTACAGGACTTCTCAGTTTCATCTCACTAAGAGATGGTCTGATGTCTACTCCGGGAATCAAGGACAAAGATCCAGGATAGAAGGACAGAATTTCTCCCTCAAAATCCTAAATATTGATTGGGAGGTAGAGTGGCAGAAATGCAAGATCCTATATTAAATATTTGATGAGGTTTAGAACAGTGAGGAGAAAGGTTAGACTGTATTTGAACCCTGCTCCCAGCAGAGCAATGGGTCTTATTAAATACATCCATTACAGTAGACAAATGAGGTTTGTGGCTTGGAAGTTGGGTCCCCAGTTCTATACTGCTGAGACCTCTAGACCTCTGAGAACTCTCCTTGGAAACCTTTGTGGTCATCTTATCTGGTTCCTCTCCCAGCCACCCTCTCTTTGTCACCCTCCCCAACTAACCCCTCCCCCACTTCAACCAGGTTTGAGTGCATTCTCTCTGAGTTAAGAAAAACACACAATCTTTCTTCAGTACTTCTTAATTTGGGTCCTATGAGGCAAGAACTGAGACACAAAAAAGGCCTTCTCCATCATACCATCTCTTTAGATTCTCTCTGGCCTATTCAACTCTCCCTGAAACGAATATAATCGTAATTCAATGTAAAGCTCTCAAAGATGAGGGATTATGTCTCCTTCCCATGTTCAGGAAAGAATGAATCTTTTCTGTAATGCTCTCGCTCTTACTCTCTGCTCATCTATTACCTTCAAGTACCAATTTAATTTCCTCTTCATCCATGAAAACTCTTCTCTTATTCAAGCCCAGAATACTCCATTTTCTCTCGATTTCTGTTTTAATTGGAGTCAGTATCACTACTTATCAGTCCTACTTCTGACATGTACAGGCTGATTGACGCTGAGGAAGTCACAACCTCTTAGTGGTGTTAGGAGACTCTTAAAAATGAAACAAATGGGGAGAAGGGGGCTATCTGCATTGGTAGAGGGGATTTCCTTGTCTAGGAGTTCCCTATGTCAGTGAAATCACAGGCTCAGGTACTATTCTTGTTTTCTGTATATTCTGCTGTACATGTGAAATCTGTCTGCTCAGCTAGACTATAAGCAACTTGAGGGATGAGAGACTTATATTTTTATCCCCACACTGCCTAGCTCAGCACTGGGGACGCAATAGGCCAATTGTATTAAGCAAAGGCTTCTTTATTGATTGATGGTATTAAGTGTCTAGGGGGAATAAAATATTGAGTTGTAGCTGCCAATCTGCAAGGTCCCTTCAGCTCTAATCCACATCACAAAGAGAGCTTGAACTGGGAGGAAACGCAAGGCATCATCTTAGAAATGCCTATGCAGCAGAGTAGAGTTCTACAGAAATTCTCCCAACAAACTTGCTCCTATTTATTTAAAAATCCCTAGATAAGGAGAACCTCCTACACACACACACACACACACACACACACACACACACACACACACACAGCAGCAGCCTAACTGGGAAATGCAAGTAGTCCTCCTTATACTTTGCAAATATCAGTCTTTCAGAAATTGCTAGCTCTTCTGATTTCATAATGGAACCAGATATGAGGTAACTTATGTCTGGTTGGTACTGATATTCTTTTGGGAAAACAACAGGGGGATAACCACCCACCCAGGAAAATAAATTGCATGTTTTAGATGAAGGAAGCACTGAATTTTGTATTTAAAACAACATATCTCTGTTCAGGGTGATGGAAAATTTTTTTGGGAAACACACCAAATCATTAGTCCTCTCATTATTTTTGACATTGATTTACCATTAGGAAAATTTATTAGACTCTAAATTAAATTGATTTGGAGAATCATTAATTCATGGGACAAAGTCATTAGAGATGTTTGTCCTTCCCATACTGAAATAGGGTGATATCAATAAAACAAAGGAAAATGGTAGAAAGTATTTTAAAATTCTTCTCCCCACCATCTACTGCCAGAGTTATATCGTGTACGTCATTTCTTGCAGCATTTGGGTATTTGGCCCTAAACAACTTCTACCTGGGGTCCTCTTGGTAACTGTTTGGTCAAGTCTCATCCTGAAAATGGGAATAATAAAACTTGCACAGCCTCCCTGACCAAATGAGGAAAAGTTCATAAACTACGTAAATGAGTTATTCAAAAAAGGATTCGATTTTAGTGGCAAAAACAAATGTTGCCTTGGAGCAGACAACCCGCCTCTGAACAGAACTCAGACTGGGTCTCATTTCTTGCCCCTCACCTGCCATCCCAGGTAGACTTGAAATAGATCTTTCTTCATTCTGGCCATGCTGCCCTCAACAAGTCATCAGCTGAATGATGGCAGAAACAGCCAAGGTATTTCCATAGTCACACCATACTAGATAGCCACAATTCTCCACTGATTTCTTTATTCCCTTGTGTCTTCCCTCCTTCCCTCCATTTCCACCCCAACCCCACAGGTAACACAGCAGATAGAGAGCCAGACCTAGAGTCAGGAAGACCAGAGTTCAAATTAGCCTCAGTTACTTCCCAGCTGTGTGACCCTGGTCAAGTCACTTAAACCTCAGTTTCCTCATCTGTAAAATGAGCTAGAGAAGGAAATGACAAATCACTCCAGTATTTTCCACGAGAACCCCAAATAGTGTTGTGAAGAGTCGGATGCAACTGAAAATGATTGCACAACAACAACACCATATGTGTATTCACACACTTTGCCTTCTCCTTTTACACCTATCCCTCCAATCTCATTAGGGGAAAAAATCAGGAAAAATGGTTCCTCCAAATAGTATCTCCTCTAACTTTTAATTTCTGGCCACATCAGCAGCTCTTTGAAGGCAGAGTAAAGATTTAGTTCACAACTTCCCTGGCTGCTACAGTAATGAGTTCAGAGTGTGCGTTAGTATCCTTTCTTCCTGAAGGTCAAAACTCACAGTTTTCATAAGTGGTATATATTTTGGAATGTAATGAACATAGCCAAAGGTGAGGCAGTATCCTCCCTATACACACACACAAACACACACACACACACACACACACACACACACAGCCCTTTTCTCTGACTACAGAACTCTTTAAGGATGTGTTTATGTCATGGCTCGAGGCAAAGTGTTCTCGAAGAGGAGCCACCTGAGAGGAGGATTAGAAAGTTAAGAGTGCCTCTCAGTTTAACACTGATCGCTGTGATATAATTGGAGACCCCTGAATCAATCGTCCCAGAGCTTGGCCTGAGGATCACGGCTCTTGATGGAACTTCTGACACTGTGGTACCATAGCTTTGTCACAGAAGCACCATGAAGAGCAAAATAGCAGCAACCACAGGAAAAGCAACAACAATAATTGTGAAAGCCAGGATTTAACCCAGAATTGTGTTTGCTTGAGGCTGGAATGCTAAGCATAGCCAAGTACGTAGTAGTCCTAGACTAGTTTTCATTTAAGTCATCATCCCTCCAAATGAATCTGCTGTGAATTTTGTTATACCGATAAGACTCTACATCACCCTTTTAGTGGAAAACAGAACTCTACCAAAAAATCCTTTCCTAATTACTTTAGAAACACAAAACTTACAAATGACAGACATACCTTCCCAAGAGCCTGTTTCCACACATTAACCAGGAGTAGCCAACTCACAGAATCGTAGAAGACAGCACGTCAAAAGCCAGAGGAGAATCAGGCTGACAATCAAAGTCACTGAAGATCATCGATTTAGAGCTGGAAAGGACTTTAAAGGTCCTTTCCCTTACTTTGCAGCTGAAGAAACTGATGCCAAGTGAAATTAACTACCTTGACCATGAATCTTAGGAGGGATTAAAACTTGGGTCTTCCAGTGCTCTGCCTAATATACCATGGTGCTTACGATGAATGCAGGAGACCTAGGATCCTAGGGCGTACTCAAACACCCAGACCACTCCTCCTCATCGAAAAGAATATATGAAGGCCCAGGTACCTTGAGTAGGATGTGCCAAAGGAACAAGAACTTGCTGGACTAAAAATGAACACAGATTTTTCACACCCATTATCTCATTTGATCACAACAACTGACCTCTGTCTTTTCACTATATCATAGAAGAATACCAACGAGCCTTGACACATATCCTCAGGGCCTTTTATGATGTCCCTGGACCCCCAGGCACAGATACTTTCAAGTAGGATACTGTGGAATTAAGGAATAATAGTGTCTCATTGTCCCCACTATGGGGAAATTGTTCTAGGAATCCTGAGCAAGCCCTCCCCCTGGTTCATCAGACCCATGATATAGATGCATATATCGCTGATCAGTGCCATTGTTCGTCAATATGGCGCTCCAGGCTCATGGACGATCAATAGCAATGCAGTTGCCACAGATTCTCTTGCACCAAGGCAGGAATGTAGCTTCTTCCTGTGTTTTTCCACAGTATGCACAGTATGCTGTGTGGCTAATTTCTGGTCTGGCCAGTAAAAACCTCCGGGAGCCTTCCTTTAGGTCTTTAATTATGAACTGTAGGGGACACCACAAAATAAATACTTAAAATGTCTAGACAACCAGTCATCAGAGTAAGATAATTAACTTCAAACATGTTAAATTGTTTGAGGAGTCGTTATTCACCTTCTGCAGTTCCCTTCTAGACCCTTTTCTAGCCAATGTTAAAAGTGAAACAGGAGTGTGGAGCTAAGCAGAGTCTTCTCCTGGTATCAGGCCTTCTTTTTTCCCAGCTGTCAAGTGGAAATGAAAACAACCAAGACTAATAAAGCCCAGGGCATTGCCTGAGGACATCTTAGTCCTGTTACCTTCTCCTTATAAAAACAAGGAGGCAAGAGAGGAGAAATATGTAAGAGTAAAGAAAACACAGCTTTCAACCTCTCCTTCCAATATTATTTGTTGCTACTAGGGGAAAAAATAATAAAACACTTCTGGTTGCATGATAACTTATCACAAAATAGGCCTCTTGGTATCTTACTTCTGATTAAGTCTTGTTGACATTAGGGTGTTTCTCCCTAGAGCCCTCTTCACCTCTCACAAACTTCCTCCAAGGAAACATTTTTAGCACACACGGCACATTAATTTTGTCTCAAGATAAAACAAAATACATCCATGAAAAAGAGAGAATTTGTGAGGGAAACCTGCTGGTGGAGATCCTCAGACCTCCCTTGACTCTGCCACCTCATTTGAAGGGGGGCCTAGAGTAGAATGGATTGATGTCCAATGGCCTCAGACACTTACTAGCTGTGTGATGCTGGTCGAGTCACTTAACCCTGTTTGCCTCAATTTCCTCATCTGTAAAATGAGCCGGAAAAGGAAATGGCAAATCACTCCAGTATCTTTGCCAGCAAAACCCCAAATGGGATTACAAAGAGTTGGACGTGACTGAAATGACTGAACAACACCCTGCCCTCCAACTCCATACCAGGCATCTTGAGGTCAGGGGCTGATTTTGTTTTATCTTTATATCCCTGATGCCTAACACATAGTAGGAGCTTAATAAATGCCTCATATATTGCATTCTATTAATATGTTGAATTCTAATAAAAAATACTTGTGTACATTTGGTGGCAAAATAAGTGTTCCCTGTAAATGCTGGGCAGGGAGAAAGGGAGTAAATGTGTTTAGAACTTCAGATACTTTCCAGCCATTCCTCAGATAATTTCTTAAGCAGACAATCTTTTATAAGATGCCAAATAATTAATAAAAATCTCATTGTTTGATTCCAATGTCATCTTCTTTTAAATCAAAGATATGTCATGGAATCTGTTATTTAATGAATATTTTATAATATAACATTTATAATGACCATATTTAATTGCCATAGTTCTAATTAAAGGTGATATCTGATTGTATGCATGCATGTATTTTTTGAAACCATAATTGTCTTGTGCAATCCGCTGAATAGATTTGGGAATCTTCAATAACAAAATTACATTAATAGCATATGCTATTAAATATGATTGATGGCAAAATTGGACCCCTCCTGGTTCCCTACCACACAAAAGCATACACTGCTTCTGAAGATGGTGCGGTAAGTGTCAACAACAGAGGAGAGAAGAAAAACAGACTGGCAGCATGAAGGTCTGCCTTTCCCTGCAGAAAGGATATTTGTGCCTAGGAAAGCAATGGAGTTTCTTGCTTAGAACAAAAGGTACCTTTTGTATTTTGTCTCTGTTCTATATAATCAAATGGAAAATCAGCACACCGGTCTTTTGTCTCTGTTCTATGCAAGCTGACAGAAAATCAATACAGAGATACTATACCATAGGATTCAGAGCAGGAAGGGACCTTACAGGTCATTGAATCCCACATTCTTAATGCTATAAATAAGGAAATAGAAGCTGAGGACGTTCTTGTGACTTGCCCACAGTCACTAAGTATCTGAGACAAGATTTGAACTTACATCCTAACTCCCAGTACAGCAATTTATCCACCACCATACCTAGCTAGCTGGGAGGAAGAGGTCGTTCTTTCTAGCTGGTACTTGTGTTAGTCATGACTGAGGCACGCTGTGGATCAGGAGGACGTTTCCAGCTCTAGTCCAGGGCTTCCTAAACATTTTTCCTTCCTCTGTAGGCTTATGAATTTTTTGAGAGTCTGTGATTCCCTTAGCACATGAGAACTCCTTCCACCAATGCAAATTCAAAATCTATTCACGTTTTAGTAGCTAAGTCCTAAGACATCATTTGCAGCACATAGAAATGAAGTGACTTCTCTAAAGTCATTGAACTAGAAAGTATCAAAGGTAGGATTTGAGCCAGCTGTGGTTTCCTGCTCTAGGATTGAAGGCAAACTTCTCTGGCATTCAGAGCCTCTCTTAACTTGACTCCATCCCACCTTCTGGATTTGTTCGTCGATAACTAGTTTTTACATACTCTTTTTGTTGTTGCTCAGTTGTGTCCAAATCCTCATGACCCCAGTGTGGTTTTCTTGGCAAAGATACTGAAGTGATTTGCAATTTCCTTTTCCAGTTCATTTTACAAATGGGGAAACTGAGGCAAGCAGGGTTAAGTGACTTGCTCAGGGTTGTGTAGCTATGTCTGAGGCCAGATTTGAACTCATGCTTTCCTGACTCCAGGGCCAGTACTCTATCCACAGCACCACCTAGCTGCCCCTTTACATATTCTAGGATCCAGCCAAAATGACCTTGCTGTTCCTCCCGTGGAACCCTCTCTGCCACCTCCATGCTGACTCTCATGGTTGAAATTCATTCACTCATCACTTCTGCCTCTAAGAATCCCTAGGTTGTTGTTGTTGGTTTTGGTATAGCTTTATGTCCATCTCAAATGGCACCTTCTAAATGAAGCCTTCCCTAACCCCTCCTCACCCCCAGTTTCTGATTTCTTCTCTCCCTGCCAAAAAAATTACCATGGACTTATTTTGTATACATTCCCTATACACACATACATACATATATATATAGTATATATAAAGTGTATATATATGTATACATATATATATCTTGTCTCCCCATTACAATGTAAGTGCTTTGAGAAATGAGATTGTTTCATTTTTGTACTTGTATCCCAAAGCCTAGTACAGTGCCTAATTATAGGTGCTTAATAGATGCTTATTCATTCATTCATTCCTGATGCCAAGCATAGTAAATGTGGTGGAATGGAAAGACCACTGGGTTTGGAATCACAGGCCCCAAGTTCAAGTCCCAACTCTGTTGCTTATGAGTTTTGAGACCTCTGGGACTCAGTTTCCTTATTTGTAACATGAGGGATTTGGATTTGGTGAACCATAATCCATGCCACAGTGGTCATTCTGACACTATGCCCGTCCATACTCCAAATCGCCCTGATTCCTGCCTTCCAACATAATGGCACTTACGCTACCTCTTCAGCATTTCTAGGCAAAAACAATCTATATTTCCTTTTGTTAACCTCTTTTTAGAAGCCTCAGTGTTAGCAACTTCTTCCCATGTCCAACTTATATCCCTCCCCCCTCCCCATTGTCATCTGCAGCTATTTCCTGAGGTTTTTGTCTTTAATGGGGATGAAGACCAGATGGCTACTGATCTTTATGAGGACCCTCCACTGACCAAGTGATTGTTATTGAAGCAAAGCTGAGTTACCACTTGAGGGCATCTCCTCTTCCATTGGGGCCAATTGGCTTTGTCACCTTAGTGGTTTTCCCAAATGCTTCCATGTGGCTAATGGCTTAATGGCCATAGGAGTCACGGTCCTCGTTCTCCATCTGTGGATGGAAACAGCCAGCAGAATTGAAAAGCCCATTCAATAATCATTTCTCCTACTCCTCTTCTGCTGCTCCTTTAGGTTATGGTAAAATCTTGCTTTAAAAGGTAGACATGAAAGGAGGCTTCTCCTTTCATTCAGCCTAAAATAGGGGAAAGAATTTAAAGTCAGTAAGTATTATTCTCCAGATATCTACTTGCCTTCTTCCCTAACCAGACAAGGACCAGCTTATCTTGTTACTGTTCGGTTGTTTCCAGTGGTACCTGATTCTTTTAACCTCATTTGGTGTTTTCTGACACTGGACTGGTTTGCCATTTCTTTCTCCAGCTCATTTTAGAGGAGAGAAAACTGAAGTAAATAAGGTTAAGTGACTTACCTAGAGTCACATAACTAGCAAGTGTCTGAGGCCATATTTGAACTCAGGAAGATGAGTTTTCCTGACTCCTGGTGTGGTATTGTATCCACTACATACCTAGCCCAATTTAATTAGATTTCCCTGAACTGGTAATGAAAGGAGGAAGAGTTTGATTTCATATATCTGAAAGTATCAGAAATATCTGGATACTGTGGTTCTTAAAGTGCTATAAAAAGGTCAGTCATAGGCTTAACGAAGTGCTACATGCCTATGGTCTGTCTTGCTGGGGAATCAGAGACTGGTCAATCACTTCAGTTCTAGCGTTCTAAGCTATAGTAGGTTATAGCTGACTAAATGCTTACACTAGGTCCAGTACCTATTTGATGAGCTCACAGAAGCAGAGAGTCACCAGGTCATCTAAGGACCAACAAATCTGTCCATGTTGAAAAAAACATAGCATGTTAAAGCTTCTGTTCTGATCAATATTGGGATCATTCCTATATTCCTGCATTTTCATCCCAGGCAAGACAAGGAGAAACAATCTCTTTAAAGAAAGTATGCGATCACTGGCATCATTCAGAGATCGGTGGATTGCCCAAAGAGCTTTTGTTTATATGGGTTAGAGCTACTATATTTATCTTATTAGGTATTAAGTTATCTCAGTAACATTATGAAAATATTTATGACTATCTCAGGAGATGGCCTCAAAGAACTGCTGTAACAAAAAATTCACTACCGTGCAGCCAACCTTGTGGTAAGCCTCTCTGATCTTAGTCAAGCTGTTCTGAGGTGCCTTAACATTCTGTGATTCTGCTCTAGGCTGGATGCCATGTTGGTGTTGACTTGTCACCTGATAATCACATGTGCTAAATTTGGCACATTGTAGGTAGGTTAGCCTTGGGCCAATATTCATATTAAAAAGAATCCATTCATTCATTAAATAAATTTTTAGTGAATACCTGCAAGATTTAAGGCCCCATAACAGGTGTGGTTGAAGATGTAGGGATGATTAAGACAAAATCTTTCACCTTATCTAGCTTACAATCTAGTTGGTAAAATGAGGCATGTACCCAAGCAACTAAAATATAGAGTAGAAGAATATAAATATATAAAACATATGAATGTATTTTACATATGATTTATATGTGACATGTATTTTATTTATACATAAATATATAATGTTATGTATTTATTATGTGAAACATATACATGTAGTTATATATTATATGTAAATATATAAAATATGGAGTAGAAAGCATGCATTAATTCAATTTACCAAACATACATTAGGTACATGCTATGTGCAGGGCACTGTGATAAGACTAGTACTAACTATTGTAAACATTTGAAGAAAAAGGGAAGACAATATCAGTATAGTGGATAAAAAGGGAATTTGTTCCAAGCCTCCTGGAGAGTGCCTTGGATATCTGCTTCTTCAGAGGTATGATAAGAGGCTTGAGAAGCAGATAATGGGGCCTTTTTAAGGAAAATTCTTTAAGCTCGGGAGGTGATGGAGGTCAGGGGGACAGACAATGTTTCTGCAAAACTGAGATGGGTATAATAAGATATGCTCTTAGATTGCATTAGCATAGACCCTGAAAAGTAACAGGAAAATGTGATAGAGATTTTCTCCTCCATTGTACCTGGTCCCCTCCTCCTCACATGATAGTTCCTTAGAAAACCTACTGGGCCCATCACCCATAGCCCGCTTACTTTTTTTTTTCCTTTGGAGATAGGTCATCTGTACCAATAGAACTTTTAGCCAAACCTTAGAAATCTTGACTAGCTTTATGTATGAACAGAGTACAAGAGTGCCTACACAATATAGTTTTAGGGATACTTTCATCCCCAGACTAATGAGCCTAAAATTCCTAGCCTTAGCCTCACTTTTAAATTGCCATCTTAACAAGACATATATTTTAACTGTGTTCAGCCACCGTATTTCCTGGGACAGCAATATGTTAGCTAAGTGAGTTGAGCCTTGTTTATCTCTTCCACACACAAACACTGATTGTCCCTAGAAGGGAAGAGAGGAAATGGGACATAACATAAGCCCCTGGACAAGAGATGAACAAGATGGAGGGGGGAACCAACAGCAAGGAAAGGAACACTGAAAAGGGGGGTGGGCAGAAGTAGCAGACAAACTTCAATAATCTAACAATTATCCCAGGAGCTATTCCTGGTTCCTTTGTCGTGTTCTGGGATGGAGGAAAGGAAGAAGAAAGCCAACCCAAGTGTCCAGTTCAAATGAGCCTTTCGGAATCAAGCTGTGGAATGCCAGATGTCGCTGATGAGAGAAAGATGGCTGAGAGTTTCAAAAGAGGGACTGGTTTCCTTGGCCTGGCAGGTGGATGGACACTGCCTGGAGGGCCTATTTTGCCAGCATGAAACTGGCCCCATAAATGTTTATTGATACAAGCTCATTACTTTTCATTGTATTGGTTCTAAGCTGAGTCAGAAGTGCTGTTCTCAGCATAAAGAACAGTCTGTAGCTCCTATTGCAATGGGTTCAATGACCTCATTCCAGGGGGGTTCCCAATAAATACCAACAGATGATGCCATGTGGTCCACCCATCCCCAAGTGTGTGGGAATGCAGGTTGCAACCCCTTTCAAAGAACGCTGAACTTCTTAAATGACCAACACTCTTCTCCTGACTTTGCGTGTGTGTGTGTGTGTGTGTGTGTGTGTGTGTGTGTGTAAATCTGTGAGGTAACAATGTTCCAGGAAAGGAAAAAAGAGGAGATTTTAATGTTTTAAATGAACAGAAATATCTATTTTTGTTTCTCACTTACTGGAAACTTGTTTTATTTTTCAGGAATGTCTTAGGTCCAATACCATCTAGCCCTCTAATGAATTTTGAGATTCAATTCGCAGGAGGGAGAATCTCTTAATAGATCTCTCTCCAGGAAAAGGGAGATCATAATTTCATCTTCATCTCTACTTAGGACCCAAAGAGAAATCTACCCCAATCTCACCATATCTAATACAACTCATTCTCTGCCAACTGACAATTACTTTATCAAATGATGAAAAGGCTACTTTCAGAGAAACTTGAAAAGACTTGTATGAACTGATGCAGAATGAATTGATCAACAGAAGAATTTACAAAATAAAAACAACTTAGTATAAAACAAACACCTTTGAAAGACTTAGGAACTCTAATCAGCATAATGACGAACAATGATTTTTGATGAAACAATATGCCCACCTTCTGGCATAGAGGTAATGGACTCGGTACAGAATTGGACATAAATAGTTTTGAAAATGGCCAATATGAGAACGTATTTTGCTTGACTATGAATATTTGTCATAATAATTTTGTTCTTCTTTTTCTTTTGGAGGGGTAGGTTGGAGAGAAAATGAATTTTTGTTTGTTAAAAATTAATGTACATATAAATATATGAGTATATTAGTGTATACTTCTCTCTCTCTCTGTCTCTCTCTGTCTCTGTCTCTGTCTCTCTCTCTCTCTCTCTCTCTCTCTCTCTCTCTCTCTCTCTGTCTCTGTCTCTGTCTCTCTCTCTCTCTCAGCAGCTATCTGTCTCTCAAGGTTATCTATTTCTACCCTTGGTGTTACCATCCTGCTAGTCACACACTTTTAAAATCATTCAGTTATCTCAGATTCTTTTGTCTTTCTTCATCCCCTACTTCCATTATATTGTTGTCTGGGCAATTCTATTTCTTTAATGTTTCTTATGCCCATTCCCACTGTAAACACTCTCATCTCTTCTTGCCTAGACTATTGTTTTAGCCTCTTAACTCATCTTTTAGCCTCTATTTTATGCCCTCTTTAACCGAGCTTTCAGTGTCTCTTTCCCTAGTGTCTACTGAACAAAGTATAAACTCCTAATTCTGGCAATCAAAGTCTTCCACAATCTAATTTCAACTTGCCTTCCCAGTCATATATTATATGATTGCCATATAGGCTTCCATTCACATATATTTCATGCCAGCCAGACTTGGGTACTTACTATCTGTCCCTTATTGTCAGTCTGACCTCTGGCATGCCCATGCTTGTTGCTCATGTTGATCCCTGTGACTGGACTTTTGCTCAATTCTGTGTGTCAATACCTTTGCTTTTCTGTAAGGTGCAACACAATCCCCACCTCCTCTGTGAAACTTTCCTGGGCTCTCCTCAAATTTCTTCTAGGACTTTGTATCGATTTGCACTGATTCACTCTTGTATCACTGCTTTTTTTTAAACATCTTGTCCTCTATTCAATCATGAGCAACGTCTTCGTCGTTCATCTAAGGCTGGAGCATACTAGAGCATACATTGCTCAGAATGCAGTGACTATTCAAGCAATATGGCACAAGTAGAAGTAATCCTACATCTGGAGTTAAGGGACATGGGTGTAAATCCTGGCTCTGTCACTCTCTGTGACCTTGAGCAAGTCACTTAACCTATTTGGCCTCTGTTTACTCATTTGTAAAATAAAGGAGTTCAACTAGAGGACCTCTAAGGTCCCTTCTAGTTTTAAATATATGGCCCACTGTGAAATTCATCTGGATAACTCAGAGGTCTACTTATTCTGCCTAGGTCACTCTAAATGGACAGTGAGATGGGAGTTCTATGTCTCATCTGGTATTCAGACATCATGCAGTGGAGCAACACTAGTACAGCCTGATGGAGGGGGGTCGGTATGAATTAGAATTAGTAACAAGTCTGATTCATTGAATAATTTTAAAATTCCATCATGTTATCACTTTCAAATATATTTAATAATTCAAATTAAACTTAAAAGGGTTCATAAGTAAGGATCTTTAGGGGTCTACTTTGATGAAGTATTAAGTATGATTTCTAATTAACACATCAAGTTTGGGTATGTAAATATGAGCATACCAGGAATCTAGAGCTAGAAGGTCTTTTGTCCAGTCACTTCATTTTACAAATGAGGAAAGTGAAGCTTTAGCAAGTTTTAGTGACTTACCCAAGATCATACAGTAGTCAGAAGCAGAGTTTGGGTTCAGGACCCCTGACTCCAAATTAAGTACTGTTTGCACTACAGCATACTGAAGTGCTTTTAATTAAATTAAATTCAACAAGTATGCTTAAAGTATCTAAAATGTGTAGAAATTACAACAAAAATTATATGCATGTGTGTATATGTGTGTATGTGCATATATATATATGTATATTGAGAGAGAGAGGAGACAAAGATAAAGACAGAAAAGGATAAATGTAGTTAAGATGATAAAATTTACATACATAAAATGGTCATGGTTGTGTTTGAAAAAATGTTATATAGGATTGAAATTATTTTAATATGCCACACATTCTGGTTTTACACTATTCATTTCCTTAGCAGGGCCTATAATTTTTTTCATAAAGAAAAAATTAACTTCATCCTGGTTTCTCTCCTGTCCCAAATGCTGAATTAATATAATATAGATTATTTAGATTTTGCTGTATAATTAGGCAAATGCAAGACTTATTTGCCACCATTCCAAACCTCTCTAGTTAACATTTTTCAGAGTACAACGGATGCAGTTACCAACTTTGAGGAAATATCCCTTCAGGTGGTGTGGTGTTTGTTCATTAAATGTGTAAGTTTGTCAGAACTCCACAGCATTAAGGGTTTTTTACAGCAGCGTGGTGAGAAAAGTACCTTTATAATAGTAACTTGCTGACAACATTTAAAGTGAAAATTGCCAGCGTTCTCGAATCTTTACACGTTTCCGTGACTGATCATCATTTCCTTAGAATGCCAGAGATTTGTGTGAATCATGCCTAGAGGCTACATATGTTAAAAGTTAACAAGAAAATACGTACCAGAAATCGAATCTAAGATGCTCAAAGAGAGCTTTTAAAGTGCACCTACACACAAAGTTAGATTCAAGGAAAAAAGGAGAAATGAATTTTTATGTGGATAAGAAATATTGAGATACTGGCCACTTCTATAGCCCTTCATTAAACCAATATAGATACATACTTCTGCAATACACACGCGCACACACACACACACACACACATACACACATATACACATATACATGCATGTATTTCTGTTCTTTCCCTAGTGACATTTATGGTCAATCTTTTCATAATCTTTCTTTCATTTTTTAAATATCCAGGGATTGAACAAATAAAGCATGTAGCCAGATACCTATGTGTCTCTATCAATGTCTAGATGTCTGTATCTATGTGTATTTTTGTAGTATAATATAGCAGACAGAGTCCTGGACTTGGAATCAGGAGAAATCTTGGTTTAAATATCACCTTAAACACTGACCAGCTGTGCCTCTGTGGGCGAATGATTTAACCTTTCTGAACGTCAGTTTCCTCATCTATAAAATCAGGATAACAAAATCTACAGTATTAAGAACAAATGTATTAATGGGAGTGAGGCAGAGATGGGGTACAGCATAGTCTAATGCAATTGGAGGCAGAAGATTTGTGTTTGAATCCTGCCTTTGTCACTATCTTTGATCTTAGCCAACTGTCTCTAGGATGAGGTATTCTCAGAGAGTATATGTGTTTCCATATATATAATATATATATGCTATATATATATTATATATATGTGTATGTGTGCGTGTGTATTTGTGTATGTGTATATATATATATATATCTGTAAATGTATATATCACATATTTACATAGTACTTGAATCAAAGTATATGAAGCTTATATGTAAACATATGGTACTATATAGTGCACTTTATATACACTATCTCATTCAATCTTCATAATACCCCTGGGAAGTAGGTGCTAATATTATACCCACTTAATATACAAGTACCTGGGGCTCAGAAAAAATTATGAACTACTCAGGATCATACACACTTAGTAAGTGTATGAAATTTGAACACAGGTCTCCTTGCTTCCATGCCCAGCCTTCTCTCCAAGGCAAAATGCTGTCTTTATACATATACACAAATAGAAACATTTAGGGTTATATTGCATTACAACAAAATACAACCGGAAATTCCATTCCAAGTAAGTTTCAAGTTCCAACTGGTGGCCCATTTATTTTGAACAGCGTTTGATTTGTGCTACATAAATGTAAGACTAAATCACAGGAAAAACAAAGCTGTCCTTTGCCATTTATTGCAAAGGAATTTGACCTGTACGACACTTCTCTAATCACTGACACTCCACATGGACACTTTGATTAGGCGAGTCCAAGATGGGTGACCAATGATAGTGACATAGAATCCCAGACAGTCACTTATTGGGCAGAAAGATAAATAGAAAAGAAAGAGCCTGCAATCCTATAATACCTCCAAAAGAGAAGGGAAATAAAAGTTGCTTCAGAGTGACAGAGCCAAGATTTGGCTTCAATTTCACTCTGCCCTGCATACATGCAGAGCCAGCTCACAGCTCATCGCTATCATATATATTTCAGCTAACTCTATGATTTCAAGGCACAGTATACTCTTGGAGAAGAGAAAAAGAATCATTGCAGTAAATACCTGTGTGGCTGTCTCTTCGGGTCTGCAGAGAGGGGGGTCTGCCGAAACGTGAGCGCTTTGGCCCACTGAGCTCTCCTTCCCAGGTAGCCCTGGCCTTTGAGCCTCATCCAAGGTATGAGCCATTAATATTCATGACTTTCTTGCTGTTGTTTGTAACTAGACAATGGGTTTAGACGTTCCCATTGACAGAACAGAAATAGTGCACGGTCTGCAAGCATGCAAAGGCTGGCAAAGAGGATCCAGTAATGCCGGATATACAGAAGGCCATCTGCTGGCCTGGGAATTTTCCAAACCCAAGTGTTTCCATCTTGCCAAACTGTCACTAGTACAAACACTGCACTAGCAGGGGACACAAATAAAACATGTCAATGTTGGGTGCACTCCCTCCATTGCAATCTCAGGTAATTTCTATTTTTTTTTACCAGAATTTTACTACAAGGTATTATCTGTCACCAATCATTTAGTGCCTACTATATGTCGAATACTATACAAGGTTCTAGTGATGAAAGTCCAAGATTAATCGATCCTTTTTATTGAGGAGATCACATTCTATGAAGGGGAAATGGTATATAGCATATATTAGTATATACATGGGCTACTGGACATAAATACAAAGCAATTTCAAGGATCAGGAAAGCGAAGAGCCATCAGGAAAGGCTTCATGTAGAAGGCAGTACTTGAACTGAGCTTCGGAAGGAGGAAGGGATCCTAAAAGGCAGAGGGGAAGGCAGAGAACAGTCCAGGCTTGGGAGGTAGCTTTTACAAAAGCCCATAGACTGGAAATGGAAGAAACAATAATCAGGCTGGTTTGGCTGGATCGTAGAATGTGTGAAGGAGAGTAATCGTTATAAGCCTGGAAAGGTAGGCTGGAGTCAGATGGTTAATGGCTTTAAATGCCAAATCACCAGTTCATATTTTATCCTACAGGCAACAGGAACTCACTAGAACTTTTTGAGAAGTGAGTGACATGGTCAGATCTGTGCTTTGGGAATATCACTTCAGCAGTCATGTGAGGATGGAGAGGAGAGAGACTGGAGACAGGGAGAGCAATGAGGAGGCAATTGTAGGCTATGTCGGCACCCCAGTCACTGATAACTTGGTGACTTACACACATAATGATAATTAATAATAATAATAATAATAGCTTACATTTATAAAATATTTTAAGGTTTTCCAATGTGCTTTTCATACATGGTCTCACTTGACCATCATGATAAACCCCATGAAACAGGTGCTATAATTAGGCCCATTTTACAAATGAGGAATCGCATTCTTAAAAACTAAGTGACTTGCAAATGATCACTTAAGCAGTGTCTGAGACAGAATTTGAACTTGGGTTTTTTAATCTAGGGGCAGCTAAGGGGTGCATCAAATAGCGTGCCAGCCCTAAGGTCAGAAAGACTCACCTTGCTGAGTTCAAATCTGGCCTCAGATACTTACTAGCTGTGTGATCCTGGCTATGTTACTTAACCCTGTTTGCCTCAGTTTCCTCATCTATAAGATGAGTTGGAGAAAGAAATGGCAAACTACTCCAGTATCTTTGCCAAGAAGACGGTTGAGTAAACTGAAATTGAGAGAGGTTAAGTGACTTGTCCAGGATCTCACAACTAGTAAGTATCTGATGCTTCATTTGAACTCAGGTCTTCCGGACACTAACCCAGCACTATATCTATATCTAACCTAGCTGCCAAGGGCATTCATATGGAGACAAGGAAGTGGTGATGTTAGGTTCTACACTTTCTGTGCTTGGCAATAGGCAATTATTCTCACAACCAAGGAGCTAGGGATGTCATCATGAGATTATATTTACTAATGTATCCAATCTTTTGGAAATGGAAATAGATTTGTTTTGCTTCCTAAGTCTGAGAAATTGGACACGTGTGATATATCTTGGAACAGAACTAGTAGGAGCATCCTTTGTGTTGTCTGGGAGTAGAGAGAGGAATTCAGGAGATGAGGAGTCTACCGTCCCATAGAAATCCTGAGGGAGTATGGGATACCGGAAGTCAAGGAACACAGCACATGAACTTTGCATTGAATCTGAGAACTATTTCCCACTTGGCTTGCCATTGGTCACATAGAATCCACACAGAATGCTTTCTTTCCTCTTTACCATTCAAGCCATCTTGGAAGAATGGGGTTCTACTCTCTATATGGAACCTTGATGAAGCACCGTTGATTAATCATCTCTCTCTTTTTCATATATATATACATATATATACATATATGTGTATATATATGTATATATATATGAAAAAGAGAGAGATGATATATATATACATATATATACACATATATGTATATATATATGTGTGTGTGTGTGTGTGTGTGTGCATGCCTGTCTGTATATGCATATCTTATCTATAGGATTGTATTGGAGGTGTTGCTTTTATGTGTAACATTCTGATCATTTTATACTTAAAGCTTTATCTCCATAACTAGATTATAAGCCCCTTGAGGTCAGTGAACATGCTACTATTTCCTTGGATATCCCATACTACCTAGCACAGAACTTGGCACAGTGGCTAAAGTATTGGACTTGTAGTCAGAAAGACTTAGATTCAAGTCCTGTCTTGCTACCATCTAGCTATGTGACCTTGGACAAGTCATTGAACTTCTCTGTACCTCGTTCTCCTCAATCGTAAGACAGGACCAATAATAGCATCTAGTCCTCAGGGTTATATGGTAGGGTCAAATGAGATAATTTAGCAAAGCTTTGAAACTTTAAAATGCTATATAAATGTACAATTAAAGAAATTACAGGCCATGGACCTGGCCCCCAAACAAATATTCTATTTTCCATGATTTGGAAGGGCTTGATCTCTTTAGGTCACAGCCACCCACCTTATAGTCTCACCACTGCAGAAGCTCCCTCAAAGCTAATGTAAATAGTATGATGACAGTGGCACTGACTTTGGAGTCAGATGACTTGGGTTTGAAACCCACCTCAGTCACTTACTACTTGTGTGACCTTGAAAAGGTAAGTTTCTTCTTTTCATTCATAAGACGAAGTGGGGTTGGACCAGATGACCTCTGAGTTCCCTTCCATCTTTAGTTCCATGATACAGTGAACTTACCTTTTCCTAGGCTTTCCCCTAATGGTCCAACCTAGGCTGAGGTGACATCCCTGAGCCGCCACAAGGTGGCGACATCTTAGAGTGTTCCCTGGTGGGCCAGGCCATTTCTTTCCTCCAGAGGCCCTCCCTCCCTAGCCTAGCAGGTGAAGAGGCACCAAAGCTTGGGGCCAAAATCAGAGAAAGCAAAGAGGCTGGTGGCAGGGGCAGCCCCAGGACAGGGACTATCGTCACCACTGAATACTCAGAGGGTGACTCTTTCAGTCTCCACAGGGATTGTCCTGGGAACACTTTGCCTCCTTCATGTTCCTTTTCATTGCCTTTTATTCTTTCTGTGGGCAAAAGATGCAATATCCCTATGAGCCCTGCTCTAATGGAGGCTTTAGGGGGGAGCTTCAGGCACATGGGATCCTCTAGTTAGAGCTGGAAGGGACCTTCAAGGTTATCTTGTCCCAAACCCCTTAGCATCATTTTGTAAGACAAGGAGGCTCTGTATCTAGCTTTCAGGAGATCATATCATTTGGTCAAGATTTCCCAGGTAATACATAGCAGGGATAGGATTTGAACCCACGGCGTAAGATGTCAGACTCAGTACTCTTTCTGGTATATCATACTGTCCCCAATCATACACAGCATGGAAAAGGAGGGAGACAAGACAATTAAATACTGAATGTAGTACAGATGAGAGGAATACAAGCTGCTTGAGAGAACCTAAAATTATTTCTGAGTCTGAAAACCCTTAGTTTACTTTAGAGCTTAGCAAAAGCTACCTCCCACATGAGGCCTTGCCTGTTCCCCCAGCTACTAGTACCGCCCCCCATATTATCTTGCAATTACTTTATATATACTTACATAGTAGGTGATATCTCTCAATACCATTTACATAGTGCTTAGAGATTTAAAAAAATATTTTACATATATTATCTCGTTTAATACTCACAACAACCCTAAGAGGGAGTTGCTTTTATTAGTCCTCATTTTTATAGATGAGAAAGCTGAGTGTCAAAGAGACTTTTTCAGATTTGTTCAGAGTCACACAGTTAATAATAGTCTGAGATAGGATTTGAACTTGGGTCTTCCCAATTCCAAGTCCAGGGCTCTCCTGCTTCATGGTGACCACGTAGAATGTCAAGTCTCTGAGTGAAGGGACTGTTTCACTTTTGGTTTGGTTTCTTTTAATACCTAACACAGTGACTGCACATAGTAGGCAGTTCATAAATGTTTATTGGGTATTTTCTTGAATACAGTGTCCTTGTTGCCAGAGAGCTCATTCCACATATGTTTTCAATGAGTGAATGGTGCTAATGAGCCTCATTGGCAATCTTTTCCAGAAGGTGACAGCCGCATGGCTTGGTACTGGCCCTGGAGTCAGGATGAGTGGAGAGCATATCCTGCCTCTGACTTCCTAACATTGTGACCACAAGGCAAATCAATTAACCTCTCTGAGTCTTGGTTCCTCATCTGTAAAGTGGGGCTAGTGAGATCACGTATGTAAAGTGGTATTAAAACATGAGCTACTATGTTATTTCTTGCTTTTGTTGTGAGAAGTAAAGGGGGGAACACCTTCTACTAAGATGCTGAAAAGCATGTGGAGTGAGTAAGGTCTTAAGAATCATCATCATCACCATCATCATCATCATCACCATCATCATCATCATCTCTAATTGGAGTTCGCTGAATATCTAGGTGGATCATAGTGAAGAATGGTTCTCTACCCTCTAGGAGTATGTGACTTCCCAAAGGGGCTGAGGCATGGGCTAATTTTGGGTGTTTAATTGCCTGGAAATGATGGAAAATGGACTCTCTGGCTGCAGAACCAAATGACAATCAATTTGGCCTCCTCGTGTTGGTTTAGTGGCACTCTCTATTTGCCCTGGCACCAAAACCAGGCCCAACGGCCATCACCATAACTGAAAACATATGAGCAAAATTAAACCACCACCTTTCTTAAGGGTGTTTAAGAACTAATTTGTTATCCATATCTTTTGTTTTAGCATTATCTACCTCTCCCAATGTATCCCGCCTGCCTTGTACTCCCAGAGAGCCTTCCCTTGTAGGGCCAGGGACTGAATCTGTGACTTAATTGGTATAAAGAATTCCTTGGTAAGAAAACTCTCTCCACCAATGAAGGGCACCATTTTTTCTGCAACTTATAATCTTAAGGAGTTGCGCAGAGCACTGAGAGTAAGGAACTTGCCCAAGATGACATGGCCAGTATGTGTGAGAGCTGGGATTTGAATGCAGGTCTTCAGCTCCTAGGTGAGCTCTTTACCCACTATTCCACATTACTTCTCTTTAACATTTTTTTTACCAGACTTGTGATTTTACTGGTTGAGAGAATTCCTGACTATGAAACTCCCTTAACCAATGCAATGCTAACCAGTAACTTCTCTACAAATTAGTTGTAGCCTTTGTAACAAAAAAAGAAGGGAAGAAACCATTCAGCCAAACCAGCATTATCGTATTAAGTGTTTTGCACCCACGGTCCTACACTTCTGCAAGGAAGAATGGGGACAGGTAACTTCTTTTTTTCCTAATAAATCAACTTTTATTAAGCACCTACTATGTGGCAGACACTGTGCTGAGTTGTGGGGATACAATTAATAATTAACAAAGACAGTCCCAACTCTCAAGGAGTTTACAGTCTAATGAGGGGTAGAGGGGGAGGGCAAGACAACATACAAAAGGAGGCAGGAAAATGGCAGTGGAGGGGAGGGGAGACCCAGGGTTAAAGCTCAGGGGAACCTTTTTCTGAGGAGCTCAAAGCAAGCACAGAAGCATATGTAAAGTGCAGAGGTGACTTCTCCCATCACTTCCTAGACATCGAGTTTGGGCATCCTCATTCCTCAGCATCCAATTCTGACTGTTTTGTTCAAAAGTTCTAGCCCCATTTCTGCCATTAATTTCTTGTGTTTTCTTAAGCAAGTAACTGGGCCTCATTGCTTCTCAGCTTCCTCATTTGTCAGATGGACTAGGTGATGTCTAAGTTCCTTTCAATGCTGAAATGAGAGCCAAGGTAGGATAGAAGATGTTTCAGTGGTACAGAACTTAGTAGCTAGTGGGTACATCCATTGATAGAGTACTTGGCTTGGAGTCTGGAAGACCTGAATTTGAATCTTGTTTCAGAACCTTATTAGCTGTGTGACCTTGAACAAGTTCCTTAACCTGTTTGCCTCAATTTCCTCGTCTGTAAAATAGGGATAATAATTGCATCTACCTCCCAAGGTTGTTATGAGGACCAAGTGACATAATACTTGTAAAACATTTTGCAAACCTATAAAAATGCCACCTATTATTCTTACGGAAGATGAGTTCAAATCCAGCCCATCACATTACTGGCTGTGTCACCATGAGACTGCTAGTAATTTGAGTAACCTGAACCTCCAGCTCCTCATCTATAAAATGGACTTAATACTTTTTGTACCAATCTCACTGTTGAGAGAAGCTTTATATACATCAAAGCTCTACATAAAAGATAATGAAAAAATTTGATGAGACTCTGTTCTTCTCTCTAAGGGAGAGTAAATGTGTCAAAACTCAGACCAAATATGAAATTCCCTGCCCCTGAGACCATGCTACAGAGCTAGGGTCACTGCTCATCCCAGGGAAGTAGTCAGTAGAGGAACCATTAGGCTTTCCTATCCTAGTCTATTCAGACAACCCAGATTTCCCTTTCCCTCCCACTGCCCCAAGCTGTTTTAAACCAGCCTAATTCATCTCTGGCAGGTTTCCTCTGCAGGGAGGAAGAAAGACACCCATTATCTGCGAGGCTGGTCTCTGTGGTCCTGTGACAAGAAGCATCTGTTGCTGCTCCGCATTGTTTGAGTTGTGTTTGTGCTGTGCAAATGCTAATTGTCCCCGAAAAAGTTGGATCATATTCTCATGCCAGCGGAAAATTACGGACCCTTGTTCTGTGTGCTCTGTCCCCTCGGCAGCTGTCAGCTGAATTGCACCAGGAGGTACAGGGCTGATTGGGAGGATGCAGGCTGCTCCTTGAAGCCTTCCCTCCATGGGAAAGGAAAGATGAACACAGCCTTGTAAACAAGCAGGGGCCCCACCAGCCTGAGATGCCCCTCAAATGAGGGCAGGCTGAGTAAAAGAATCCTCTTTCATTTGTCTCCATGGGGTGCTGGCTGGCTTGAAATGGCTTTGATGATCATGGGGAAAGGGAAAAAAGGTTCAAGGAGTGAAGAAAACATAGCAAGCATTCTTCCTCATTACATTGTTAGTCTGTCAGTCAACAAGCCTTTACCAAGCCCTGACTATATGCTAGACGCTGTGCTAAGCACTGGGGATACAACAAAAGGCAAAAACCAGGCTCCTGCCCTCAGGCAGCTCACATTCTAATAGTAAGACAATGTGTAAATAACTAGGTACAGCCAGACAACAAGAATTTAATGAATACTTATTATGTACCAGGCACTATGCTAAGAGAGAGACAGAGAGACAGAGAGACAGAGAGACAGAGACAGAGAGACAGAGACAGAGACAGACAGAGACAGAGAGAGAAACAGAGACAGAGACAGAGAGAGAGACAGACAGACAGAGACAGAGAGAGAAACAGACAGACAGAGACAGAGACAGTGAGACAGAGACAGTGAGAGATAGAGAGAGAGAACCCTCCACATATTCTCTGCTATTCTAATGGGGTGGGGGGAGCTCATGGTGTAAGAGAATAATGGGGAAAAATAAAAGAAGGGTTAAATATTCAGTGTTGTCTGAGACTGGAGAAAATACTGAGTGGCCTGGTAGATTTTTAAACTATAAGTATAAGTATAAATTATAATAAATCTTATTCCTTTGTTATAGTGCCTATCATGACAAGCCTCCATATCACTTGTCATATGATGCTATTAGGCTAAACATTTATATTCACATAGCACTTATAAGGTTACATATCCTTTTATCAGTTTACAATACCCTTTTACAAACATCATTTCATCCTCACAGCTCTGTGGGGTCATTGGGCAGGCATGAATACCCTCCTTTGGTATATGGGGAAACTGAGGCTCAGAGAAGGGACATACTTGACTTGCCAAAGATCACATAGACAGTCAATGGACAAAACAGGACTCAAATCCACAGTTTCTAATCCTAATTGATTGGTGTTTCCAAGAAAATATATAGTTCAGTATTTTCCTGGTTCCTCCAACAATAAGGTTTTTCTTTGTTTGTTTTTCTTTGTTTGTAATGTGGTGCTACTATATATTTGTAAGGCTTTCAGTCTTGGAGTCAGAAGATCTGTATGTGAGTCTCATCTTTGAGATTAATAGCTGTGTGACTCTGAGCAAGTGACTTCCCCTCTCTGAACCTCTATTTTAAGATAAAAGGACTTGGAGTTGGAAGACATCTTTTAATCCAACCCTTTCATTTTACAAATGAAGAAATTGAGTCTCAGAGAAGTTAGATGACTTGCCCAAAGTTGCATAGCTAGTAAATGGCAGAGCCAGAATTCAAATTCAGAATCTCTACCTCCAAATCCAGTGCTCTTTTCACCAAAGCACTCAAGTCATGGGGGTAAGAATCCTTCGACTCCACAACCTGAAGAGTCATTGTGAAGTTTAGTACACTATAACAGAGAATATAGTTATTAATGACTAGTAACAGTCATAGCTCCCTGGCAGAGGACAGGAAGCTAAAAGAAAGGAAGGAAGGAAGGAAGGAAGGAAGGAAGGAAGGAAGGAAGGAAGGAAGGAAGGGAAGGAGGAAGGAAGGAAAGAAGGAAGGAAGGAAGGGAAGGAGGAAGGAAAGAAGGAAGGAAGGAAGGAAGAAAGAAAGAAGGAAGGAAGGAAAGAAGGAAGGAAGGAAAGGAGGGAAGGAAGGAAGGAAGGAAGGAAGGAAGGAAGGAAGGAAGGAAGGAAGAAGGAAGGAAGGAAAGGAAAGGAGAAAATGGTATTCATTAGGTGTTTACTATGTGCCAGGCACTGTGCTTAACACTAAAGCTGCAAATGCAAACCCACCAGGAGCTTTCACTCAATTAAAAATTTCATTCAATTAAAAAGACAACATAAAAGGGAATTGAAAATCAAAATGAGGAAGAAGGGATAGTAGAACCAGGAAAAGGGCTAGGAAGGAAATGAAGGCCTACCTGTCCCCCCTCTCCCAAACGGAGGCTTCAGGAGGAACTCACCAATGGGAGAAAGGGCTAAGCCTTGCAGAGAGAGGTTCTAGGTTGAGAAGACCACAGGAGAGGTTGCATGTTCCAGGGCAAGGAAGCCTCAGGCATTCACAAATTTCCAGGATAAGATAGCATGTTTTGGAAGTCCAGGAACTGGAGATGGGAATGAAAACAACATCATAACAACAGCTGGCATTTGTGGAGGGCTTTTAGTGATCTTGGTAAAGTTCTTTTTTTTTAATTTTTTTTTTGGTTTTTTGGCAGGGCAATTTGGATTAAGTGACTTGCCCAAGGTCACACAGCTAGCAAATGTGTCAAGTGTCTGAGGCTGGATTTGAACTCAGGTCCTCCTGACCCCAGGGCCGGTGCTCTACTGACTGGACCACTTAGCTGCCCCCACAAAGTTCCTTATAGTCAAAATCACATAAATCTTGTAATCACTCTGTGAGGGAGATAGTCCCCGTATTATTCTCCTCATTTTATGGATGAAGAAACTGAGGAATGGACGAGTGATGAGACTTGCCCACGGTCGCACTGTGTCACAGTGACTGTCAGAAGTGGGATTTTAAAGCCCATCTTCCTTCTCGGCATTCTACCTCTGGACCACACTGCCTTTCCACCGGGTCACAGGCTATCAAAGCTGGAAGGTACCACAGAGATCTCTTCTTCTCACCCCATTGCTTTATAGATAAAAAAAAAAGTGAATCCCAGAGAAATTAAGTGACTTTTCTGAAGTCATTTCAACTAGATCAGATCTCTTAGTCATTTCCTTTCAGGGTCATTAGCTGATGTTGAGTCCTTTCCTAAAATTAGTCTATGATAGGAAAAGAGAAAACACATTTTAACATAGAGGAAGAATTATTAACCTTTTTTGTATAATCTATAATGGACTTTTTGGCAGTCTGTTAAAGCCATAGTTATAATTGGAAGAAAAGCTAAATTTCAATTATAGAAATATATATGTGTATAAAAATTTATATTTATATTTATATTCCTCCTTTCCAAATTTATAGATACCCCACCACCCCACCATGGACTGGAAGTTAAGAACTTTCTACTTTGGAACAGTCATATAGTCTTAGAGCTGTAGGGGGCCATTTGAGCTCATCAAATCTAACCTTCCCATTTAACAGATGGGGAAAAGAGACCTCAAATCATATGCTCCAAGCATGCTACCATGGCTTCAAGTATTAAGCAGAGTTATAAGCTAGGCAGAGAGGCTTCAGAAAATAGCCACGAGAAAATTATCCAGCAAAAGTCCCCTCCTGTATGCTTGGCTTTGGATATGTTCAAAGGGAGCATAATTGGCAGCAATTCCCGGAGAAGGTTAAAGTTTAAAAAAAGGCATCATTTAAGCACATCCAATGAAATTAGATAAAATTATCTGCAAGTCTTTATGAAAAAGATCTAATGCCCTCATTTACTATAAAGACTCTATATGGTTCACAAGATACAGTAAAATTAATTTTATACTGGGCTGCCAGACACACAATAGCCTGTTTATATAAGGAGCACTAGTGCTTGGAGTGTTGAGTCGTAAAGGCAGAGACAGTACATGTGACTTGGGGGAAAGAGGCCCAGGACGCAAGCATGGAGCGTCATGTAGCTCCTCAACCCAGGGCTAGAGCTGGGAGATCTTTATGACTCTACACCCTGTTGTGTGTTTTTCCTTAAACACCGTGTTATGACAACACCTGGCAGAGCCTTGGGACTTTATAACCTAGTTTGTCTCCTGGTTTCTGTTTCATGAAAAAGTTAAAAGGAAGTTGAAGCAACTGTATCTATGCACAGAACAGAGAGGAAGACATTCCTCATGTAAATAGTGCACTGCCTAATTCTAATCCATATCCTACATATGAATGATCAAGCTTATTAGCAGACTAAAGGAACGCACTACTCTTTAGCTCAGTATTTCCTCCACAAAGTGGGGTGAGGCAGAGGGTCAAGAGGGCTGGCCCCGATGCTCATTTGCGCAGTCAGTCAATGAACATCCATTGGCTGAGCACTTATTAAGTTCCAGGAAGGTGTAGTTTCTCCTCCAACCTCCCATGCACACACTCTAAAGGTCTTTAAGCAATGGCTGTAAGACCACTTCTTGAGTGAACATCTTGAGGGAAGGGGCTATTTCATTTTTGTTTTCTTATCTCCAGTGCCAAGCACAGTGTCTGGCATGCCTTAAGTATTCTCAAAGGTGTTTAATAAATGCTCATTGATTGATATGGTAATGTGGATTCTTTTTCAGGTATATCTTGAACTGGATGTACACTGAGGTCCCTAACCACTGCGTTTCACAGTCTCAGTAAATAGATGCCAGCTCCTTTAGTGACTCCAATCTCCTCCCAGAAACAAAGGCCCATGATCTTAGTGCCTTTCTATCTCTCCAAGTGTGCTGTTGTCAATCCCTGCAATCTCCAAGGAGATAAAGAGGAACATTTTGCAGTGGGCAATGGAGAGGTGCATGGTGGATATGAGCAGGGTAGAACAAATAAAGGACTCTGGTGAAGAATTATTTAACAAGAACCCTTAAGAGAAATGTAAGAAAAAGGGAAGATGGTGAGAGGGAAAATGCTGGCATCTTTCCAATGTCAGAAGAAATCCTTGGAAGCACCTAACAAGTTGGGTGGGTCACTTGTGGTGACTTTATGGGCAGATGTGGACAAGGCAAGAATACATGGTATGCAATCTTCCTCACTGAAGAAAGCATGAAAACTGATGAAATAACAGTCCTTTTATGTAGTTGAATGCCATAATTATAGAAGCAACATGGCCCAGTTGGGTGGCATGTCATTGTTGGAGTTGGGAAGACCTTGGTTCAAATCCTACTTCTGACATTTACTGCTTATTCTTTGTGTGTATTTGGCTAAGGCACTTATCTCTGGGTTTTGGTTCCTTCAAATGAAAAATGAGGCAAGAAGACTAAAATCATCCCTAAGGTTTCTTCCAATTCTTATGCACTATTAACTGATAATAGTTCAATTGGACATGTGAGGAAAATGAAGAAAAGTAAAAAGACTTATCCAAGATCCAAGAGTGAATTGAGAGCAGATCTCAGACCCCCACACTGGTCATCTGACTCCCAGGCCAATGCTCTTACTACTAATCAGCACTCCCAGGAGGTGGCTTCTAGTGCTCCGAGATCCTTTCCCCATTTTGCAGATGAACAAAAAAAGAAATGCAGAGAGGGGGAGTAATTAGTCCATGATCACAAGGTGAGTTAGTAGGAGATCCAAGGCTAGAACCGAGGTCCTCTTGTCTCCAGGATAAGAGTTCTTTCCACTCTACTTTCCGCTGACGCTGATCAAGTATGTTAATATTTGCAGAGTTCTTTCTGTATATTATCTAATTTGATCCTTACCATCAGACAAGTTAGGATATTATTGCCTTACTTTACAGGAAACTGAGTATCAGAGAGGTTATGTATATACCTATTTATTTCCATATTATCTTACCTGTGAGTATAAGCTCATTAAGGGCAGGTATTATTTTGTCTGTCTTTGTATCCCCAGAACTAAGCACTGTACCGAGTATTGACTGAGATTACTCTACAGCTAGGAAATATATCAACAGGGATTCAGACCCTGGTCTTCCACCTCCAATGCCATCTGCTGTGCCATGATGCCTTTCAATGGAGACATACAGGTTAAGATGCGACGCCTGGAGTGAGGAAGACCTGGAAGGGAGTAAATGACTCCTCTGACACCAGCTGTCTGACAAGGGGCAAGTTGCATACCTTCTAGTACCTCAGTTTCCTTACTTGCAAAATGAGAGAGTGGAATAGATAGACTATAAGGTCCCTTACAGCTCTAAATTCGGTGAACTTCATGGGCATCCATGCTAAGTGTGCCCAAGCATACACTAATATTTTTTAAAGATACTTTTCTATACATCTTTGTTTATATTTTAAAATAGTTTATATTTTTTTTCAAGTTAAGTTTAGTTAAATTTTACTTTCCTTTGTTTGATGAATAAAATAATGCCCTTTAGGACTGAATATTCAATAAATGTTCACCTTAAAAAATAAATAAAATTCCATGAGTGCACAGAATAATGAAACGTGCTGCTTACATCTGGGAAGAATATGTGAACATGTGAACCTATAAGTGTAAATCCACATAGCTACCTCTTGCTATGGCCCCAAATGCAAACCTTGATGCTCTGTCAGCCTAGAACCCACATGAACAAGGCTTCTGATATGGACCATCTAATGAGAAAGAGCATTATGCTCTACCCCTGGTGGATGGTTTGTGAGAGCACACTGAGATCATCTGAGCATAGAAACAGAGTAGTCACTAGGCTGATCACCAAGGACATAGAGATCTGTCAGCAACAATCCTGGTTTGACCTTCAGATTTACAGTTTAAGGGAAGTGGCTTTTAGTAAAGGGTACCAGTCCATAAATACCACAAATCCAGCTTCCCTACTGCAAATCATAATATTGTCTGAAATAATCATGGCCTAAACTTATTTGGAGCCACCCAAGTGTTCTTTGGAAATTTAGTTGTTTTTTTTATTCAATCAGTTATTTCTCTTCTGAGTCATTCTCCATGACCAAGATGAAAGCTTGGAAATATACTTCCTAAGGTAGTCATGGAATCATTGAATTTAGAACCAGAATGACCTTAGTGGCCATCTGGCCCAATCCCTCTATTTTAAACGTTGGGAAACTGACAGCACTTTGTATGCTCTCAGGTATGATCCAAATGCTAGCTAATATTGTTAGTGGCAGCAAACATCCATAGTGAGGCTAGGATTTGAACCCCAGTGTGCAGACACTAAACCCAGGGCTTTTTCCACTGTGCTTTGTCAGTGACTGCTGACAATGACCAAAAGTGTCCTTGTCTTCAGAAGAACAAGCTAATAGCCCAATGATGGAGATTATTCATTTTGAACAGTGCTAGGCTCTCAATCAATACTTGTTGACTGATTACAGACCCTAAGGGGGGAATGGAACCCTTCTGATTCGACAACACAGGGCCTGGAAATGAGGCTCCAAGAAATGAAAAATTATTTATTATCAAGGGATAAGGTTTTAGAGATCTTAGAAATATTGCAAGAGGGAGTGGGAGAGAAATATATCCTTGGAAATTTTTATTTTTAAACCTCACTGTAAGTTAATTTCACCTTACATTCTCGGCTGTATTCCCCACTCTTCCTCAAATACACACACAAAGACAGCACAGCACAATGGATAGAGAGCCATCCTTGAAGCCAAGACGTTGTTGTTGTTGAGTCTTTTCAATTATGTCCTATTCTTAATGACCCCTTTAGGGGTTCTCTTGGCAAAGATATTGGACTGGTTTGCCATTAATTTCTCCAACTCATTTTACAGATGATGAAACTGAGGCAAACAAAGTTACGGGACTTGCCCAGGGTCACACAGCTAGTAAATGTCTGAGTCCAGACCTGAACTCAGGAAGATAAATCTTCTTGACTCCAGGACTAGTACTCTATCCACTAAACCACCTAGCTGCCCCTATGAAGACCTGGGTTCAAATCCTGTCTTTGATATATACTGGCTATTTGACTGTTGCACAAGTCACTCAGCTTCTCAGTTAAGCCCTCTGAGACTTTCTTGATGTGTATTGGCAAAGGGAGTTTCCTCTCCTGAGAAATCCCTGTTCCAAGGAAGGCACAAATCCAGTCTCTATCTTTGCAATATATCTCCTTTTCCCCACTTAATCCCATCTCCCAAAACACCACACCCACTCCTACACAGACAGAGGTATTTTTGCTCCCTCTGATTTCTGCATTTCTGATTTCACATATCTAAATCTTGCTTATCTTTTAAGGTCTAGCTATGACTATACACCTCTTTAATGCCTTCCTTGACATTTCTAGTCCACAAGGAAGTTTCTGTTCTCTACATTATGTACAATCAGCAATGCACAATGCTTAGCACATAGTAGGTATTTATTACTAGTGTGTCAATTCAGTGATTCTAATGCATTTGGATATTTGAATTCCCTCTACCCAACAACCATTTATTAAGTGTCTAGGCACTAGGGACACAAAGCCAAAACCAAAGCAGTCCCTGACCTCTTCAATTCCACCATCATCTGGAGGTGACTTTTCCTTTGCAAAATACAAAGGGCAGATTTGAGAAATAAAGTCTCTGTGTGAAGATAACTGTATATGAAAGAGAGCATCTATGATCTGACAGTGGGTGGTATGTGTGCCTGAAAAATCCACCAATTTGTGAAAAGGATCTGAATCCATCAGATCCCATTTCTATTACATTCTGGGCTGTCTCTGAGACCCAGGCAGGCCTCCAATATTAAAATCAACAAGCTTGATCTTGGCCACAGTTTGTTCTCGCCCCCACCAAAAGAGGGTTTTGGTGCCAACACCATATGCTGAAAGGACCCAAGCACAGTCCTATTACCATTGCAGGAGGCATTAAATAATTACATTAATTTACCTAAATATGGAAAAAATCTTAACAAATCAGGGACACTTGGCAGATTTTTCAGTTGCACATTTGTTCCTTGGCATAGCACACTGTCCTGTTGAATTCCCATTGCTACTTAGAGTGTTTTCTTTCATTGTGGAGCACATGGCTCCTCTTGTTCTGTTTAATTTTCTCGGAGCTGGTCCCACATTTTGGCTACAAACATATTATAGGAAAAAATGCCCACAAAAGTATGGATTGTGCTTGACTGCACCCTAAGGGAGAGTGCATAAAAATAGTAATTTCTTGTATATGAAACCTTCCATTGGGCAAGCTTTCATGAGATTGCTATTAAAAAGAAAGAAAGAAAGAAAAGAGAGGCAGGGTGGAAGGGAGAGGAGGAAAGTGAAGGAGAGGAGAGGAGAGGAGAAGGGAAGGGAAGGGAGGGGAAGAGAGGACAAGGAAGGGGAGGGGAGGGGAAGGGAAGGGAAGGGAGGGGAAAGGAGGGGAAGGGCAGGGAGGGGAGGGGAGAAAACAGATAAATGTTCTGTTTTCATGAATGGATAGCTAAGTCATATAGAAGTTAGGTTAGTTTTATTGCCATTCTCATTGAAGGCCCACTGTTTTCTCATTGTATTCTACTATAGTGGAATTGTCCATTTGAGATCTATAGCTTGCAGGATATACACTTTGCCCACCCTGATCCATATGGCTACAACACTTAGGGCCTGACTGGCTTGCTATATGGAAAAAAGTGGGCCCTTCTCTAATGAGATTTGGGAGGCACAGGGAGACAGAGTCTCCCTTAAACAAAATATCTCCCTGGTGTGCTGCTGGTTATGGAACTCACTTACAAGACAAAGATGCTCCTGTGGATGTATGATGTCTTCTCCATTCAAACATAAGCTTCCTGAAGGGAAGCACTGGTTTTGGTATCCACAGTGATTAGCATAATGTCAGGAACATAGTAAGGTCTTTTAAAAAAATTACTTATTTTATTTTTGATTTATGAAATAAAACAAGCATTTCCAAATGCTTTTGGACCGACAAACGTCTGCCCTCCATCAGCACACACACACACACACACACACACACACACACACACACAACACAGTCAATGGTATTCAGCCTAGTATGTATAGGAGATAGGAATAGAAATTGGACCCAGGATTTCCTAGCTCCTGGAAGAGGATCACCTCTTCCAATGTAGGTCTACAGCTTTTCCACAACTTATAGTCTTTTAGAAGTTGCCTAGAGTAAGGGCATGAAATTCAAATAGATGGGAAGCCACCAAACTATACAGAAGGATCCCTGTGGGTTGGATATTGACTTAGAAAGCTGCACATTGATATTATTTATGTCTGATTGTACTTCAATTTATTTTGTTAAATATGTCTCAGTTACATTTTAATCTGGCCTTGACACCCCTTGATATCCTAACCAAGAGGTTAAGTGATTTTTTCAGTCACACAGTTAATGACCTAAAGTCAAGTCTTCTTGGTTCAGAGACCTTCTCTTTAGCCATACCATGTTACCTCTCAAGATAGAGATGACTGGCTTGAAATCCTTACCTGAAAGCAAGTTGGGATGAAGAAGACACCCTAAAAAGGAATCGGGGTAGAGATTTGGCTGTTGTTCAATCATTTCTGATTCTTTAGAAACTTAGGGAGGTACTGGAGTGCTTTGCCATTTCCTTCTCTGAGGAAACAGAGGCAAACGGGATTAAGTGACTTGTCCAGGGCCACACAGCTAGTAAGTTTCTGAGGCCAGATTTGAGCTTGCAAAGTTGGGTCTTCCTGACTCCAGGTCTGGTGTTCTATCCACTGTGCCACCTTGCTGCCCTTTGGATACCTGAGGACAAACTTCACATTCCTTAGATTTGCAGGGTCATCTAGCCCTTAACTCAGGACACATGACTCTGGTGATTCAGGGGCTTCGGGGGCCTGTGATAGAAAAAGTGTCCTCATCAGCGATGCTTGTGAAATCATAACATAGTAGAGAATGCACACTCTACCATAATCCCTAAAACACAATTTACCTGGTCCACCCCATTTCGCAGTTGAACTAAGGCTCAGCCCAATCCACCATTTTCCTGGGGAAGATGGGAAGTACCGGATAATGGTGTCATGCAGTGTTATTTGGTTCTCTGGATTCCTGAAAATTTGGCCTGTCTTTATTCTAACCCCAAAGGACAGCTTCTCAAAGTTTTCTAAACATACCCCGCGCCCCATCCCTGTATTTGTCCTCTGGCTAAATTTGACCTCATTCCCTTTGCACATTTATCTTTCGCCTCTTGCCCTAATCACCAGATTTCTTATTAGGCAGCAGTGAAAAACATGATAGTGTTTTCTGTCTCAGGTCACAGGGTACATGTATACTCTATTCAGGAACTGCTAATGTAGCACTGAGAAAAGGCCTCTGTGGGCCATAAAGGGAAGAGCTGGAAAGCCTTACCACTGGGGAGAGGCAGTGGAAAGGCATCTCCTCACTGTATTCTGTTCTCCCCCCAGCCACAGGTCTGGTCCTCTTCCTTTGTGTTCCCTCTCTTTACTCCCTCCCAAGCCATTCTCATCCATGCCCATGGCTTTAACCTTCACCTCCCTTTGGACAATCCCCAGATCTCTTTCTCTAGCACTGAATTCTCTTCGATGCTCTTATGTAGTGCCATATCTACAAACTGCTTACTGGACTTGTCCAAATCGATGCCGTCTTAAACTTGGCATGTCTACATCTGAATTAATTAACTTCTCATCTATCAGCTCCAAAACTTTAGGTCTGTGTTTCTACTAATAGAACCAACATCCTATTGGTCACTCAGGTTCATAGGCTAGACTACACCCTTGACTTCTTCCTCTTTGTGACTCTCCAACACCAAGTGGTCAGTAAGCACTTTTGAAAATTCTCCATTGCAGCAGGCTAACAAATGATCCCCCTTACCTCTTATCTGCCCCTTACACTATTATATCAAAGTACTTCTATGAAGTTAAATTTTCTTAAAATATCACTGTATACATGTCACTTTCCTATCTTTATTTTTGCTGTTGAATTCAACAATCAGGTATTCAGTATTTAATGAATGCAGAGTACTGTGCTAGAAGCTAGCTAAGAAATAAAATTTAGGCAAGACATGATATCTACCTTCATGAAGTTTACAATCTAGTACAGTGATGCTAAGCAACATTTGAAGTCATGGTAATCTGAATCTATTTAGAATTCTGTATTAGTGTTACTGTTTAGTATTACACCTCCCCTGGACTATTTCTCATCTTGCACTCACAGATCGGATCCTCACTGGATGGCTGCTACAAGGTTCTATGATAACCTTGTGGGTCCACTAATACTACAGCTCACTAGCCCCTACCACTGTGCCTCCCATTAACAATTAGGCAGTAGACAATTAGCTTTTTATCAGTGGCATTTGCTCGAACCTAAGGTTTGTCCTTGCACAAATACATAGTATTCATATGAGAAAGGAGTTAGAATTCAGAGTACAATGATAGTGAGGAGCATGGTTGGGATATGCATTTTGCAAAGACAATTAACTTCCCCTGGTACTTCAGGGTCTTGAAATCCTTTCTCTCTTGGTGCAGTCTTCACACAGTTCCCCTTAGGAGCAGCATCTTTATTAGGTGGGTTGCTCATCTGGGCTGCATTGTTCTGATTTTCTCCATAGCTTGACCTTCAATTGTAAGGGCTGGTTCCCTAAAGTTCTATCCTTCCTCAGGTGACTGTCTGACTATGTGCCAGTCTGGAGTACGTGTCTCTTCTCCACATTGGATGCAATGTCTTTTGGTGGAACAGTAGGTCCCTTTCACCAACTATTCCATGGCAGGGAGGAAAGGTAAGGGGGGGAGAGAAAAATTCCCTCCTCTTCATTAAGTTTTTGGCTTGCAGGGTCTCCAGTTCTGTACTTTATCAACCAGTAGACAGGTATCTCCCTCTGGAAAAGTCACTGCAAGATTCCATGACAAATGGTAGGGGAGAAGTAGAACAAAATCACTTGTATCCCTGCAGGGAATCTCCTTCACAGCTGCTCCAAGCTCTGACTACCTAGAACTCCTTCTGTTGTTCTTGTTCAGTCATCCAATTGTGTCTGACTCTTCATGACCCTATGAATGACAGCACATCAGGCACTTCTATTCTCTACTATTTCCCAAAGTCTGCCCAAGCTCATGTTCATTTTTCCAAGACACTATCTATCTATCTCATCCTCTGCCATCCCCTTCCCCTTTTACTTTCAATCTTTCCCGACATTAGGGTCTTTTCCAATGAGTCCTTTCTTCTCATTATCAGTAATGTTAATATCAGTACTATCAGCAATGTTAACTCAACATCAGTGATGTTAAGATCTTTCTTGTATAGTTCTTCTGTGTACCCTTGCCACCTCTTCTTAATCTCTGCTACTACTACTAAGTACCTACCCACCATTTTTGCATGAATCATTCCCTTGATATCTCTAATATTCATGAGGAGATCTTCTGTCTTTCCTATTTTATTGTTTTCTTCTATTTCTTTGCATTGCTCATTTAGGAATACTTTCTTATCTATCCTAGCAATTTTCTGGACTTCAGTTGAATTCAGTTGGATATATCTTTTCTCTTCTCCTTTACCTTTCACTTTCTCTTTTTCATCAGCTACTTGTAAAATCTCACCCCACAGCCATTTTACTTCCTTGCTCATCCTTTTCCTGGGAATGTTTTTGTTGCTGCCTTCTATACAGTACTGTGAACCTCTGTCCATAACTCTTCAAGCACTCTACCAGAGCCAGTCCTTTAAATCTATTAATCACTTCCACTTCATTTTCACAGGGGATGTTATTTAGGTCATGCCTATATGATATGATGGTTCCCCTATTTTTTTCAAATTAAGTCTGAATTTTGCAATAATAGTCTCATGATCTGAGCCACAGTCAGCTCCAGGTCTTATTTCAGTTGACCACATAGAGCTTCTCCACCTTTGACTCCAAAGTATATAACCGATTTGATTTTGATATTTGATATTTGATGGTGCTGTCCATGTGTGGAGTAATTTTGTGCTGTTGTTAGAAGTTTGCTTGCTATGATCAGTGAATTCTCTTGACAAAACTCTATCAGTGCATGTCCTGCTTCATTTTGTATGCAAAGCCAAATGCCTTTTATTCTAATTATTTTTTGGTTTCTTACTTTAGCATTCCAATCCTCTATTACGAATGTAACATCTTTTTTTTTTGCAGGGGAGGGCGTTATTTCTAGAAGATGTTGTAGGTCTTTATAGAACTGCTCAACCTTGGCCTCTGCAGCATCATTGGTTGGAGTATACCTTGTATTACTGTGATGGTGAATGGTTTGCCTTGGATTCTAACAAATAGAATTCTGTCATTGCTGAGATTATACTCCAGTACTGCTTCTCTCACCCATTTATTGACTATGAGGGCTACTCTATTTCTTCTAAAGGATTTTTTGCCCACAGTAGTATATATAATGATCCCCTGAATTAAATTCACCCATTCCCATCCATTTAAGTCTACTGACATCCAAGTTATCAATGTTTAATTTTTTCTAGAACTTCTTAGATCTTGGCTACTTGAAGCTCTCAGAGCTGTGGCAAATTTATTTTTTCACTCAGTGACGTTGATCCCTTCTTGACTCAAACAAAGAGGAGTACAAACCTCATAAAGGGATGAAGGCATGGATACTGTATGTGTGACTATTCTGTAACTACCGCAGCTGAGGGAGGATAGGAGTCACAGCTACCCTTATTTACATTACGACATCACAGAAATTACCTTCTAGCTGATACTATTTTATGCCTGGGAGTTATTTTCCAGGTATGGAATTTGCTGAACACCCTGAACATACAAAACAGAAACTAAATAAAAACCAAAAGGTCATCATTTGTTTGTACCACCTATCTGAGACTCTACACTCAAAATGAAGTTAATGTATCTGAAATGAGGGTCAATAGGCCCCAAGAGGACAATGTTATAATGGCCCCTACAAATCAGGAGTCTGAATCAGAGGAAATTATTAATTCACAATTCTTCAGGTACAGAAAATGTGTTCAAGGACCCGCTAGTCAAACTCCATCATTTTATAGATAAGAAACTTGAGGCCCAGAAAAGGGCCTTTTGAGTTGATGAAGGTCACATGGTAGAATTGAGATTTGAACCCAAGTCTCTTGGGTCCAAATCCAGAACTCCAAATCCAGATTCAACTGAAGATCAATAGAGAATCCCTTTGTCTTCCATCATTTCCATCTTCTACCTTATTGGGTGCCAGGATACCCTAATTTCCATGACAGGTATGGTTGCACATGCCCCTACCCCTCATTTGCCTCCTTAGCCAACACCCACTAACATCTCTTATGTTGGTTGTAATGTAGGCAGCTCACTTTCATCTTTGTCTCTGTGCAGGCAGACACTGAAGAGAGTAATGAGGCAGAAGAATTTGGGTTTGATGAGAAGCAGATGAAGAACTGAGTATTGTTGGCAGACTGAAGACACAGAGATGGTGGGGGGCCCCTGGGGCTGACATAAATGAAACAAAGCTTATTTGGTGATGGTGGTAGGTATCGAGAGAGCCCTTCTTATCCCTGATACAGTGCTCCAAAGAAAAGGTTAGTCCCATTTCCACACATACAGCATGTCTACACTCAACTTTAATTTTCTTTTCGTATCGATGGCTCCTTTACCAGAAGGAGATTTGACCAGGAGGGTATTCCTCCCCAAAAGGACACATCTTGGAAGTCGAACAAGAGAGATACATTGTTGGACCTCTTAAGGTTACTTGCCAACATACTATTTTTGCTGATAGCAGAATCATATAGCTAGAAAGGACTCAATCTAGTTTGAAGATGAGGAAACTGAGGCCAGAGAAGTTGAATGTTTGTTAAATTGAATGAAATTGCCCAAAATCATATTGTACTTGTGTAGACAGAGCTGGGATTAGCACTCAGATATTCTGCCTCCGAAGCTGTCGCACTATTCTTTCTGAGACTAACCCCAAATAAAGTTTCTGGTGAGCTCTGAGATATGTGTGTATATGAGGGGGTGGTGGCACTGTGAGGAGTGGGGGGTGGGGAGCGGGGATGGAGTGTGTGTGTATGAACATAAACTTATGTTCCCAGGGATGGACTGATCCAAAGATTTACCAGATGAACCAAGGTGAAATTAATCTGAAACAATCAGCTTATCCCTTCTCCTCCTTTGACACCTCCCAAATACTTGGGGAGCAGTAGAGAGTAAAGCTCGACCCACTTGACAGGGTATTATGGATCTCAACTGAAGCATATTGTCATTAGATTAATTTTCAAATGCTTCTCGTCCAACCACAAAGTCCTGAGAGAACGAGTGTCAAATACGCTTAATAATTGCATAATTATGACATCTGTTACTCTCCAGCACCTCTTAGTGGAAAATTAACTGAAGAAATAGCAGGTTCAAAGATGTGTTAACACTCTGATAGCAGATTTAATTGAAATATGACGGGGGAGTATAATGGAGATTAAATTAAGCTCTCAGATAATCATCTGACACAAAGATAATTGAGCTGCTCTCTGCCATGCTGATGAACACTCAGGAGCAAGCTACACGGGGTGGCATTTCGAGTATCTTATCCTTCAGGCAAAATAGAAATCTCTGCCCCCCCACCTCTCCCCCCCCCCCCTTGTCATTCAGCATCGTATTCACCAAATCGATAGCATGAACAGCAGCATAATTGGAAATAAAAGATGATCTGAAATCTACAGAAAATTAGATCCAGGTTGGCTGAGGAAATTCTGAGCTTCCCCGTTGACATGGAAAAGGGCCTGATCAGTCACGTTTTGTGGAGGACTAGTCCTCCTCCCACCAGGCTCTTCGAATGCCTATCCCATCTCTTTTGGCCCTCTAAGATAGAGACTTCCAGGAAGAGAAAGAAAAATAGTAGGTAGGGAATCAAGGAAGAGACAGTCCTTTTTTGAATGTCTTTCTCCCCATTTTTAATGGTTCTTTTTCCTCTGGGGATGCAACATTCTCATTTTTCTTTATTGTATATCAAGAACACGAGTATTTGTGAATAACCCCTGAGATTAATAAGCCTTTGCTCTGGGATGAAAAAAGAAATCTAGTCACTGAGAACAAAGAATAATAATTGCAATATTTTGGTTTTTAAAGCAAAATAAAGCAAAGAAGTGGAATGAGGCCTGGCCTGGGAGTTGCAGGTTCTGTTCCAAGATCTAATACTGACCCTCTGCATGACTTTGGAAAAACCAGTCCGTGGCAAAATTTGTTCACCTATAACGTGGGGATAGAGGTCCTTTGTAGCTCACACAGTGTTGTAAGAGTCCAATGTGATATAGTGGACAGTGCTTGGAAAAACAAGTTCTACCTATAAATATGAGAAATGAAAATTAAAAGAATTTAGAGGGAAACTTCAGTAAATTGGCAAAGATAAGAAAAAATATAAATAGATAATGGAGGAAGGAAAGACACATGAATTAATTCACTATTGGTGCAACTATAAATTGGTCTGACTAATTAGAAAATAATTTGGAATTATAAATTTTTTTTTAAAAAAAGTGATTAAAATGTCCATACTCTTTGACTCAAAGATCCTGCTCTTAGTTTTATACCCAAAGGAAGTCAGAAACAGAAAGAAAAACTCAAGAGACACCAAAATATTCATAGCAGCACATATTTTTGGTAACAACAAAAACTGGAAATAAAAGTGGAGCTTTTCAATTGGAGAATGGCTAAACAAATGTCCGTATATTGATGTAATGGAATATTACTGTACCATAAGAAAGAAATTCAAAGGAATATGAGAAGATTTATATGAACTGATACAAAGTAAATATGTAGAATGAGGAGAACAGTATAACTGCAACCATGCAAATGGAAAGAAAAATAAAATAAAACTGACCAAAGCATCCCATATTATCAGGTATTGTCAGATAATATGAACATAATGCCAGTGGAATAAGAGATGGGAGTCAGATCTGCCAGTAGAAAAGAAGTCAGACTCAAGTCAGTTTTTAAATGCCTACTATAAGTAAGTTTAGATCAAGTTTCTCCTAGCTTCTCTTTTCTACCTTGTAAATCCTGTATTTTTTAAATACTGCAGGGAGAGAAATCATATTTAGAAAATAAGGAAGCTTCATTACCCAAAATGATGGACTATCTCCCTCCCATGACTCATACCATTCTAGGTTCAGTCTTAGATTTTGGAGCCTAGGCCATGGAGACATTGAAGGAATAGTGTGTCCACCCTCCCCATGATGTCAAACTAATAATTAATAGAATCATGCAACAGGAAGCCCCTCTGCTGTGGAGAGGTCATTTGGGCCATACCTCTGCTCTCTGAGGAAAATGAATCAAATGTTTCCCCAAAAAGTAGGTTTCTCTCTGTTTTAAGAAAAGAAAATATGACTCTGGTTCCTAACCCCTCCCCCATTTACGACTTGCCAGCCTGCCTTGACTGATATGTGCTTTCTCGTGTAAACTGGTCTTCCAGTAGTTTGAAGTCTCTGATGTCATCTTGTTCCAGAAAGGAGAGACTCTCCATAAAGAAAGCATCAGAGCCTCTTGAAGTGTTCCCAAGTGTGACATGATTTGGTTGCTTTTAATCTTCCAAAGAATTTCTTCAGCTCCTCTGGAAAGTTGATTATTTTTAAAATCGCATATCATCTTGCCTTCCTGGGTAAATTACACAATCAATATGGCACGTTTCACTGAGTATGTTAATCCTCTTTATATATTTCAGAATAATATCTAATTAAAATGTCAAGGTTACAGCTCTTGCGGCTGGACTGGACAGGACTCCACCCCCTTTCCCATCCTCCCTAAGCAACATTGAAAATATGTCCTGTAATTAGGAGCAATTATAAATTCCAATTTTTAAAAACCCACATGATTCTGAAGACATTTTTCTTTAGTGCTGTTTTTGCTTTAACTCCTGTGCTTGTTTTGAAGAATTACTTCAGCTTCTTCTGAAATGTTTTTTTTTTTTCTTTTTTGATGAGAAAGGCCAGGAGAAACACATAGAGAGGGAAAGGAGAGATGGGGAGATAGAGTGGGAGGGGGAAGAGAGATAGAAAGAAGCAGAGAAACAGAGACAGGACAGATGAGCAAAGACAGAAAGAAGAGATAAACAGGGACAGACAGAGAGGGAAAGAGGGAGAAAGAAAGAGAAAAATAGAGACAGAGCAGACAGACAACGACAGGAAAAGACACAGAGACAGAGATAAAAAGAGAAGAGACAGAGAGAGAGGGGCCGAGAGAGAGAGAGAGAGAGAGAGAGAGAGAGAGAGAGAGAGAGAGAGAGAGAGAGGACCAAATCTGAGAGAAAGGAGTAAAGTTCATTAAAAAGGATTATTGCACCTATAACTTCTGGACTCAGTGTTCATTGATTAGAGATTAAACATCATCCTTTGTAGTACTCAGATTGGGATTTTTAATTAGGATGTCATTATTACACAGATATACTGAATGCCAAATTGATTTTTGAGACCTTTTGAAATAATAGCACTCCTTCTGCAAAATGAAAATCATAATAGATTATTGACTTATGCAGGGGTTTTGGTCCAAGGGCACCTCCCCAATGTCAACATTTTCAATATTTTTAGTTTCATGCAAAGAGACACTCATAATTAGGCTTATATTAAAAGTTTGTGCATATTGACTCATTGTTATTAATGCCAATAGCATCACATTGCCTGCCCTTGAATGGTAGCAGTAGAAGCAAGGAGCCAGAGCTCCTTCTTTCTGTTGCTGGTTCATTTGAACAATATGTCACCTCTGTCTTTCATTAATGCTGAATATCATTTTTATATTTTTTCATATTCACCCTGAGCGATCCTCTGGAAAAATTAGAAATGGGACTATCAAATAATGTTTTTGTAACTAACAGTTCACCTTTCTACAGTGCTTTCAGACACTCCATAATGAGAAGTAGGATGCCTATTTATTACTTTAAAAAAGCCAAAGGACAAAGATTTGAAACCAAATACAGCCCCAAATTCTTGAAAAGGCCTTACTTCTATGAAATGTGGTGCAGTAGAAATATTGATGTTTTAAAGACCTGGGTTCAAATTCTGACTCTGATATCTTAACTACGTATGACCTTGGGCAAGTCTCTCAACCTTTCTGCACCTCAGGTTCCTCCTCTTTCAGGAGGAACGTGCAGCACTGAAGATGCCTTTCAGTTCTAAATCTATGATCCTAAATGATCTTCCACATCATCAGAATATTCATCACACTGAAGGGTGAATCATTTTGCCTCCCTGCCTTTCCCACCCTGATAGAACCTAAGTTCCCTGTGAGCAGTTTCATTTTTGTTTGTTTGTTTCTGTGTCCTCAGCACCTGGTCCAGTACATGGCACGTAGCAGGAACTTGATAAATGTTTATTGATTGATTGACTGAGATAAAGTCATCAGTGAGGCATACTTTGTGGAAAGCTGGCCTCGGCATCAGGATGGCATAAACTTAAGTCCTACCCCAAATATATACTGGTCGTATGACCCGGATCCAATCGCTTAACCTCACAATGCTCCTGGCATTGTTGATTTCCATTGGTAAAAGTTATGTACTAGTAGATCCCTTTACCAATGAAATCACAAGTCTAGTTTCCTCCTGCAACACTCTTCCCCACCCTCTTCTGACCCACCAAAAATAAAATAAGTTTCATGGCTCTTGGCCAAGAGAGATAGTTCTTGGATTTCTTTCAATATCAAGGCAATATCTTCAATATTTACCTTAAATTCTCTCCCTTTTCTTAGTCATTTGTTGTTCTTACTCCAAAAGCACAGGGTAGATTTTTTTTAGAGTTTTAGTGGATTTAGTAGATTATTTCCTGCCTACCCTTGTGGATGAACTATTTCCTGAATCTCCCAATGCAGAAGGGAAAGAATAGAAAGGAGACAAAGGGACAGAGGGAAGTTCCTAGTAGAGCTCCTTTTCTGTGTCCTCTTCCCCAAGTAACAATTCTGGCATTGGGACTGGACTGAGGAAGCACACATACAGCGGGAAAGTCGCACGCTGACTACAGTGGTCATCCACCACTGCCTTGCTGCTAGCCCAGAGTTCAAGATAAGACAATACTAGGGGCAGCTAAGTGGTGCAATGAATAGAGCCCCCTCTGCTGGAATCAGAAGGACCTGAGTTCAAATCCAGTCTCAGATACTTGACGCTTATTAGCTGTGTGACTTTGGATAAGTCACTTAACCCCAATTGCCTTGCCTTCCCACCTCCAAAAAAAAAAAGATAAGACAAAACTGGATCCAGATAGTGTTGATAGTAAGAATAACACCACCCCCTTTTACAAAGTTTCACACTTTCAAAGGTCTTTCACATTAGCATATGATCTTCACTTGTATCTGTGAGGAAAGTAGGCCAAATGGAATTGCTGCCATATTTGAGACAAAGGAACCACAGCCTAGAGATCTGAAGTTGTTGACCAAGGTCACACAGTGGTGGAGTAAATGCCAGAGCCAGATTGCCTTACTCCATTTTCATGGTTCTTTCTACTTATACCATACATGCCATAGCTACCACTATGTCCCAGTTGTCTTTGACCTGATCTCAAGAGTCTATGCAGGCACACTAGGCTATCACATTTATCTGAATGCTTGGGTTGAGGAAGAGCGCAATTTGATAAACTTATTTACCCTAAGGTTTCAGAGATGTCATAGGTGGTTTCTTCACACTGTCCCCCTCCTGCCAGTCTACCCTCTTTCTCCTCATTGAAGATAAGTCATTTAAAATACTACAGAAAGATTCTAATAATTGACTCTAGAGAATGAGTCTTTAGATGTGGAATTTCTAGCTTCTGCCAGAGTGATGTAGAAGATAGAGCTAATGTCTTACTCAGGAAAATCTGAGTTCAAGCCCCACCTTTGACAAAATCCTGGCTGTGTGATCCTGGGCAAGGAATTTAATCCTTTTCGATGGCCCCAAGACCTCTAAATTATAGAAGAACTGCAATCTGCATTGGTAGATTCCCACGTTAACAAAACCACAGATCTGGCCAAAAGAAACAGGGGAGATAATTTTAGGTGACAGTACTGTTTAGGAATTTCTTAGTTCCCAAATTAATCACTTTTTAGGCAGAAGCAACCTTTTTTCATCTATATGCCCAGATAGGTTTATTGATTTATAGTGGAATGATAAAAATTGCATTGGACTAGATATAAATATTCTTTGGGATAGGAGCTGTCTCAATACCCTTCAGCAATGGGTAATCACCCAGACCATTATAATAGCAACATCCGCCTGAAAGGACCCTGACTATATTATGTCCATTGTAGGACACATAGACATACATCTAGACACATTCTAGCCACATAGACATCTACTAGTTGCAGGTAGATTTTCCTAGACCATCTCAGCTGTCTAATATAGACACCTGAGAACCTGTCATGAATTGAAGTCAGTATACATGTTGAATCCTAGAATCACAAATTATGAGCTAGAAGGAACCTTATAGCCATTAGGTCCATTTTTCCTGTTTTACAAATGAGAAAACTTGGGCCTAGAGAGGTTAAGGGACGTCCTCAAAGGTGACATTGATTGGTAGTAGAGCCAGGATTTGAACTGGGTCCCCTAACTCCAAATCCAGCACCCTTTCTGAATTACCAGGCTGGGGAAAGATCAGGGACAACCAACTGGATGACTGTGAGTTAAGAAATTCAAGACTATCTTCCACTTTGGGCTTGGCCTCCAATCCATGACTACTTCTATTCACAATATTCTCTACTCAACCTCTCCCTGTTTCCCTATCCATCTGCATATAAGAAGCCCACGGATCACTCTATAGGGGCATTCCATCTTCACATTTAGCAATTGGGGCCTAGGACTAGCTTTAAATAATGAAAATATTTGGTTACAATGAAGATAGCCACAGTCCAAATGCCGTACAGGGCTCAGAAAGTGTATACTACATTAGTTCTTACTTTGCTTCCCATAAAATAGGAGACTATTTGAGTAAAATGATCGTTGGGAAATGACTGGAAAGAAAATTTAAACAGAACCAGCAAATAAACATGTTCTTTATGAGTTGTAATTTAATCTCCAGCTGATGTCATGGTTCATGTTTCTAGTGCCAGAAGATGCCTGACATCTATATATCAGGGAGATTTATGGAGTCTTTAGGGTAAGAATTAAAGGAACCCTTAAATAAGGATGCCTTACTGGCCTGGGAGTAATTTGGAGCCATTGTTACCCATAGGCTCAAGCATGCACATTTGAGGAAATTATATGAATATTCTTTTTTTCATCTAACCATTTTGTGCCTAGTTACATTGCTACATTCAAATAGGCTTCAGATCTGGGAAGCTTTTTTTTTCCTTCTCGCATCAAAATATGTCTTCATTTTTGTCCCTATTTGGTCATTGGAGGCTCTGTGGAGGCCCTGGACAGCGATGGAAAGATTCTGAAAGGCAGAAGTCAGGATCATAAACTGAAACGAAGGCACTGTTTAAATTATCCTCTGTCCGTGGAAGGCAGACCCAGCAGCTTGAAACAGACGGACAACTGATTCACTGACATGCATCTCTCGCAGCCATGGCTTTGACCAGAGACCAAACCACCTGCCTCTCTAGATCCCAGCTGACCTGCTTTGTTCCTTCAACCATTTCATGGGCACAGAGGCTAGGGCTGCCCCATAAGCTCTCCACACTCTGAAGAAGGTAATGGGGACTTTCCAGGGTCACATAAGCTCTGGGTCAATCAGTTAAGAAAATGATGGTTTCTGTTATAAAATATACCTTTAACAGTTCCAGCAAAAGTGAGTCACTCCATTCTGGTGGACAATATTAGGGGAAATACCTTTTAGCCCTCTCCTTAAATGTATTTATCCTTGCCTGGCTTCTAAGGCTGGACTGAAAAAAAAAAACACTGGACATGCCCACAGTCTTCTGGGGGCCATTATCCGGACTATAAGAAGGCTGATGAGGCCTGCCCTTGTATAAAGACAGGTTGGCATCATTTGGTCTGTGCTCTGGACAGAGCTAGGGAGGGCTAGCTGCTAACAAACCATCTGTATGGTAAGTTGGGTGTCATTAACCCTCTGTGTTCCCTCCTTTTCAGTCTCTAATTAGAGACTACTTGGAAAGTGCTTGGAGGCTCCTGGGTCTAGGCACCAAATAAATGCCAGGTGTGCCAGCTTAAAATGAATGGTTTATAGCCCCTCTAAAAGATACCTCCAAATTAGGACCTGAGCTTGGGTGGGGCTATGAAAGACTGACCAGTTCAGAGTGAGTCCCCTGAAAATGGGATCTCTTAAATTAAATGCCTTGCAGGGTACCTTCTTTACCCTGTGGGTTAATAGGCTAAGCACCAGTAACTGATAGTTATTAGAAAGACATTTTCCTTGGAGGCCTTCTCAGAATGGTTTGGAGCTAAATTACTTGGGCTGGTTAAAACAAATGTTGAGTCACAGAATTTCCGTGTTGGGAGTATGTCTAGAATTCAAGGAACTAAAAAATGTGAAGGCATCTCTCCTAACATTGCCTGCCAGAACTAGCCTGGAAACATGGCTGATATGCCCTAGAGGAAATCTGTCATAGGTTTATCATGAATAAGTCTATACTTACACCTAAATATCTTTGCAGGCTTTAGGAAACCCTAATTCTGAAGGATCCCAAGAAACCTTCAAGCTACTCTGACTTCCAAGCTGTTTTCTTAGGATCCCTTAGACTCTGTGTTCACAAGACTATTTACGCAATGTCCAATAGTACGCCAAGGTTCTACTAAACCCTCCACTCACATACTGTGCCCACACTTCAGCTACACCCTCTGAGTGAATAAGAGTGACCCACTTGCTCAATAAAATTTCCTTAGCTTATTGAAAGTCGATTATTTCTATGGTTCTTATTTATATAAAGTGTCCAGCAAGCTAGAGTCAGAACCAAGATAACAGTTCTGATAAGAACCTCCTTTATTTCTTTCCATAAGACTAAATCCAACTCAAATAAGTCCTGAATTGGTGAGGGCACCAAGAAGTAAGTGTGGTATAATGGTGAGAATACTAGGTTTGGCCCAAAGGACTTGAGTTTATATCCCGGTTTTGCCATTTGCTGCTAGTTTGATGGTAGTCTTAGTCACTTAACCTTTCTGGGTCTGTTTCTTTATCTCTAAAATGAGGGAGCTGAATTATATAATCTCTACAGCATTTTCCAGCTCTAGATCCTATGATCTGTTTACTTGAGAATTAGAAAAACCTAAGGGAAGGTTGGGGAAGATGCTCTTTCTAACCATATCATCAGCGAACCTCAGAATTCCTGGCTATGTCACTGAATTCATGACTCAAGTTTTTATCTTATTCAGATGATTCTTCTCTCATCACCAGAGCATTACAGCACACAGGCTATAGCAGGAAGGTTCATGATGCCTTTGTCTTTTGCCATAAAGAGACACAAGCTGGTTGCAAGTATCATAATTTCAAGATCACAATTTCCTCCTCCAGAAAGAGCAGAGTGATCTCACCGGGTACACTCACCCACTACAGATCTACTCAAATATCTTTTTGTGGCCTGGGTATCACTATGAGTTCTCAAAGGTCATGCTAGTGGAGGACAAGTCTTGGCAGGTCTTACCAATCATTGACTTTGAACTATGTGTCTGCTACATGAAGACCAACCTAACTATGATTGGAGACTTTCATCACCAGACAAATGACCTCAAGATGGCAGGCTGCTTTTTGTTGTTGTTTATTTGTTTGGTTTTTTACCCCATGAAAACCCTTGGCTATTGCACAAAAGAGTTGCTACCTACATTGGTAGAGGGAGCCCCTGCAGTGGTTCCATGACAGCTTTTTTTTAAGTATCTGATCTGAAGCACATTGAGTGTTCCACATAAGTAACTTTGATCTGCCAGATGTTCTTCAGCTATTTTGAATTTTTTAAAAAGCTCTTAAGTTTCTCTTGATTTGTAATTCAAAAGAAAAAGAGCTTTTTCCTGTAGACATGATAAGGATATAGGTAAGGTATAAAGGTTTATGGAAGTGGGAGAGGCATCCATAGTTCCTTGCATAAAATGAGAACCCCAAAATGAAGCCTAAACCTATAAACTACATACAGACTTTGGTTTTGCCTTTGATAATCCAGACCTACTTGAGAGGTAGTCTGTTGTAATGGTAAGAATTTAGGACTAGGAGTCAGAAGACCTGGATAAAAATTCTGGCTCTGCAACTTATTAGCTTTTTGTCTGTGGTCAAGTTACATCCATTATCTGAGCCTTGGTTTCTTCCACTGTAAATGAGACAATTGGACTACATGACTTTTAATGTCCATTCCAGTCTAAGGTGCCACGATTTTCTAACTCTACACTTAGCAGAGTCTCATAGGGGAGAGACATTGTCTTTTCTTCCGATGTCTGGTAAGAGTCAAACATCACTAACCTTCAGGGATGCTGTGTCCTTGATGTCCTTCTACCCAAGGGACAATTGGACACCCCCTACTCACAAAGAAAAACTGGAGATGTCTATTGAAGCTGCTTACCTAATTTAGATGGGGAGTTAGTCCTATGTCTAGGATTACCTTAGGAGCTTTCTGTAGTCAGGACCTCTGATACCATTTTAGAGCTGAAAGGCACCTTATAGGACATCCAGTACAGTCCCTTCCTTTGACAGAGGAGGAAACTGAGACTCAGAGACATTAAGTGACTTACCCAGGATGACAAAGTGACTCTGGCAGAGCTGGGAATCAAACCTAGATCCTTTACCTCCAAATTCAGTGCAATGTATTCTATACAAAATAATAGATTAGATGATAATAAGATCATATAGGATCATAGATGTGGAAATGGAAGGGACATTATGATCATCTAAGAAAAAAAATTTAAAAAGATCATCTAAGACAGTGGTGTCAAACTCAGATAAAAATGGGGGCCACTCAATAGGCATAAAGACCCCTGCAGGCTGTATTTTTTACTTAGAAAACCACACATTAGGGGGGCGGAGCCAAGATGGCGGCTGGTAAGCACGGACTAGAGTGAGCTCCGTACCCGAGTCCCTCCAAAAACCTATAAAAAATGGCTCTGAACCAATTCTAGAACGGCAGAACCCACAGAACAGCAGAGGGAAGCAGGGCTCCAGCCCAGGACAGCCTGGATGGTCTCTGGGTGAGGTCTATTCCACACGGAGCTGGGAGCTGGGAACAGAGTGGAGCAGAGCCCAGCCTGAGCGGCGTGGACGATCCAGACCAGAAGCCGGGCGGAGGGGGCCCTAGCGCCCTGAATATGTGAGCTGCGGCAGTTACCAGACCCCTCGACCCACAAACACCAAAGACTGCGGAGAAGGTTAGTGGGAAAAGCTGTGGGAGTAGAAGGAGTTCGCGGTTCGGCTTCCAGCCCCGGGGGCAGCAGAGGTGGGGCAGCTACAGCTGTTGTTACTTCCGGCTCCAGGCCCACCTGGTGGGAGGAATTAAGTGGCAGATCAGAGCAGGAGTGCAACAGCCTGCTGAAGATCTAAGCTCAGTCTGGACTGGGGGTCCTTGGGGAAGGAGGAGTGCGGCTCTGACAGAGCTGGCACCTCCCCCCCAAACGTAGAACATAGAACTCGTTAGTCTACAAGCAGTCATACCCCACTGAAAAACTCAAGGGTCAAGTTAGTTGGTTGGGAATATGGCCAGGCAGCGAAAACGCGCCCAGATTCAGTCTCAGACTTTGGATTCTTTCTTTGGTGACAAAGAAGACCAAAACATACAGCCTAAAGAAGACAACAAAGTCATAGAGCCTACAACCAAAGCCTCCAAGAAAAACATGAACTGGCCCCAGGCCATAGAAGAACTCAAAAAGGATTTGGAAAAGCAAGTTAGAGAAGTAGAGGAAAAATTGGGAAGAGAAATGAGAAGGATGCGAGAAACCATGAAAAACAAGTCAATGACTTGCTAAAGGAGACCCAAAAAAATACTGAAAAATACACTGAAGAAAACAACACCTTAAAAAACAGGCTAACTCAAATGGCAAAAGAGCTCCAAAAAGCCAATGAGGAGAAGAATGCCTTGAAAGGCAGAATTAGCCAAATGGAAAAGGAGGTCCAAAAGACCACTGAAGAAAATACTACTTTAAAAATTAGATTGGAGCAAGTGGAAGCTAGTGACTTTATGAGAAATCAGGATATTATAAAACAGAACCAGAGGAATGAAAAAATGGAAGACAATGTGAAATATCTCCTTGGAAAAACCACTGACCTGGAAAATAGATCCAGGAGAGATAATTTAAAAATTATTGGACTACCTGAAAGCCATGATCAAAAAAAGAGCCTAGATACCATCTTTCAGGAAATTATCAAGGAGAACTGCCCTGATATTCTACAGTCACAGGGCAAAATAGAAATTGAAAGAATCCATCGATCTCCTCCTCAAATAGATCCCAAAAAGAAATCTCCTAGGAATATTGTTGCCAAATTCCAGAGCTCCCAGATCAAGGAGAAAATACTGCAAGCAGCCAGAAAGAAACAATTTGAGTATTGTGGAAACCCAATCAGAATAACCCAAGATCTGGCAGCTTCTACATTAAGAGATCGAAGGGCTTGGAATGCGATATTCAGGAGGTCAATGGAGCTAGGATTAAAACCTAGAATCACCTACCCAGCAAAACTGAGTATCATGTTCCAAGGCAAAATATGGATTTTCAATAAAATAGAGGACTTTCAAGCTTTCTCAGTGAAAAGACCAGAACTGAATAGAAAATTTGACTTTCAAACACAAGAATCAAGAGAAGCATGAAAAGGTAATCAAGAAACAGAAATTGCAAGGGACTTACTAAAGTTGAACTGTTTTGTTTACATTCCTACATGGAAAGATGATGAGTATGATGGGAATATGCATATATATATATGTATATATATATATATATATATATATATATGTTTATGTATATATATAAGTGAATGTGTATGTATGTATATATCTATGTGTATATGTATGTATGTATATATATATATATGTTTATGTATATATATATGTAAAAGAGAGAGAGCAGACACAGGGTGAGTTGAAGATGAAGGGAAGATAGCTAAAAGAAATAAAATGAAATTAAGGGATGAGAGAGTAACATACTGAGAGAGGGAGATAGGGAGAGATAGAATGGGGTGGATTATCTCGCGTAAAGGTGGCAAGAGGAAGCAGTTCTATGGGAGGAGGGGAGAGGACAAGTGAGGGGGGAATGAGTGAACCTTGCTCTCATCAGATTTGGCCTGAGGGGGAATACCATACATACTCAGTTGAGTATCTTACCCCACAGGAAAGAAGAGGGAGGAAGATAAAAAAAAAATAAAATAAAATAAAAGGCGGGGGGGGGGGGATGATGGAGGGGAGGGCAGATGGGGGTGGAGGTAATCAAAACAAACACTTTGGAAAGGGGACAGGGTCAAGGGAGAAAATTCAATAAAGTGGGATGGGTTGGGAAGGAGCAAAATGTAGTTAGCCTTTCACAACATGAGTATTGTGGAAGGGTTATACATAATAATACATGTGTGGCCTAGGTTGAATTGCTCAACTTCTTAGGGAGGGTGGGTGGGAAGGGAAGAGGGAATAGAATTTGGAACTCAAAGTTTTAAAATCAGATGTTCAAAAACAAAAAAAGTTTTTGTATGCAACTAAAAAATAAGATACACAGGCAATGGGGCGTAGAAATTCATCTTGCCCTACAAGAAAGGAAGGGAAAAGGGGATGAGAGGGGAGGGGGGTGATAGAGGGGAGGGCTGACTGGGGAACAGGGCAACCAGAATATAAGCCATCTTGGAGTGTGGGGGAGGGTAGAAATGGGGAGAAAATTTGTAATTCAAACTGTTGTGAAAATCAATGCTGAAAACCAAATATGTTAAATAAATAAATTGCATTAAAAAAAAAAAAAGAAAACCACACATTAACATTATCTATGTTCTATCATATTTTAATTTATTTTGTTAAAACATTAAAAAAAGAAACTTACATGTTAACTTTGTCATATATTTAAAAGGAATAGCAAGTTGTGCATAGTAGATTTGCAGATTCATGTGCAATCATCTTTTTTATTATACTATATTATAGAAATGCTTGTTTTATTCCACAAATTAAAATGAAATGAGGTGAAATGAAATAAAATAAAACAAACATTTCCTAGTTACATTTTAATTTGGTTCAGGACTCTGGGGTATTGTGGGCTGTGACTGTGGCCCAAGGACAACATGCTTAAAACCTCTGAGGGATCAATCCTTTCATTTTGTAGAAGAATATTTCTGAGATGCTATACTTATAAGAGAAACACTGATTCAGGGCTTGTTTGCTAACTTATGGGTCCTTATTCCACATCCCTTACTAAAACAGGTGTGTGTGTGTGTGTGTGTGTGTGTGTGTGCGCGCACGCATATACTCATATATGTTGGAATTGAATAATGAATTCTTCTGAGCAGGGAAATCCTAGGGAGAAAACTCCCTTCACCGATGAAAGTTTGTACTTAATTTGCATTTTATTCCTCAAGAATTGCCTGAAACAGGGGTGGGGAACCTGCAGCCTTAAGGCCACATGTGACCCTCTAGGTACTCAACTGGGGCCCTTTGACTGAATCCAAATTTCACAGGACAAAATTTAGGGTTAGAATCAGAGGTGGAGTTGGAACCCTAACACTAACCCTAAATTTGTTCTGTGAAGTTGGGAATCATTAAGGACCTAGAAGGCCACATATGGCCTCAAGGCCACAGGTTCCCCACCCTGGAGCTTTGAGAATTTTTCTGACTTGTGCAGTGTTATCCAACCACTAGGTTTCAAGAGACCAGACTGAAACCTATATCTTACTGATGTTGACCACATTTATGCATGTATGCGTGTGTGGAGGTTGGGGGTGGGAAAGGGTAAAGAGGGTTGTGTGCATCTGTAATGCATATAAATGGTGTATATAGTCAATATCCCAAAAACCTTAATGCAGTTTTAAGCTTCAATGGCTTGCTGTTGTTGACTCATTTCAGTTGCATCTGACTCTTTGTGACCCCATTTGGGGTTTTCTTGGCAAAAATGCTGGAGTGGTTTGCTGTTTCCTTCTCCCGCTCATTTTACAGATGAGGAACTGAGGCAAACGGGGGAAGTGAATTGTTCAGGGTCACACAGCTAGGAAGTGTTTGAAGCCACATTTGAACTCAGGAGGATGAGTCTTCCTGATTCCAAGCCCATTTCTCTATCCACTGAACCACCTAGTTGCCCTTCAATAGCTTAAAACCACACCAAGATTTTTAGAATATCCTCTACCTCTCCATGGTGATTACTGCAGCCAGAAGAGAAAGCATTTCTGCTTCCAACCATGGCATGTTCTGGAGGACAAACAAACAACAACAAAACTATTTCAGCCAGAGCCACATAGCTCTTGAATGTGGGATGGAGTATATAGATAATGAGGTGAACCACCATATATAGCAGGTCCAATTCTAGGAGCATATGTTGACATCCATTGGCATCAGTCATACCAAAGCAAAAAGACCCCTTTTTCTCCAGAGGCATCGCTCTTGGGGAATCTTGTAGTACTTCATAATCATGATTTCAAATAGGTTTGTGGAAATGTTTCATTAATTCTTATAAAGAAATCCTTTCTTCTTAATTTTTTCATTAACTTCAGACATTTACTCGCAATTACATTTGTTCGGTGAGTACAATGACAGAAATTAATAATTCATAGCTTTTGTCAGGGAAAATTAAAAAAAGGGACAGTTGTTCAATCAAGTGCAACTTTAAATGCACTATCTTTATTTAAATAAGATTGGGAAAATAAATAATGGGGGGCTGTTATTGTGTTCTCTACAAACCTCCTCTTTACCAAATTACCTCTGTGCGATACACAGAGACATAAAATCTTGGGCTGTTGTAATTTTTCAGAGCACATCACAAAAATAATAGGTTCAGATCTGATGTGCTGAATGTGGAGGGGTGGGGGAAACTTTCTTCAAACTCAAGATTTCTTCTTGAAGAGCCTAATCAGAAATGATTGTACTCAGAGCTTTGAGTGGTTGCTAGTAACACATTTATTCCAAGGCCAGCCTTAACTCACATTTAGGTTCTTATCAGGTATATTAAGATTTCCAATGTTTTCTTCACAATACTCCTATGACGTAGCACAATTTTGATTTTCATTTTACAGATGGGGAAACTGAGGGTCATAAACATAAAGTGACTTTCCCATGGTGACTCAGTCAGTAAGATTTCAATCTGAGACACCTACCACTCACATCTTTTAATACTGAATCCAACTGTCTTTGCTCAATACTATGCTGCCTCTATAAACTGTGAGATACCAGAAGACTTCCTTCCTGCCCTCAAATATTCTTTCTTGCTGTACACCACAGTATCTGAAAATCTATCATCAGAGATTCATTTCTTTAGGTGTTAAAGAATTTGTCAAATTAAGTTTCCCTCCTTAAATTCATTCAAGAAACAGTTATTAAGTATCTTCGTTGTGTCCAACACTATGCTAGGCACTGGGCATACAAAGATAAAAGCAAAACAGTGCCTGCTTTAAAGGAACTTACATTAGATTGGGGGAGGGAAGAAGAGAACACCGATCCTAGAATCAAAAGACTTGGTTTCACATCTTACTCTGACACAAACTACCTGTGTGATCTCGGACAAGTCAACTAACCGACATGATCTTCGGTTCCCTCAACTTCAGAATGAGGATGTTTAACTGCTTGTCTTCTGATGCTCCTTCCAGTTTCAAATCAGTGATTCTTTGCTGTTATGCATGAATGATTGGAAAAAAATAGACAAAGTAAAACAGGACAATTTGGGAGGAGGGGTGGTGCCTGAAGAAGGAGCAAGTTTTGGGATGGTTTGGGACTTGGAGAAAGCTAGGGACTCTGAAAGGAGGAAGGGAGGGAGAGAGGACATTCTAAGTCTTTGGTGCCATGTTGTAGATTTCAAATACTTCTGCTAAAAGTAACATTCTAAGCCTTACTCAATTGACATTCCCTCAGCAAAAAGCAAAGACCTCTAGTTACAGCACATAGGCTTCTTGGGGTAGGCAGATGTTGCTGGCAGAGACAGAAAGGGCCATCCAAAATCTCTTTTTTTCCGAGAAAGTAATTCATTTTCTTTTAATCAGAAAGAACTATATAAGAAAATCAACATAGACCTGCACAATAATACCCTGTGCAAGAAGACGGCAAAGCGAGCCTGGTCTAGGAAAGGGAAGAAGAACTGGATATTCATAACTTTCCCCGGGGGGGAAAAACTATTCTGTTAATGAGAGGGTTCTTAAGAGGGGGAGCTTTCTCTCCCTAGGCACAGGCCAGGGAGCTAATGATGGAGAATGAAGATGGCCTATGCCCAGGATTCATTTCTCCTCCTTGGGTCTGAATTCCTGAAGTGAACTCAACGACAGCCTGAACTGTCTATGGTTCTCAAGGACTGAGACACAGCCATACAGACCAACTCAATATTGTCCTCTTCATACAGGAGAAAAAGTCGTCTGGCCTCAGAGGGGTTGGGTTCAAAAGTGACTACTCTCACTATTTCTTCATCTTTAGGTGAGCCGCTCAATCTCCCTGATTCTCAATATCCTCTTTCGTAGATTGAGAAAACTGGACTAGATAGTCAAAGGTCCCTTTTCGTTCTCTTTCGTAGATTGAGAAAACTGGACTAGATAGTCAAAGGTCCCTTTTTGTCCTCTTTCGTAGATTGAGAAAACTGGACTAGATAGTCAAAGGTCCCTTTTCGTTCTCTTTCGTAGATTGAGAAAACTGGACTAGATAGTCAAAGGTCCCTTTTCGTTCTCGATCAACAAGTGGTCAGTCTGCCTTCTTTAGAAGGAGAAAAGCCAACAAACCTGACTAATGAATGCATCATGCCTCAAAAGTCTTAACTCAGTTTTAAGCTTTTAATATCAGAAAATCGCACTCAGACTTTTGGGACACCCTTTACTTTCATCCGTGTTCTAATTAAAGTCTCAGTGACTTCCTTGTGTGGGAAAATTACATCTTAATGTGCTATTCATCAGATTGCTTATAGGAACTGCCTCTACTCCCCCTCCCCCACACTGTGCCAGATATCCATCCCTTAGAGACCAAGCAGCCTTCAATGCCAGTTTCTCACAAGAGTACTGGCCCCAAACCTAACCACCCATTTGGCCCAAACTAGAGCACATTCCTGTTGTTTTAGATTTAATTCTGTGAGTCACTCAACCTCAATGTACTTAAAACCAAAGAAAACTCCAGACCTCAGCCATGCCCCCAGCAGAGACTTGCTGGGGCTCCTTCCTTGCCATTATCAAAGCTTGGTAATTCCTGCCACGAGATGCTAAAGCCAGGACCCTGGAAATGAAGGGCTGCTACTGCTGAGCTCAATTGCACCTCAGGAGGGACCAGTGGTCATCTGAAAAGCCGGGACCGGTTGGCACATTGTTGTTTCCAAATAAACCCTTCAGGAAGCTAGGCTTCCTAAAACTCAGTTTAAAGCCCTCAGAACAGGAAACTATTTACCATGGATGTTAGATCTCTCTAATGACTGACTAACTGGAAACAGGCTATCTTAATTCTCTGCCCCAAGCAATTACAGACGGCTTTGTTTCCAGACTTCATTAGAATATTTACTGGGATTTGGATGGAAGACTTTTGACACTGCAGTCATAAACTTTACAGGGGACCTTCCCCTCCTCCTCCCCCACCAACTTTTGGGGAAAAAAGTTTGATAGGAGACAGAATGTTAGAAGGAGGGGGAGAAATCCCCCAACTCCCCCCATGCCACAAAATTCATTCATTAGTGGTGTTGGTGCCTTTTGATGTCTCCGGATCAGAAAATAAATAACCTTGGGACGTTCAATGAGTCGCCCAGAGTGAGGCTTCCCTGGGGATTTACCTTTTCTTTGCAAGCTAAAATTAGTTTTTGCGCCCTTTCTAATACTGTACAATGAGAGGAACTGGGTAGAACACTTGGTTGTGTGGCCAGTGGGGAGGCATCAACTGATAAGGAAGTATCCAGATAGATTCCCTCCCCACCTTGCCTTACAATAGGTAACACGTCTGTGACTATTATGAAGCCAGTCAGACTGTGGAAAGAGTCAATGTCTTATGGTAGAGGAGTGATACCTCCCCCTTTCCCAGGCTTTTATTTTCATTGTATGAGAATGCCACGTGGGTGGTGAAATGAAAGAAACTAACCAGACCCTTCCAGGAAGCTCAAATCAATGACAAGGAGAGACTATACTAGAACCTAGACTGACCACCTGGGGAGTCAAGACTGCCGTGGATAGGCCAATTACCAAAGGATCAGCAGAGCTGGATTCTAGGTCTGCCTTTGTCACTTAGCAGGATTTTTGTTGAGCTCCTTTTCCCCCACCCATAGGTGCTCTCTCTTGCCTACTGATTATCTGAATCAAGAACTAACTCACATTGGTGTACTTCCAGAAAGGCTTGAACTGTTCTAACCTTCACTGCTCCCTTCCTTCCTAGCTTCCATAACACTTGTGGTCTGCACACAATCCAGCACTTGATTTTGTGCTGCTTTATACTGTTCTCTATTTTATACATGTTCATTGTATCTCTCCAGCTAAACCAGCAGCTTCTCAAAGGTCTGAACCTAGCTGGTTTACTTTTTCTGAATCTGTCACTGAACCTAGTATAGTTCTGAACACATAGTAAACACACCCCAAGCTATACTTGATCCTGAGAGAATTGAATTTAGAGCTAGAATAAATATACATATGTATATATGAATATGTATATATATGAATATATTTTTATGTGTATGAATATATATTCCCTACATGCCTCCCTCACCATGTAAGATTGAGTTGTGTTATACTAGAGAAATTAAGTGTTACTATAACTGATTTTATACATAAATAAGTCCAAAAACACATTTTCTGTAAGGAGAGCAATGGAGTATAACATGCAGGCACATGACACACTGTGAAAAGAAACCATCACTGTCATATTGCAATCAGAAATTAAATTTTTGCTCCTTAATATACTGTATCTCCCAGGACATGATCACAATCATGGAGAGAGCCCTGATCTTATATTCAGAAGACCTAAATAGGAAACTACACCAACTGAAGGAGAAAGAAAATGAAAAAAAAAAGAGGAGAAAGAGGAAGAGAAGGGGTAAGAGAAGGAAAAGGAGGAGGAGAAAGAGAACAAGAGTTTGAAGAAAAAAAAACCGGTCTATATTTATTAAGCACCTACTTTGTGCCAGCCACTGCACTAATGGCTAGGGATACAGACAGAGGCAAAAAATGTGCCCCACCCTCAAGAAGCTTACAGTCTAATCGGGGTGGGGAGGGCACATGCAAACAAATATTTTCAAATGCAAGTTATAGCCAGGATAAAGAGAAAATAATTAACAGAGGGAAGACACTGGAATGAGGAAGGGTTGGAGGTGGAATTTTAGCTGAGACTTAAAGGAAGTCTGGGAGGTCAGCAGTCTCTGAGCTTACTCATTAGTCTGTGAGCTCCTTGAGAGTAGAGATTTCCTTTTTGCCTTTCTTTGTCTCCCCAGCGCTTAGCACTACCTGGCTCATAGTAACTGCTGGTTGACGGACTAAACTGACATTTGTGTGATATTTCATGGATTACAAAGTGCTTTATCTCCATTAGCTCACTTGATTCTCCTTGCAACAACTCAGGAAGGTAGTTATACTCTATATTCTACTACAGATATAATAGACGAAACTGAGATGGAGGTCGTGACTTGCCCATGGTAACATAGCTTGTAAACGTGGGAGGTGGAATGTGAACCCAGATCTTGCAGACTCTAAGCCCTGTCCTCTAGCCATCACGCCAGGCTATCTCTCCAGTGATGACAAGGATGCTCATCATCATCATTATTGACATTTTCATAGTACTTTGAAGCTCCCCATGCCCTTTACATGATTTTCTCACTTAACCTCCTGGGCCTCCAGTTCCCACATCTGTATAATCATGCTTACACTGTCTGCCTCTCAGGGTTGTTGTAAGGAGAGCAATTTGTAAACCACAAAGTTCTGTAGAAATGTGAGTTCTCAAATTTGTCCCCTCCAGGAAATAACTTTGTGTCTTTTTGACATTCTCTAATCTCTGGACATGGCATTCCCCACCAGTAGGATGCAGTTTCCTTGAGGACAAAGACTGATTTGTTTGTGTCTTTAGGTCCCCAGTGTCCAGAACATATTAAGTATTTGTTGCATTGGATTATTACGATGATCCATTAGGGATAAGGATTGCAAATTCCCTCTCCCAATGCAGGTCAGCACCTTCTCTTCCACTTAGAGTCTTAAAGCGTTTACTGGGGGCATTGAGAGGTTAAGTGGTTTGCCCAGGATCACTCTGCCCTTATGTGTCAGAAATGTGATTTGAATCCAGGCCTTGCTGGCCAGGTCTCTGTCCACTAAACCATGCATTGTTTCTTGACAAAATCACACTATATTCCATTGGTGGCCTTCTGACACACTCTGTCTTCTGACTTGCTATGTGCCTCCTGGGCTTGATCGGAGCTGTCTATCTCTTAACCTTAAAGAGATGAGTAGAGTATAGGGGTCATTGAGTTAAAAACACAGGCCAAGGCACATAACACTCGGGTGATGTAGCTGCACTATGGCCTTTTTAAGTAGTTTTTATTTGTGTGATTCATGCTCTGGGAAAAAAACTCAGCCTGCAGCTCTACTTGCCAAACTTATCTCTAGAAACTCTCTGACGTCTCTGCGATGACCATTATGTTCTGACCCAGTGAGACGCTTTGCATGGGACCAGCATTAACTAAGGTCACTTCAGCTCCTGCCCTTTAGATACAACAGAAAATCTTTCATTAAAGGTATCAAGCAGTTCTTGTAACAGCTGGATCTTACCACTGAGCTCCCTATCTCTGCTCCCTGGGTGGGGGATTTCAGATCTTGATTGACTTTGCTTGGGGTTATTTAGGTCCAAAGTTTCAAGGCTGGTAACTCTGATTCATGTTTGTCATTTTCTTCAGAAATGTTTGATCCCTCTTACTCCTGTACTTTTGATACCAGACTCAATAAACACACTAAGCAAACAAACAAAACCAAAAATTCAATAAATCCCTTCAATTCTGAGTAATGTTAAAAAATCCAAAATCCATGCCTTCTGACCCATTAATTGATGATACTCCCAGTGCTGCCCTCTGTAAGAAAAAGGAAAACAGAAACACCAGAAAGGAGGATTTACAGCCCAAACCTTGGTTGAGCCCCTTTCTCCAAGGTAGGAAAGAAATTGGCTTCCCCATGCTCTATGTTTGGAAATGGGAATGTGTGGCTAAGGCTAGGTCTATAAGGCATCTGTGATGGTATGCTCCTCTCTGCAGCTTCAAGCCTTGTCACTCCTGCCCAGCTATCTTTGGGGAAAAAACACTCAGTCAATAAGGAAGACTGGTAAGAAGTTCTTTTTCTTTTGCATTTCTTCCATGTCCTGTCTTGGAAACTTGAATTAGATCCTGGTGGAAGAAAAGTAGTAGAGATTCATTACTTTGTAGAAGCTGTCATCACACAGATGAGAACCACATTGGTTGCCTGTGTAAGAATAAAGAAGAGAACCTAATTCTTCATTGAATTTAGAGTTGGAAGGGACCTAAGAGGTGATTTGGTGAGGCCCAGAGTGAGGAAGTGTCTCAGCCACCCAAGATCATGCCTACAGTAGGCATGGATTCAGCCCAATCTTCTCACTTCAGATTCAGTGAGCACTCTCCTCCCTGAATTACAAGACCTCCCACTCAAAAGCATTTATTCTTAGGGCACAGGGATGTATGTGCAAGGGTACCTCGATAACATCCCACCAACCTAGTCAAGTTCCTAAATATATGAACCTCTCGTTTCTATGTCATTATCTGCACTATAGAAAACTCCCAGGTCCCCTTCAAACCACAGCTTTTCTCTTCCTAAATTTCATGAAGGTTTATAATTGGAAGTAGTGTAATCAATGAGAGACATTAGCTGCATTATTTTTCATCTCTAGCACTAGAAGGAAACTACAACTAAAACTCATTTCTAATTGTGAATAGGAAACACCTTACTTCCCTCCTCACCTTTTTCCAATGCTCCCTTTTCTCAAACTCTTTCTTCCCCCACCTAGAATAGGATTCAGTTCATTTCAACTCAATTCAACATTTATTAAGCCCTGACTATGTGACATGAGTTTACATTTTACTGAGGAAAATATAATATATGCATAGGGTATATACAAAGATACACCAGAAACCGAGGATGATGGTGGGGTTAGGGGAAAGCCTCAAGTAAGAGGGGTCCCTAATCTGTGTTTTGAAGGAAGCTAGAGATTATACAAGAGAAGCTAGGCAGTCAGCTAGGTCAGGAAGACCTGAGGTCAAATCCAGCCTCAGACACATACTACCTGTGTGACCCTGGGTAGGTCACTTAACCCTGTTTGCCTCAGTTTTCTCATCTGTAAAATGAGCTGGAGAAGGAAATGGCAAACTACTCCAGTATCTTTGCCAAGAAAATCCCAAAAGGGTGGTGAAGAGTCAGACACAATTCAAACAACTGAACAACGACAAAGATTCTAAGAGTCAGAGATAAGGACAGAAGTATTCCAGGAATAGGGTGGAAGGGGGATGGGGAAGAAAGGGTAAACAGCTTGTAGAAAGACACAGAGGTAAGAGATGGTCCATTATGTGCAGGGTATTGAGAGTAGGTCATTTTGACAGATATAGATATACCAATATAGATATGTATGTGATATAGATCATATGTGTTTGATATATGTATGTGTGTATATATGTGTGTATGTATATATGTGTGTATATATACACAGTGTTATGCATATATAAAAAGGAATTATACGAAAAAATAAGAAAGGTTGATGGAATCTATATTATAGAGGGCTTTAAATGCCAGGCTGAGGATTTTCTATTTTATCCTGGAAGCAATAGGTAACCAATGCAGATTTCTTAATAGATGAGGAACATGTCACAGGACCATCATTCCTATGTTATTCAAATTCTATCCATCACTTAAGCTGCTGTTCAATTCCCACCTTCTTCAGCAAAACTTCCCACATTATTCCAGGCCACACTCATCCCTCCTAGATCTGATTTCTTGTAATGTTCATTGCCTTTACCCAGGGTTTCAGGTTTTTCAAAAATATATTGTGATGACTATTTCAAAAATTGCTTGCCTGCTGTGTTTTATGGTCTTTTCTCCATAATGAGAGAAAAGGGAGATGGCGTAGAAAGATCTGGCTTGGAAGCCACAAGACCTGAGTTTGTGTCTTGAGTCCGATGTCTATTTGCTGTGTGATCTTGGGTCAAGTCATTTCACTTTTCTAAATCTCGGTTTCCCTCTCAGAAAAATAAGCTTAAAAAATACTTGTGTTGTGAAGAGATGCCTTGAAGCAAGATCTATTCCATAACTTCCATGGTACCCAAAACATAGAGGTAACTCAAAAATACTGATAAAGGAAACCAAATTCTTATGGTTTCAAGTTTCCAGAAGTGCTGATAGGGTATTTTCAATACGACTCAGAACTTGTGTGTGTGTGTGTGTGTGTGTGTGTGTGTGTGTGTGGTGAGGGTAAGAGAAAATGTCAGTTTCTTTTTCTCCAGTTTCATTCTTGTGTCAAATGATCGTATCCTTCTTCATAGAATCATAGATGTACAAGCTTGGAGGCAACTTGGAGATCATCTGGTACAAGCTTCTCACTTTACAGATGGAGAGACTGAGGCTTAGAAAGGTTAAGCACCTTGTCTAAAGAAGGAAGAAAAACAAGCGTTCAAGCACCTACTACATGCCCAACACTGTGCTAAGAGTCTTACGAATATTATCTCATTTAATCCCCACAAAAACCCTAGGAGATAGTTCCTATTATCACCCCCACTATACAATAGAGGAAACTGAAATAGACAGACGTTAAATGGCTTGCACAGGGTCACACAACTAATTAGGGTCTGAAGCTAGATTTGAACTCAAGTCTGCTTGACTCCCAGTCCAGTGCTTAACAACAACACAGTAACAAGGATAGCTAATATTTATATAGTGCTCACTATGTACCCAACACTGTGCTATGAGATTTACAATAATGACCTCATTTGAGCCTCCCAGTAGCTCTAGGAGGTAGGTATCATTGTTATCACTGTTTTATAAGTGAGCAAGTTGAAGTAAACAGAAGTTAAGTGACTTGCCCAGGGTTACACAGCCAGTGAGTCTAGATTTGAACTCAGGTCTCCCTGACTCCTAGCCCAGTGCTCTATCCTCTGAGTCACCTAGTGATTTGAACCCAGGTCTTCTTGCTCTAAATCTAGGACTCCTTCCACACTACATCTCAGGGGTCCATTATGCTCTCATTACACTCTCTTCCCTTCCACCTTTGGCCTCATTTTCCAGAATAGGCCAGCAGCTCTCTCAAATCTTCTCTTTACTGTATTCCCATTCTGGAATTCACTCTTTCTATCAAAGGAGGAAGGGAAGGGGGAGTAATGGTAATGACCTAGTACAGAGCACGCTTGTTTTGTTTTACTCTGGCTTTTTTGGGGGGTGGGGCGGCTAGTTTTTACAGCAGGTACCATAATCTTTTGCTAAAAGAAACTACTAATTTTACTTGCCTCAAGTTAAATTCTATTTAACTGGCCAGTGGAATTAAAAACATTCATATGTAGTGAGAGTTTAATGGGCTCACACCTTACTCGCCATAAAGCCAGTACTCCATTCCCAGGCTGTATCCTTTAAAATGTTTCAGAGCAGTTTACTGATGTAACCAATTAGAGTACATAAGAGGGAAGACATCAGGAAACCTTTCAGAATGAATCTCCTTTCTTTGGCCAACTACAGACACAGTGACCAAGCTAAGATTTGCAAGTTCACAAACACACACATTCACACACATGCACTCACACATGCACACACATACACACACATGCACATACATGTACACATACACATAAAGCTATCCTCAAGGTTGGCCCTATATTTTTTGTTAACCGCCAAATGTCAAGTTTTGGCCTCCACTGGCACTGAGAATAATATTACCAGACTATTATGCAATCTAGCACCTTCCTTCCCTTTTCTCATTTGTGTCTGGTTACCTTCCTAGGAGCATGGCCACTCACTGTTGAAGCTATAAATCTCTTGGCAGGGATCAGAGATGGCAAGTAGCACGATTCTAATGTCTTCTTCATAAATGAAAAGCATACAACAATATGCTTTTTATGTTTTCTCTCATCCTTCGAATACATATCTATTTTTAATTAAAGATGGACACCTCAATCCTACTTTGAGATGGTTTAGCTCTTGGTTTCGTTTAGACGTTTTCATCTCAAATGCCACTCAGGAAATGTGTAAGAGTTTTGAACGTTTCTATCAAGGAAAAGCTTGCCAAGTATCATATTGGCAGATCCCCTATTAACTGCCCCCTACAACCTTTTTTTTTAACTTTGGGTCATTGTTTCCTGGGTGGTGGAGAATGCTAGGAGACTATTGTAATAGCCTAATGGTCAGCCTCCCTGCCAAAAGTCTCTCCCCACTCTACTCCATTCTTCACCCATCTGTCAAAGTAATTCCCTGAAGTATGGATCTGACTATGTCACTGCCCTCACCCCCTCCACTGCCCTGTCCAGTCAAAAAACTTTAGTGATTCCCTATTAGTTCTGAGATCAAACAAAACCCTCCAAGTCCTTTAAACCTAACTCCCCCACCCATTTCCAGTCTCAAATACTCTGTGATTCAGTGACATATCCTCTTTGCTATTCCTCAAACAAGCCACTCCATCTCTGGGGTCCTGGCATCTTTTCTAATTGTCCTCCATGCTCAGAGTGCTCTCCCTCCTCATCTCTGCCTTCTGCCTTCCCTCGTTCCCTTCAAGTCGCAACTAAAATTCCCATTTCTGAAGGAAGCCTATCACAATTTCCTTAATGCTAGTGTCTTTTCTCTGTTGATTATCTCCAATTTATCCTTATGTATCTTGTCTGTAAATGGTTGTTTACAAACTGTATCCTCCATTAGACTGTGAGCTCCATTGAAAGCTGAGACTTCCTTTTGCCTTTCTTTGTATCCCCAGTACTTAGCACAGTGCCTGGTATATAGTAGTCACTTAATAAATGTTTTTTGACTAACGGCTGGTCCCTAAGACAGTTTGCTATGGGGAGAAGCCAGACAGTTAGTCAGCAAGGGTTCATTAAGTGCTTGCTGTGATACAAAGGAAGGCCAAAACCTTATCCCTGCTCCCAAGAAGCCCACATCCAAAAGGAAAGACAACATTTCAATATCTGCATACATATAAAATACATACACACTGCTTAGTCATTCTTCAGTCATGTCCTATTCTTTGTGATCCCTTTTGAGGTTTTCTTGGCAAAGATACTAGAGTGGTTTGCCATTTTCTCCTCCAGCTCATTATACAGAAGAGGAAACTGAGGCAAACAGGGTTAAGTGACTTGCCCAGGGTCACACAACTAGTAATTGTCTGAGACTGGATTTGACCTCAGGTCTTCCTGACTCCTGGCCTGGTGCTCTGTCCACTGAACCACCTAGCTGCCCACTTACATAGTAGATGGAAGTTAATCTTAGAGAGCAAGGCACTAGCAGTGAGAAAAGTGGAGGGGATTGGGAAAGGTCTGCATAAAGTGTCATGTGAGCTCAATCCCTCAATTAATAATCCAGCAAAGGAGACTGAGAAGGACTGGTCAGATAGATAGAAGGAGAATCAGGACAGAGTGGTATCCTGATAACTCAGAGAGAAGAGAATTATCAAGGAAGAGAGAGCGATCAGCACTATGGAGAACTGCAGAGAGTTCTAGGAGAATGAGGGCTGAGAAAAACCCATTAGATTTCACAGCTAACAGATCATTAGTAACATTAGAGCTGAATGTTGAAGGAAACTAAGGGAGGGTCAGAAAGCCACCAAATATACTCAAAGAGAAGAAAAAAGCCCTTTACAGATTAAGGTGACCGCTGATTTTGAGAGGCAGAAAGAGGAAGAAGGAAGGGTGAGCTTAGCCGCTTAAGTCCTGGGTTCAAGTTCTAACTTTTCTAGTTGAAAGCATTATGTCAAGCAATCAGCTTTACTCCTTGTAGGCCAAGTTTCCTCCTCTGTAAAATGAGGATAGTGAAATTATTGACCTTCCTGTCTGGTTTTAAGGGATGCTGCTGTTAGGCATATATTCCAAGGACATCAAAGATTTTTTAAAAAGTGCCAGTACATTGATACTAGCACTTTTTGTAACAGCAAAGAATTGGAAACAAAGTAAATGTCCATCAGATGGCGTGATGGCAAAACAAAATATGGTGCATGAATGTACATAAATGTAATGGAATATTACTATACACAAGAAACAATGAATATGATTAATACAGAAAAACCCTAGGAAGAGATATGAACTGATGCAAAGAGAAGTAAAACAGAACCGAGAAAACAATATACACAGTACTTATAACAATGTGAATGGAAAGTACAACACAGGAAAATTAAGACCATATGTGGTGTGATATAACTGGGCTTGAGCCTGAAGAAGAGATACGTGAATGTTCTTCTCCTTCTTGTTTGCAAGAAGAGGGACTGTGGTTGCAGAGTCTGACTTTAGGGTCAGACCCAACATGTTGATTAGTTTGGCTGAACTGCATTTTTCACTCTCCTTTCAAAAAAGTCTTTGTTATAAGGGATAGCTTTCTGAGTGGGGGAAAGGGGAAGAATATATTAGGAAAGTAAGATAATATAAAAACAAAATGTTTTTCCTATGTTCTTATTTGCCTATGGATCCTGAAATTCCTCATTCTTGGTAGTCCTTTTTTAAAAAAAAAAAAGTACATAAAATAGTTCTATGATTCTCTAAAAGAATAAGAACTACTATTTTGGAAGAGCTAATTGTGGTGTTAATGTGATTAAAGATCTCCCCCCCCCCCCCCACACACACACCCATTTAATAGGCCTCAGGTGGAGCTAGTTATGGGAAGCTTGATTAGGGGAGGCTTGTTTGTAGGAAGACCCACACCCTTTTGCTAACTAGGTATTAAGCCCCAGGCCCACACCCTTTTGCTGATTAGGTATATATATATATATATATATATATGTATATGTATATATATGTGTGTATATATATATAAAATGTCTATATGTGTGTGTGTATATGTGTGTATACATACATATATATGTGTGTATACATACATACATATATATGTGTGTGTATGTGTATATATATGTATATCCTGAGGGCAGCCATTAAGCTCAGAGAAAACTGGAAGGGTTGACATGTAGAGATACAGAAAACTGAGAGACTGAGAGAGGGGGAGAGAGAGAGAGAGAGAGAGAGAGAGAGAGAGAGAGAGAGAGAGAGAGAGAAAGAGAGAATGAACTGCAAGGGTTCTTAGAACTGGAAGCTCTCAGAACTTTGGGAGGAGAGGATGAAGGCAAGCAGGCAGTTAGAATTTGTGAGTGAATGTTTATGGGAAGGGCCAAGCAGAGGGGAAGGTTACAGGATGGCTTGGCTCCTTGCTGCAATGTTGTGTTTTAATTTCCTTGCTGTTATAGTAAAGTGGCCTTACTGGTTTGGGATACAATTACTGCTATGTTGAATTGGGGTTATTGGTTTTGGGATTTGATCCTCTGGTATCTGAATAAATGTTTTATTTCTTCTACGTTCTATATGGAGAATCTCTTGTATTCTGTGATTCTGAAGTATACAGGCATATTCATGGTCATCATCGATATCGTGAATCTTGCCTTACTGATGCACTAATTAACATGTCAACATCTCACATATGTTTTAGAATGAAGGAATATGGTCAGTGTTGTCTTTACAAGATGGTGGAATAGCAGAAAGAAGTATAGCCCAGCTCCTCCTACATAACTCCTCCACAAATCAGACCAAGTCCTGATTGGGAAATACAAGGGAAAATATCACAGTGAGTCATTTTTTCAAGTCCAGGTTGACATAGGAGGACAAACAGATACTTCTGTGGACACCAAGGATGGCAACTGGCCAGGAGTCTAAGGTGCCCAGGGGCTGAAAAAGGACTATGACTTTGCCCAAGGGCAGGGCAATGTCATAGACCCATACTGGGTCACCAAAACCTAGTGAGGGGAGCAAGAACAGGTACAAACCTGTAGCTCTATCACTTATTACCCAGGTACTGGGTCTCATATCCCTGGTGAATTGTAGAGAGTACCTAGGACCAGGAGTGCTGATCTGGGGTAAAGAGTAGTAGAGAGCCTTAGGTTGCATTCTGAGCAAGAAACAAGTTCAGAAACAAGCAGTTGCTGTGTGGCTCTGACCCCAGAAGCAGAGGAGAGTCTCAGCTCCAGCCTTTACCCCAGTCAGAAACCTGTAGTAAAACAACCAGGGTCAGAATTCCAGACCAAAGAAGAGACTATAATTCTGTTGCTCTGAACCTGCAGTTGGCTGATAACATTTCCAAATAGGGACAGGAACTTGTTGAACTCAGATCAGAAGGGCATTGATCTGACTTTCTCCAGATTAAATCACTTTGGGAGTACTGAAAGCTAACAAAACTAAAGACTGAGCTATCCCAGAGATCCTTTGAAAGACTACAAAACTCTGATCAACACAATGATAAAATACAAAGGACTTAAGATGAAACATGGTACCCTTCTGAGAGAGAGGTGATGGATTTAGAGTATGGTTTGAGACTTTTGGGGGGACAAAGTCCATGCAGAACTTTGCTTGTTTGGTTATACATATTTGGCAAGGAGAGGGAGGGATGGAGGGAGAGATAGAATGTAAGTTTAAAATAAAATAAAACTTAATTTAAAAATAATGAAGCAATATAGCACACACATGTAATATTTCTAGATTATCGAGGTTCTTCCCCAGGCACACTCTTCTTCCATTTTTTGTTCATTTTTGTTGAAAGCATCATCATCCTTCCACTAACCTATGTATGTCACCTCACTTTTGAAGTTCGTCTCCCCAGTGCCTAGTACATAATAGGGACAAGGATCAGATCTATGATTACATTAGTATAGGCATCTCCCACATGAGGAAACTCTCTGCAACTTATACTCTTAGGGGACTGAGGAATTAAATTACTTGATCAGGGTCATATGGCCACTATGTGTCACAGGCAGGACTCGGTGATCTCAGGTCTTCCTGGTCCCCAAGCCTGATCTCTATCCATTATGACAAGCTGCCTCTAGTAAACTACTTATTAAATGCTAGTTGGAATGAATGGATTGGGTTAAAAACAAAGTTCATCTTTATTGATGAAAAGAAGTGAGAATTGTTCTGCTTGGCCACAAGGAAGCAAAAGAGCAGAGGCTAGAAGCCTCAGAGAAGCCAATTAGGGCTAGAGGAAAGGAAAGTCCTCCTAACCATCAGAGTAGTCTAAAAGTGGAATGAGGTACTTCTGGCTGCAGAAAACATTACTAGAGGATTTTCAGTAGGGTTTGCATTACCACTTACGATCATAGGAGGACAGCATCAAGAGATTGGTGTCCCAGTAGGGTTTTGACCAGGTGCCCTTTGGTTTCATTCCCAACTTGGAGGTCCTCCAGCTCCATCATGATATGACTATGAAGTGACATTGTGTGGTGGAACAACTGACCTTGAAACCAGAAGACCTCAGCGGCTGTGAACCCTGGTCAAATCACTTAACCTCTCAGTCTATCCAATTTATTAAGTTTATGGATTGTAGAGAAAGTGATGACCATTGACAGAGGGAGTTTCTTCATCCAGGAGATCCCTGTGTCAATGAAGCCAGAAATCCTATCCCTAGTCTATCTTATATACTTACACACGTACATGTTGTTTCCTCTGGTAGAACGCCAGCACCTTGAGGGTTCAGATGGTTTTATTTTTGTCTTTGTGTTCCCAGTACTTGACAAAGTACCTGGCATTTCAGAATATGCCTGCTGATAAGCTGATTGAAATAGTTGCTTATAAGTACCTTAAGTGGCTGAAAGGGGTTTGTACCTTGATATGAAGGCACAGTTCTCTTTTTGTCTCAGGTAACCCATTTAATAACACTGTATAGAAATAATGTTAGCAAACTTCTTCGGAGATTACAGGTAAATTAAAAGAGACCTATCCCAAGCTTCAGTTCAGGCAATTGTATAATTTGTGGGAAACAGCTCACAACATGGAATCAGCAATACTACAATCCTTGGTATGACTACAAGCAGAAACATCTCAAAAATGTTCTACATATAGGACAGATTTGCAGAAAAGGATTTAGTCTGGCCAATTATCTTTTATTTTTTGGTTGTTTTTGTTTGCTTGTGAAAAATGAAAACTCAGTATTAGTTGCACTTAAGCTGACTTCAGGATTATATCCCCCAGAAGAATTTTGAAGATTAACATTAAAAAAGATCTTTTACACACCCTTTCAAAATGTCCTGGGAAAGGAAAATAAATGCAGGTGACGTGCTGATCAGATTTCACTGTCCTATTGAGAACTATCGAAAATTATACTATGTAGAAAACAGTTTTCCATAAAGAGAATTCTGCACAAATTTGAGCATTGAATTGTGTATGAAAGCAAATGAATTTGAACTGCTATATGAGTCTGGGTAATCTGAATCACTTCTCATCAGGTTTACAGTATTTGTGGTTCTTTGGGAAAATACACATACACGCAAGAATGCTGCTTGCCTTACCTTGGAACTCTGGGGGCTTGTGGGCAATTCCAGCAATGGCGTAATTCTTCTATATTGACATTAACCTCATAAGTTGGGATACCGTAGTTGGGAATTTGATGCTGTACTATGTTTTACCAAATAACACAATAATAGTTGGGTTAGGAAAGGAGGAATGAGGTTGAAAGGGCATGGGGGACTAGTGGGATTTCTTTTCATGTATGGGGGCACAGTAAAAGAAAAAAGAACTGAATAATGTTTTCAAGACCAAGTATCAGATACTCCTTTGGTAAAATAAGGAATAGAAAAAGAATAAAATGAGTAGAGACAAAATAAGATGTTGGTTGTTCAAGATAAAAACATGTAACCATAATGAATTTTAAGAAAGAATACTGAGATGGTATCCTAAACATAAAGTACATAACATTCATTATTTAGGCTGTATTCACATTTTTTTAAAAATAGATGCTTGGGTTAATATAGCTCTTTATGGTTACAAAAGAAATTATATTTATTATTATTTTATCTTCAGTTCATTACAGAGCTTTGGACTTACATAGACCAGCTTAATCTTGGAAGTTCAGCATAATTATCTCTTTGGATCATGGCCGCATCTAAGGATTCCCCTAGTGATATCAGAATTTGGCTAATTTCACACTCTTGTGAAGATCTGCAATTCCTTTGTAAGTACCACACTAACCAGACATAGAACATGTTGTTGTCCTTGTCATTTTTCAGTCATGTCTGATTCTCTGTGACCTCGTTTGGGGTTTTCTTAGCAGAGATACAATAGTGGTTTAGCATTTTCTTCTCCAGCTCATTTCATAGTTGAGGAAACTGAGGCAAATAGGATTAAATTACTTACTAGCAAGTATCTGAAGCTGTATTTGAACTCAGGAAGATGAGTTTTTCTTCTTCTAAGCCCAATGCTCTATGTAATAACAAGGAATAGAGAAAGAACTCAGGCCTGAGTCCATAGAAAACAATCCTCTCTAGGGGCCTCAACTTCCCCAGGACCTATATGCTCCAGATTAATAGTACTACCGTAGGCCTGATTCTTTCCTACCTTTTCCCCTTCACAAAATATAGCTAGGATAGAAGACTGGGTCGTTAGAGTCAAGCAACCCATCTCCTCTGGTGAGACCCAGGACTCTATATATCAACATGGGTTGAGTGTCACCATGCCCAGTCCTCCAAGAAGAGAAGGAAATGAAGGCTATTAACAGTCTCCAGAAATCTTGCTGCAACAACAAATGTGTATGTTACAGTCATGTCTGGGCTATGATGAGGTGCTATTATCTCCATTTCATGGAGAAGGAACCTGAGGCTTTAAGAGGTTAAATGATTTACCCAGGGTCATCCAGCTAATAAGTACCTGTGATAAGTTTCAAGTCCAGCTCTCTTTCCACCCTAGTAGGCACCCAATCTCAGCCAAAACTATCACTTGCCAACATTTGTGATCTAAGTATAATTTCTTACTTAAGCTAATACATAGTAATCCTTCATTTAAAATGTTGTTAATTATACAATAGAATCACAATTCAAAAAATTGTTCCCTGTACTTCCCAGCTATCCAAATTGCACATTGTGTCAACAAGCGTTTATTAAGCACCCACTGAGTTCTAGATACTGTGTTATGTATGGAGTATACAGAGAAAGGAAAAACCAGTCCCTACTATGAACTCACAGTCTAAAGGGAGCAACAACATGCTAAGTTACGTACAAACAAGGCATATGATAATTTTGATAAATTTGAAATAATCAACAAAGAGAAAGAACTATCATTAAGGAGGATTAGGAAAGGCTTCTGGAAAGGTTAAGCTGGGATCTGAAGGAATCTGGGGAAGCCAGGAAGTGGAGATGTGAAGGGAAAACATTACAGACATCTGTGACAGTCAGTGAAAATGCACTGAGGCCAGAGATGTAGTGTCCTGTTTTGAGGGACAGCAAGGAAACCAATGTCACTGGATCATAAGATGCATGGAAGGCAGTTAAGTGTAAGAAAAGTGGACAGATAAGTATGTCTATGTATATTTGTATATGTGTCTGGTGTATTTTTAAAAAGACATGTATCTCTCTCTCTCTCTCTCTCTCTCTCTCTATATATATATATATATATATATGTATGTATCTTTTTATCTATTCATCTGTCTGTCTACATTAGTCTATATTTACCTCAAAGAATCTGTGATCTCACCAATATGGCTACTCCTTCCAATGCGGTAGATCACAATCCATCAATTGAAATGAATTATCTGCTAGACCTGTATGACTTTTAGCCATGTCATGTCATTCCATAAACTGTAGACAGGAGGTTCACCTAACATTCTGGGAGGGGGCATTGCTTAGGTCTCTTGACATTACATGCATACCAATAGAATATGTGGGCTGGATATAGATATAGGTATAGATGTATAAAGGTAGATAAATATATGAGAGAGACAAAGATAGACGGATGACAGAGAGAGATATAGATATAGATATAGATAGATGGTTTAGATGTAGATGATGTCTAGAGATGGTTACGGATAAAGACATAGATATGGATGATACAGATAGTTACATATATAATTTGTAAATAATTGCTCAAAAGGAGAAATGAAAATACAACCAAATAGAATATTTGAAATGTCGTTTAGGAGATATGAAGGTATTTAAGTAGAAACAGAATACTATTGTTAATAATAAAGACAGCAATTACGGTAATAATAGTAATGTGGCAATACTCCATAGTAATAAGCAGTGGCCTTTATATAATTTTGTATGTTTCAAAGCACTTTTATATACATTATGTATGTGATCCTGGCAACAACCCAGGAAGTAGGTAGGAGAGTTATTATCCTATTACAGATGGGGAAACCGAGGATTAGAAAAGCTAAGCAAACTGCCCATTCATACAGAACGTTAACATTAGAACCCATGCTGTAACCAAAGTTTCATAATTAGATAAGATCCAAGAGAAGCGATGTGGCAATGACTATTAGGCTGTGTTATTTGTCTACTGTAAAAAGAACATGTTAAAACAGCTTCCCAAGCTATGAACAGATTATGAAGCTGGAGAGGCACTTATGAATTATACTAACAAGGGTTTCATGAAGGAATGGTATGGTTCATTGGTTAAACTTTTCCCAATTATGAGCAATTTAACTTACCCTTGCATCTATAATTAGGAGATTATTATAAACTCAATAGATAGGTTGTTGATTTCTAACCACATGCATATTTCTGAAAATACCAGCCTGGAAGAAAATGATCTCCTTTTTAAACCTTAAAGGGATTATTCCTTAGTCCTTTGTGCATGAAGATCTACCAGATATTAGTGGGATTACTTTAGAAGGTCAGGAAGTTTGTGAACTTCTCTATCCCCTCCTTTGGTGCAGATCACAAGCCTTCCATGACCTTTTAGGTGGTGTTACTCCTGTTTATATTCTGGGTATTCAGAAGAGGAAGAGAGTCAGAAACAGAGACAGGCAGACAGACAGAGAGACAGAGGCAGAGAGAGAGTAGGGAATGTTGGGGGTAGGAGAAGAAATCATTTTAGATATAGATGATGCCTAGAGATAGTTATGGATATAAACAGATATAGATGATATAGATACAGTGACACATATATAATTTGTAAATTGCTCAAAAGAAGAAATGAAACATATAACCGAACAGAGGGGGAAGAAATAGTTCCTGGCCTCTGCCTGGATCAAAAATATTTGCAAGCATTACAGATAAGCAATAGCATATGAATTTGCTCATATTTAATTAATAATGCCCCAAACACGTCTGCTCTAAGTCATTGGCTGGAATAAAACTTATCTTTTGTACCTAAAAGACAACACATCATGCTTTGAGTTGTTGAGGTGGCAGCTAAATGACACAGTGGCTAGAACACTAGACCTGGAACTAGGAAGACCTGAGTTCATATCCAGCCTTAGATACTTAGTGTGGGACCCTGAGCAAGTCCCCTAATGTCTCAGCTTCAGTTTTATCATCTACAAAATGGGGATAATAATAGAATTTACTTTGAAGTGATGTTGTGAGAAGCCATTGAGATAAACGGGCAAATCGTAAAGTGGTCTGCAAACCTTTAGGTGCTATATGAATGCTAGCTATCGTTATCTATAGGGTTAATTTTTGTTTCCTAAAAGCAGATGCATTCTCTCTCTCTCTCTCTCTCTCTCTCTCTCTCTCTCTCTCTCTCTCTCTCTCTCTCTCTCTTTCACTCTCTCTCCCTTCCTCCGTCCCTCCCTTGCTTTCTCTCTCTCTCCCTCCCTCTCTCTCTCTCTCTCTCTCTGTCTGTCTCTCTCTCCCTACCTCCCTCCGTCCCTCCCACCCCCCCCCTTTCCTTTCACTCTGTCTCTTTCTCTATTTCTCTGTTTATCTCTGGCTCTGTGTCTGTCTCTCTATCTCTGTCCATCTCTGTCTCTTGATTTCTGTCTCTCTCTGTCTCTTGCTTTCTCTTTCTCTATAAACTTTCCATCTAATTGCCAAGTCTCCTCCAGAGGGCTTTATAATATTTCTTAGCTTCTCTTCTATGTCTGGTATCTTCATAAAGGAGGTAGGAGGATCTTTCCTGAAGTTTAGTTGTTATTCAGTCATTCAGTTGTGTCGGACTCTGTGACCCAGTGTGGGGTTTTCTTGGCAAAGATACTGAAGTAATTTGCCATTTCTTTCTGCAGTAGATTAAGGCAAACAGAGGTTTAAGTGACTTGTCCAGGCTTACGCTGATAGTGAGTGCCTGAGGCCAGGTTTGAACTCAGGTGTTTTTGACTCCAGGTCTAGAGTGATCTCCACTGAGCCGTCTAGCTGCCTTTCCTGAAATTAGCAAATAGATTAAATGATGTTTCCATCACTTCCAGGATTCTAGTTTGGGGCTACATAATGTGATAATTTCTGGTTAGAAAATGATAGAAAAATCCAGATTCTTGTGAAGGGTTGACTAGGTGAGATCTTGGCTAAATTTCATGAATTTAGAGGGTGGTGAACCTTTATCTGGGATTTTTAGTCTGTTCCTATGGTAAATGTAGATGACAATCTTTGACAATCTTCAGAAGACTGAGGGACATTTAATACACAGTGGAAGATCAAAATGATTCTTAAGACTCATAGCTCAGAAATGCTGTTAGATCTTTTGTTAGATGTTAGTTGAACCCAAGCGAGCAGGATATGAAGGGAAGCATGAAGACTAGGAATGAAATGGTACAGTGGACAGAGCCCTGGTGACCATCCCCACTCAGATGCTTACTCCCTCTGTGGCCTTGGACAAATCATTTCACTTCTCTAGGCCTTGGCTTTCTCATTTGACAAACAAGGGAGTTGAAAGAGGTGGCCTCTGATATCCCTTCAGCTTTTTGTTCTATGGTTCTTTGATCTCTGGGGTAATGGACTAACTGCTAGGAAGGTGCCATCCTCTCATGCTGGGCTGATATAAGTGAAGCTCTACACCAGACTTGGACTTTTTTTCTTTTTTCTGAATACAGGATAGAGATCAGAGAGCAATTCCTCATCTATAAAATGAGAGGGTTGCATTATATCACCTTTTATGTCCCTTTTAGCTCTAAATCTATGATTCTCTGACCTGAGAGTAGATTTTGTTCCAGAGGGTAGTGATGTCTAGGCATTTGCTTACTCCCTACCTCCAGTGGCTAATTAACCACAGGATCTCTCCCCAACTCAGTCGTGGAGACAGCAGCTCCTTGGCTCAAGATATGAAAGAAGCTGGGGCAGTATGTGAGTGTCGAGAGTTCTTGGTTCCAGAGCCTACAGATAATGAGCGCCTGTGAGCCCAGTGCTGGGGAGTGGCAGAGGTGTGCATGCCACTTGTTGGCAATGGAAAGTGAAACTACCTGGTTTGAGTAGTAGGAGTTCCTAAACCCTTGATTTGTACAGAAATAAAGTATTGGGAGACACTAAACCCCAGCTGATAGGGTGTGGGGTGGGGGGAGACAGAGGAGGAGTTCCTGAGTAGAATGATCCTACAACTGGCCAATTCAATAATAAATCCAACTTAATAGACATTTATTAAGTGCCTACCACATGCCAGGTACTCTCATCATTTCCCTGATGTCATGGTCATTTTCAAAAACCAAGGACAAACACAACAATCACTGGTGATACAATTAATTAAGAGAGAGAGCTGCCACCCTCAATAAACTTACAATCTAAAGGGAGAAGAGACAACACACAAGAAGGAGGCAGAAAAATGGAAGAGGGGTGGGATACTGGGTTTACTTGGCATAGGGACATCCTGTTCCATAGAGTCGAAACCAGGCAGGCAGCACATGTACAGTGGAATGATCTTAGAGTCTAGGTCCTGCCCTCTCTAAAACAAGGTGAAGAGTTTGATACTCAGCCCTCTAACCAGAGGGGAGAGGAGTCTGTGGGAGATGGAGTCATTCAAAGCTGGAGTGAGCAGCCTGGTTAGAAATGATGAGATTTTCCTGGGAGGAACATCTTGTCCCATGGATTTGGAAGCAGGTAGGGCAGAAGATGCAGAGCAGAGTGGAAAAAGTGGCAAAGAGAGAAGAGAATCACATTTGCTATTTATGATTCACTGTAAGTCTTAGATCACTGAGCCTAGGGGCAGGAAAGCCTGAGTCTGAATCCTGCCTCAGACACTAGCTGTGTGAGATGCAAGTAGAAGTCACTTAACCTACATTACTCTCAGTTTCCTCATCTGTAGAATGGGGATGATAATAGGACTTACCTCCCAGGGTTGTTGTGAGAATCAAATGAGATAATCATTGTAAAGCCCTTAGCACAGTGCCTGGCACATAGTAGGCACCATATAAATGCAATTCTTACTGTTAGTGAATTGGAATCAAGGCTATCATGTACGCAATTTATGCCTTAAGTGGTCATAAAGGATCTGTTGAACCCTTTTACCCACATCTGTGGACACCTAAATATTAGTTACATTTGAGCTATATTTGGAGGTTTCTCAGAGGCAGCTCTGAGTGGAAATAAACCAAAAAAGAAATTTGATCGGGATGGGGTCCCCAAGATTGAACTTGTTTTGTGAAAGCCTTAAATTGACCTATTTTACAGGATTGTTGTAATCAAATGAAGTAACCTATATGCATTGTTTTGCAATTCTTAAGGCACTCTAGAAATGTGAAGTATTGTTAGTGTTACAACATAATGTGAGAACATTCCATGTCTCCATTTAGGCTTTGGTGCCACCTCTTCTGTTTTAGAATTGATTGTGTGATATGGGAGACACTGGCACAAGACCGCTCAGCATGGTGTGTCCACATCAGAGAAGGTGCTGTGCTCTATGAACAAAGCAGAATTGAACAGGCTCAAAGGAAATGCAGGATGAGCAAATTTAGAGAATCTGCTCCAAATGTTCACACAGACTACATGTGCCCCAACCTGTGGTAGACCATTCCAACCTCATATTGGTCTGATCAGCCACAGCTGGACACATTGAAATTTGACTCTAGCATAGTGGTGTCATTTTGGTCCTCTTTGAGAATGATGGACAACAACTAACCTGATTTCCCCAGCTTAAAATATTGTCTCTCTCTTTGAATGTTCCTAAAGAACTTTGTCTGAATCTCTCTGTTTCACCTAAGCCGTGCCACCTTGCACTACCCTGGTTTAGGAACACTTCTCATCTCCCTGTTAGATTATAAACTTTGTAAGTTGCTATAGTCATATTCACCATCACTGCCAAGCACAGTGCTTTGCACATAGTATGTACTTGATAAAAGTTTGTGAATTGGATCAAAGTGAATAAACTGAATTGAACATCTAGATATTTGTTACTGTATTATGCATGACTAATTATCTATGTTATGCCTGCTTGCTTTGAGTTTGGAGAGATATGGGACCAATTAACTGTTGAAGTTCGCAGGAGTCTAAACACCAACTTTGACTACTTATAAAGGAGAACGTGACTCAAGAAAATCCAAGCAACCACTTAAGAAAAGTCAGTCAGCTAGCCCAGTAAATGATTCTTGACCTAATGTGTCTAGGGGCTTGTGCCAGAAAAGAATATGAATGTGTGATGTTAGCAATGGTGGTGGGTGGTTCCTCTATTGTCAAGAAATTCTAAAGTACTTCAGGGTAAGGGTATGGGAAGGATGCTTCAAAGATAATAGGGTTTTTTCTTTGCATTTGATGAGAAACCAATAGTCTGACACCCATAAATGATAAAACCTCAAAATTAAGGGATGTCTTTGTGGAGCGAGTCGTAGGATTACAGGTTTAGAGCTTGAAGGAACCTTTAAGGTTATTAAGTCCAACTTTTAAAATTATTTTAGATATGAGTAAATTGAGTGGTAAACTTATTTGCCCAGGGTCACACAGCTAATAAATATCTGAGGTGGGATTTGAACCTGGCTCTTCTTTATTCCAAATCCAGCACTGTCTCCACGACACAAGGCTGCCTCTCTCTCATGCCCCAGAAGCTGCAATTCAACATCACATTTTCTCTCTCCTTTCCAAACAGCCTCCGTTTCTCATGACAGATTTAATGGTGTGATTTACAGCACCAAGAGACCTTTGTCAGGGCCAGAAAAATGACAAACAATAAATATATGGAGCATTATGTTAACAGCCGCCACACAATACCTTGTCAGTTACAGCTTGATAGCGATACATTTTAATTTTGTCTTTCATAAAAATCTTGGCATGTATACCTCATTTGAACACAGGCTTGGAAGTCAAGTGTGTCATCGAAGCATGCAGTTTATCACCCTCTATATTTTCTGTCCTTTTCATTTAATGTCATTCCTATGGCAACAGACATCGCCCTGGAAATCATTTTCAAAACAGCTTATTTGTTGAAAGGGACTGGGTGAGGCTAAAATATGTGTTTGGCTGAGAAGAATGTCAGAGTGTGAATATGGCTTAGTTTCATTAATAATATTCCCCAAGAAGTTTGTGTAACCAGATATTGTACTAGAAGGAGGCGTATTGTTGAGATTTCTCTCCATACTGAGACTTGACATCCCAACCCCCTACCCTTCCAGCACAACACAACACACACACACACACACACACACACACACACACACACACACACACACTCCTTTATGTCTCTCCGCATTTCATAAAGATAAAAATAGAGATAACCACCATCCCTGTCTGTTGGAGAACAGGTATCTATCTGACTGAAAGAGAAGACAAGCATACAATTGAGGCTAATATGTTGTTCAGAGCCTTACATCTGTAGTATTATGTCCAGTGTGGGGCACCACGTTTTAAGAAGGATGTTGACATTAGAACGCATAAAGAGGGAGGTAATCGAGATCATGAAAGGGACTCAGAACCATATCATGTGAGGATATATTTATAAAACTGGTGACAGAAGCCTTAGGAGGGGAATTTCATAATTGTCTTCAAATATTTGAAGGCTTGTCATGTGGATGGGGGAATTAGATTTACTCTGTGCAGTGTAGAAGGCAGAGCTATATCTAATGGGAATAAGTTACAGAGAGGCAGATGGTAGCTCCTTATAGGGCAAAACAGTCTAAGAACTAGAATTATTCTACGAAGTAATGAGTTCTCTATAACTGGCAGTTTTCAGTCAGGAGACTATTGGACTATGACTTATTAGGTCAGTGCAAAGAGAAATTATGTTCCTCATAAAGATAAGATGATCTATCGTTCTATCCAATTCTATCATTCTCTAAAATATATTTATAAGGTCCCAGTCTGCCAGTATGTGCTTATTTAATGTTGGTAATATGATGGGTCAGATATTATTCTATCAATAATGTTACACTGTCATATATGAAGAGGATGCTATGGACTGGCCATGAATAGCACATTACATTTTGAGTATTTTCTTAGTAGTGGTAATGGATTTGCACCAAATCATGCATCAATCATCAGTCTCTTGTCTCCTGCCTTTTCTGACCAATGATACACATTTGCACTTTGGTTATCAGGAGTTAGGAGATGATAGATAGATAGATAGATAGATAGATAGATAGATAGATAGATGATAGGTAGAAAACAGATAGATGATAGGTAGAAGATAGATAGATATACAGACAGATAGATAGAAATGGATGGATGGATATAGATAGATGATAAATCAACTGATCATTCTATCCTTCTATCACTCTATCCCTCTATCGCTCTATCCCTCTATCACTCCATTTCTCTATTGCTCTATCTATCTATCTATCTATCTATCTATCTATCCTATATGGAGCATTATGTTAACAGCTGCCACACAATACCTTGTCAGTTACAACTTGATAGGAATACACTTCTATTTTTTCTTTCATAAAAATCTTGGCATGTGTACTTCATATGAACATGGGCTTGGAAGGCAAAACCAAAATAATCATTCATTGTTATCAATATTTTAAAAGATGTGAAGCACTTTCCTCCTAAAACAAGAGCTCTGTAAAACAGGGGATGCAAGTGTTGTTATCATCATTTTACAGAAAAAGAAACTACAACCCATAGTGGCCATGACTAGTCCAAGGTTACATAGGTTACATAGTTTGTAAATTGCAGAGCATAGACTTGACCCCGACTCTCCCCACATGACATCCAAGACTGTTTGGCTCCACTATACTGATTTTATAAGAGCACTTCCTACCTTGCCCAGTAATGGAGAAGCCCCTTCTGCTCAGGCCTCTGTAGGATTGGGGGTTCGCTGTCCCCAGTGAAATCGAGTTTGCCACTGTTTGACACCCTGGGTAACCACTGGTTCGGAAAAACTCCCTGCACTGAAAACAAACATGTTTAAACTCCAACAAATAAATATCCAGAGTGCCACAGGGTTCTAGAGGTTCCTGGTAGACTTTGGCTCTCTATTGAGTTTCAGCTGTAGTCATCACCCTCCAAACACACTCTCCAAACCGAGTCAGTAGTCAAAAGTTCTGTTGACAAGACTGATTCATTTTCGAAGTAGAAAGCCTGCCTTTATCACTGTATCTCGGTGCTTATTCTAACTTTAGCTCCTTGGAGGTTTGAACTGGGGAAGGAAAGTTGGAAAGTGCTAGACAAAGGAAGGAAGGAAGGAAGGAAGGAAGGAAGAGAGGAAGGAAGGAAGGGAGGAAGGAAGGAAGGAAGAGAGGAAGGAAGAGAGGAAGGAAGGAAGGAAGGAAGGAAGGAAGGAAGGAAGGAAGGAAGGAAGGAAGGAAGGAAGAGAGGAAGGAAGGAAGAGAGGGAGGAAGGAAAGAGGCAAGAAAACATGTGTGCCTGTGAGAGAGAGACAGAGATAGAGGCAGAAAGACAGAGAAAGACCTTTAATTTTTTTTTCTTTTTTTCTTGCCACTTAAGAAAACCATTTTGCCATCTAGAGCAGCTCCTGGACAGTCAGTCCCAAAAGAAGAGGTGCCAGCCATCTGCAATCATGTGTGGCAATCTTGTAAAGTATCAGACGTGCACAAACATGGATTACAAACCCCCATAATAACCATTAAACCAGTTCCCAAACTTCTAAATGTTATCTTTGTAAAAACAAATTTCATCAAAGAAATGCCCAGGAGGACTCTCTGATCATTTCCCTTCATGAAATGCCTGTAACTCACTGACTCTAGTGTGATTCTAGTAGTGAGGAACATGAGAATTGTGTGCTCCTTTTCCCAATTAATTAGTGGCCAGGCTGCTGAAGGAATTAAAGAGAAGCAAAGGGCTCTTGCCAAAGGCAGTGGGCAGGTCATTCCTATTGAGTACATCAACACCAAGTTTCCATTTCTCCACAGCACCTGATGAAAGGAACTTGCCTCCAAACCATATAGCACATGAATGTGGCAAACAACAGATGAAAGGAATTACAGTAATTTTCCACCATCGTCTGGACTGACGGTTGGCGTCGCGTTGGCTCTCCTATGAGGTACTTCTATACAAGGAAGTTGGAAAGAAGAAATAGATAGTGAGACCAATGGATGATGCATCAGTCCAGTCAAGCTCTACTCTTTGGCTCTTTAATATTGTCCTATCATTGTCAATCATCTTGGAAATCATGATACCACCTCCCCCTCCTTGAGCCACACCACACCCACATTGAGACTCAGAAACTTCCTATGAAGAAAATAGAGGTTGCAATGTTTGCCATATTAATTCAGAGCATATGGTCAAAAATATTATTTGCAATGGCTTGTGGGCTTATGATATTTAATTTAAAATAGATTTTCCTAAATAAAAATGGGACTTTAGAGCAGACGACCATTAAAACTGTACCATTCTGTTCCTTAACATTGTTAAAAACCTAACATTTTCTAAGTGTTTTATACCACCTTGAATCTTGGCAGGCTTTCATCCCTTCATCAAATCTGCGGCTTGGCACATTGACCAAGAAGCAAAAGATGATACCAATGAAACAGACCACAATTCTCTTGTGAAGAGAGTGGGGAGGGGGTGGTGTGTCATCACTACAATGTTATCATTTAAATCATGGAACATATTTTGAATTTCTTTCTCAAATCATAAGGTCTCAGCTTAATCCTTAGTAAGTCCAACTCAAGATCAATGGGTTGAAGTGGTGGCAGTGAATGCTTTATGATGTCAACTCTCATAAAATTGGAACAGATTGTTTCCACAGCAAACATCTAGCAAATACAAGTCCAGGTGCCTATTCCTGTTAGAGAACTTTGTGGAAGGAGGGCAGAGGTTTTAATTTGTTTTGCTGCTCTTCTCCTTCAAGATATAAACATTTTTCTGTTTTAACAAGTAGGAGACTCCCAAGCACTGTGATGGTGAAATGACCCAAATCTTTAAAAAGAACTAAACACAATCCAAGAATAAGATGTGGCTTTTCTTGTCTAATGTTGTATATTGTTGATGCTATTTCTACCTGTAACAGAAATGAGTCAGAAATACTGTAAAATCATGTCACCTTCATTCAGGCAGCTCAATGGAGCAGTAGATAGAGTGCCGGACCTGGAGTCAGGAAAACGTAAGTTTAAATCCAGCCTCAAACACTTGCTAGCCATGTGACTCTGGGCAAGTCACTTAACAACTATTTGCTTCAATTTCCTCGTCTGTAAAATGGGGATAATAATACTTTTTACCTCCCAGGGTCATTGTGAGGATTAAATGAGATAATATGTGTAAAGCACCAAGCACAGTACCCAGCCCAAAGTACGTATTATATAAATGCTGTTATTAAAATTATTATTAGAAAGCCATGATATTAATTACATCAGTCTTCTCCAGTCCATTCCATCTTAATCATACAATATATATATACATATGTATATATATATATTTAAAATTAGCAGTCTGAGTTCACAATATTGCCTGTCTTTGGTGGGGGTCAAGGGTTATAGGAATTAAAACTTAAAGGAAAGGAAGGAAGGAAGAAAGGAAAAAAGGAAAGAAGGAAGGAAGGAGAAAGGGAGGGAGGAAGGAAGGAAAGAAAGAAGGAAGGAAGGAGGAAAAGAAAGAAAAAGGGAGGGAAGAAAAGAAGGACAGAAGGAAGGAGGGAAGGAGGGAAGGAAAGACAGAAACAAACAGATATTTATTAAGTATGTACAATGTGCCAGGCACTATGCTAAATGCTGGGAATACAAATATAAACAAAAAGAAAGACAGTTCCTGCCTTCAAAGAGCTTACCTTCTAATGAAGGAAGCAACATAAAAGAAAAGCTGAAGAAGGGTAAGGGGAAGATGAGGAGAAAGGTACCCAGAGTAGAGGCATTTTTCTGAAAATCAGAAAGTCAGGTATAGGGCCAAGAAGAGAATGGAGGAAGGCTGGTCTGGGCTCTTCCATAAAACAGAGGCTCCAGAAGGAACTCACCAATGGGAGAAGGGGAGCAGGTCTGTTGATGGAATATTCCAGGATGAGCAAGACACAGGGACAGTAGGCTGTTCCAGGGCAAGCAGGCCCCAGATGATGAGGGAAATTTTGAGGAGAGCCAGCTATAAAGAAGATGTAGTTTTGAATTCCAAAAACAGGGCTAGGAGAAGACTGAACCTTAGAGATCACCCAATCATTTTGAATTGAGGCCTGAAGAAATGAAGGTCCAAGGTCAACAGCAGGGTCAGGATTCAAGACCATAGCCTCTGACTCTATAGCCAGTTCTCTACTTTAGCTGGAAGGAGGAGTTAGATTGGATGGTATTGGTGTCTTAAGCATAGTGAGAACAGTTTGAACAAATCTGGGGCCCCAACATTTCCAAACCTTTAGCTGGTACCATGAGCAGCTGATACTGTTTGGCGGAACCCGATCAGAAGGGAGACTGCATACCTTGTGGTCAAGGCTGTGAGTTTGTTTTTATGATGCAATGGTAGTTGCTAATAACTTTTGTTGGAAAACCTGATACTTGAGAAATGGTTTTGTCTCAGTTCAGAGCAGAGGAGAAAGTTGAGAGCAGTTTCTGGCTTGTCAGTAATCCTTTCATATGAGTAACCAAAGGAAAAACCATTCCATTTCCTGATGGTGGCTTAGAAACAAGGAGGCACAAAAACAATCGTCCCAGAATGCACTCACGCCTGTAATGAGGAATGCAAAAACCATAGCAGGGTTTGCTTTTCTAGTTCAGTGACCTTTAACAACACTTGTGATCAATTTGGTTTAAAAAGTAATCATAAAGATGGAAAAAAATGAGTTTCATTACACATGAGAGCTCCAGAGTTCCAACATTCCCAAAGGACAGACGTGGCCCTAGAAACATACCTAAATGCCTCAGTTGTCTATTTGGTACCTTTGTTAATAGGGATATAAATGAAACTTAGGTAAATGGAAGAAGAGCTAAAGTTCCCTGGAGCAGTAGTATGATGAGAAAATTGTTCTTGTTCCTGCGATGAAAGATTGAGTTTGAAAGCATAACAAAGAGGTGGAGGGACTGTCAGGATGGCAGCCCTACTTTTAAGGAGATTCCTGGAGGAGTTCCTGTCTCCATACTAGCTTATTTATTTTTAGAATGCTCAGAAGCCCAGGGTTTGCAAATTTTTCAAAATGCAAGCATCAATATGTCATGGACCTGTGACTCTAGACCCATCTCTAAAGTGAGAGATGAGGCTTAGAGAGTGGCCTGAGACTCAGAGAGGTAAATGACTTTTTTGTTGTTCTTTAGTCATTTTTCAGTCTTCTCCCACTCTTTAAGACCCCATCGTGGGGTTTTCTTGGCAAAGACACTGAAGTGGTTTGCTATTTCCTTCTCCAGCTCATTTTACAGATGAGGAAACTGAGGTACACTGGGCTAAGTGTCTTACCCAGGGTCACACAGGTGCTAAGTATCTGAGGCCAAATTTGAACTCAGATCTTCCTGACTCCAGGCCCAGCATTCTATCCACCGTATCATCTAGCTGCCCATCATGGCCATATAGCTATTACCTAGTGAGGCTGTCATTATAGCCCCAGAGCTTAGCATATTGCTTGATACATAGTAAATATATTAAGCCTGGTACATAGTAAGTAATAAATGCTGGTTGGCTGATTGGCAGTCATAGAATTTGAACCCAGGACTCATAGCATCATACTATACTGCCTTCTGAATATCTTAATGTATAAGCAGAAGAAATAAAAAAAGGTCTATAATAATTATCATTAGCGTTTACATAGCATTTGAAAGTGTGCGAGATGTTTAACATTTGTTAATTCATTTGATGACATGATTTGGATCTGGAGTCAGAGGGAGCATAGATTTAGAGCTGGAAGAGAGCTCAGAGATAATTGAGTTCAAATCTCTCATTTTACAGGGAAGGAAACTGAAGTCCAGGGAGGGGGCCAATAATTTCCCCAAGGCAAGAAGTAGCTGAGCCACAACTGGAAACCAGGTCTTCTACCTTCCAATCCAAATCTCTTTCTCCGAGGCCCTCACTAGGATGATCAAGGCCCTGCTGAGGATTTTCTAATTCAGACATGATCGAGGCCGGTTAACATCTCTGGAGCCTACTTTCCTCATCAGTAAAATGAAGGAGCTGAACTCAAATGTCACTTCTAGGTCTAAATCTTATGACTGTATGAAAACCAGAGCTTACTTCAGAGCCCAGGCTATGGATTCATGCTGCCATATTCAAAAACAGAGCTCTAATTAGCATCATTTTCACCTATGGCAAACCAATGGGAGTTGGAGAGGAAAGGAAAACATTAAGCAGGGGATTGATTGGAGTCCCCCAAGGGGAAGAAATGCCTCCATCACACAACTGAAGTGAATGAACACTAACAGTGGCTGAAGACACAACCAGACAAGGAAAGAAGGGTGTCAATAAAGGCTTTGCTTTCAACTTTGCCCCCTATGGAGGCAGACAGTGGCTCAGTAGACAGAACGCTGAGCCTTGAGTTAGAAAGACCTAAGTTCAAATCTAGCCTCAGATATTTCCTAGCTGTGTGACTCTGGGCAAGTCACTTAACGCTTTTGACCTCAGTTTCCACATCTGTAAAATGAGCTGGGAGAAGAAAATGGCAAATCGCTCCAGTCTCTCTGCTAAGAAAACCCCAAATGGGGTCACAAGGGGTCAGATGTGATCGAACAAAAATAACAGTGACTGAAGATAGAAGCAGACAAGGGAAGAAGAGCATCGGTAAAGGCTTTGCTTTCACCCTCTAAATTTTCTCCCATGAAGCAGAGACCTAGCTGCCTGCCCCTTTTCCAGTCACCCAGTTCCAGCTGTGCAGGAAGAAAGATTTGTGTTTGTAAAAAATTCTGCCTCCCCAGGGGTAGGTAAACCTAGGTGTGACATGAGCCACAGAGTAAGGAGGGAAAGGTGCAAGTATGTTTTATAAAAATATTAACCTGGGGGATGATTTAGAAAAATTTAAGAGAACTGGGATACTTACTTGAAACTAGAATAAAGTCAATTGAGATAATGTTCTTCTACAGATGGAAATATTGAGCTGGAATATTATTTCTCCACTAATAATCAAGAAAGAGCAAAGTAAGGAATGTGGAAAAAAATTCAGTAAGGTCCCTAGACGAGTAACCAAACTGTACAGGATACTCAGTGATTCTGTTAGATGTCTGCCGTCTCTAATTTCTAGGCATATTCTTCCAGGACCCTGTTTTTGTTACATGTAAATTCATGTGGCTTCTGGCTGGGCCACCTGAACCAAATACTGTAATTTCTCAAAGCAGGGAACAATATTTTTAAAATTAGGAAGAAAAGGAAGAGGGGTGGAAGGTTCTATGCAGTTTGCAGTTTTTATCAATGATCTGAATAAAGGCACAGATGGTTTGCTTAGCAGATTTGCAGATAGCACAAAGCTGGGAGGGATAACTAACACCCTGTATGAAAGAGTTAGGATTCCAAAAGATTTTGACAGGCCCAGAGCTGGGTCTAATAAGACAAAATATAATGGGGACAAATCTAAATCTTACATTTGGATTCAAATGATCTGTTTCACAAGCACAAAAAGAAGTCTCTAAAGGGCATTCTTGTTTAGACATGGGCAGGATTTGAAGTCAGCTCTTCCCGACTATTATATCACCATTCCATGGGACATGGCAACTCAGTACGATGGTAGCAAATTGACTCGTGCCATCCCCCAAAGAATGAAGAAATGCTCATATTTTTGTCATATTCCTCTCTCTCTGGTAACCTCCTGGACCATTCAGGAACACTAGGGTGTTTTCTATTTCTCTGCTCTTTTCTCCTTTCATTCTCATATTTTTGTCATATTCCTCTCTTTCTGGTAACCTCCTGGATCATTAAGGAACACTAGGGTGTTTTCTATTTCTCCACTCTTCTCTCCTTTCACGGCCCCGAAGCCATGATTTATGCCTATGGTAAACAAAACTACTTGTTTCAGTCTATGATGAATAGAGAAATGCTGCAAAGATATGAGAAGTTCTTCGTTCTCCAGGGGATGACATGTCACTTTGCCACTTTGGCCCTCAGTTTTTTCATCTGTAAAATGAGGGAATTGTCTTCTAGTTCTGTGTTCAATTTTCTAAACTCCCTTTGAGCTTAGACGTTATGTTCTAAAGTCTCTTTAAGCCTAGACATTCCATTTTTTTGTTTGTTTTTAGGTATGCCATTTATTTTATTTCATTTTTAATTTATGGAATAAAACAAGCATTTTCATACCATACTACAATAAAAAAAGATAATTGCACATGAAACTGCAAATCTACTATGCACAACTTGCAATTCCTTTCAAATATACAAGTTATCTCAAGATTTTTTTTCTATTTTTCTCCTTGCCGGCCCCCCCCGCCCCCGCCAACCTTGAGGTGGCATTCCATTTTAGAAGTCCCCATTCAGATCCCATCCTCCACCCCAGAAATATTCCCTGTTCTGAGATCCCCTCCAGTTCTGCCATCCTATGATTCTGTGACCCTATGAACTTGCTGACCTAGGCACAACAAGGAGATGGGACAAAAGGGCGGGTAATTCAAGCAAACGGAGAAGTGTTCACAGGGTAGCTAAAAGTCTCTAGATTAGCCTGTATTTTCCTGGATATTGTTGAAAGCAATAGCTTTCAACCCCATATCTTCTCTAATCACAATGGGATGGGTTTAATCACTGCTGCCCCATCGCAAGCTGGAGGGTCCTAAGGACAGCTATAATCATGGCAAATTGTGAGCACTCATTATTTCTTGGTGTGAATCACTTCCTTCCTTTTATTCCCATGAGGTAACATGCAAACCTATTCTGAGGTTCACTCTGTGGATGAAATAACCAGCAACAGCCTGGCCTCTCTCTCTTCCACCCTGAGACAACATTTGTCCCTGTCGCAGCTCCCCCTTCCCCACCCTTGTGACATGCTCATTAGTCCTGAGTGCACACCCTGTGTGAGGCCTGGCTCAGCGCAGATCCCGCCCTCAGGGCAGAGACAGCACAGCAGATTTTAGGAAAAGCCCCTCCAACCCTGGCTTTGGTGAGTCATGCCCCAGAGCCTCCCAAAGAGGGGAAGGAGGCTGGTCATCTATCTGTTTTGTAGAAGAGGAAACAGATTGATGAGGAGGCTAGGGCCCTTTGAATGACAGGGAGTGATCCTGGATACCTGAACAGAGAAACAGAGGAACAATGATCATCACTCACATAAGAAGAGCCCTTTAAGGCTTACAAAGAGTTTTTGCTTATGACATTCCTGTGAAGTAGAGAAGGCAAATCTTATCACTCCCATTTCACAGATGGTGTAACTGAGATTGAGAGAAGTGATTCACTGACAGTTCCCTAACTATTAAGTAGAATGGGAGGATGGTAGAAAGATCCCTGGATTTGGAGTCAAGAACTTTTCTCTTATTTCCTGTGTGACCTTGGACAAGTTAATTAAGTTTTCTGGGTGCTGATCTCTAAGGTCCCTCCCAATGCTCAATCTGAAGATCCTGTAAGAGGCAGAGTCTAGATTAGAACCGAAATCTTTTGATTACAAGTTCCCTTTTCATTCTACGACACCAGCAATGACTAGCAAAGTGATGCCATAAACTGACTGTGGGTAAAATCACTCAACTCTCCTATCCCAACCTACTCACTTCCCCTATTCCCCTTTTCCAACTTATTATGTTAGTCCAAAGAATGAAGACCTGGGAGATTTCATCCAATTTGGACTCTGGTTTGTTAGACAGAAATATAATCGACTCACTTAAAAGAACATCAGACTTGCGATTCCGGACCTAGCTCTGTTACTCATTAGCTATGTGACCTCAGGCAAGTCCCCTCACCTGTTTGGGCCTCATTTTCCTCATCTCTCAAATAGGAGGAGGGGAGAGAAGGACATCTAAAGATCTTGGAGGTCTTTCCTAACCCTAGAGTTCTTATTTCTGAGTCTCTTGCCTCAGACATCCTACTTCCTGCTTAATTGGACTGACATCACCAGGAAGTGGTATGATGGAAAGAAGCCTGGGTTTGGCATTAGGGCACCTGGGCTAATCTTGGCTCTGCTCGTATAACCACATTTTGGATTTCTAGGCCAACTCAATTTTGGGTGTTGGACTAGAAGACCTTCAAGATTCCTTGTAGCCCCAAATCTGTGATCCCCTGACCATGGTAGGATTTCCAAATCAAGTTCTTTTAATAAAAAAAGTCCCCTTCAAGTGATTACCAAAAATGTGCTATTCACGAATGCTTCTATTGCCACAGCTCTGGCCTGAGCTGGGGTTATTTTTTTGGATGTGTAGCTTTAGTTTTGGCTTCTAAAGTTTAGAACCAAAAGCACTTGGGAAGCAGAGATCAGTGTAAGAGTCCAGATCCTTTCTAACAACTCAGAACATTTCCAAGGGGAAAGGTGTTCTCTGCTTCTCTCATTGTCAGGATCGAGAACGACGAAAGGTGCCAGCACCACAACAAGAGAACAGTGAGTGTCAAACATCAATAATCTACAGAGCTATGAGTTATCACTCAGTGCCAGGGTGGGGCAAGCAGCACAGACCATGCCCCGGGCAAACAGTACAAGAGGTAACCTCACACAACTACAGGAGAGACAGAAGTACCAGGACATGGGATCCTATGGATGGAGACCTTGGAGAACAGGGAGGTTTGCCTTTGGGAAGGGTCCTGGGGTGGCGAAAAAGCTGGAAATGGGTATTAGACCTAACTACTCTTGTTAATTAGATACTAAACTCTGCCCTCCTCATGCTGCTGCTAAAGGCAGAATAGTGCAATGGAAAGGATGCTGGCTTTGAGGTCAGGGGGTCCAAAGCCTGGCTATCCTACTTAGTACCTGTGTGACCTTGACAGGCCACTTCAGTTCTCTGGGCCTCAACTTCCATGTGTGTAAAATGAGGATTTTGGATGACATGATGCCTAATATTCCTTAACATTCTATCACCCTATGTAATGATGCTGTGACTTCATCTGCTGTCAGCACCCTCTGATTTCAGTGCCCAGGGACCAAGTACCAATAATTGCACCCTAGTTGTAGATCTGACAAATTGTTCTAAACTTCAGGAATGTGGGGGTTAAAAATGACGCTAGGTGAAAGGGCCAGTTAGGCAGTAGAAATCAGAAATGGTAACCATGCTCCCCCAGGCTCACTGACTCTAACCAGGCTTCTTAGCAGATACATCCAGCCTTTCCCAAACCAAATCACAAAATGGACACCAGTTCCAACTGCTCTCAGCCCTCCCCACCAAATTCATTATCCAAGTCATTTGTAAGTGTTCCACAGATTCTAGAAATTTGGGTCTCAAATTGAAGATTAATTTGTGAGCCGCCCATTACCATTAATGTTCACAGATGTGATTTACCACAGGGGGATCTGGGAACTGAGGACACCCATCTGAAATTCTATAGGTGAGATAAGGACATTAAAGAGAATTGGCTCTTGTTTGTCTTTCGGAAGAGAATTAGTCATTTTCGTCAGGTAGAAATTACCCTTCATCATGGTCAGTTAACTTGCAAGAAATATATTTCTACCCCTGCTTATGCCCTTTATTTAGGAGTGCTTTCTTTTCATGATGACACTCAGACAAGTCCTCCCACCCATCGCTGGGAAGAGCAGGGGAGACAAGATTTGGCTGGGCTGCAGCTCAGTTTGTGCTTTGCAGATTCTCTGTTTCCAAGAGGCTTCTGGAGTATGGGTTTGTGTCCACTTTGATGGAGTTTCCCAGATGTGATTCTCTTCTCACAAAGGAATTGATTTGTGAAGGACTCATAGGATCAGAGTATTTAGAGAAGCCATTCTGTAAAGTAATCACAGAATTGCAGTTTTTGAGTTGGAAGAAACTTTAGGAACCATCTGGTCCTCCCCATTTTGCAGAGGAAGAAACTGAAACCCACAAAGGTGAAATGGAATGGATAGTCATGCAGCTAGTAAGGGGCAAGCTCTAGGATGAGAATTTTGATCTCTTAATTCCCAGCCTTCTTAATTCCCAACTCCTAAAGTTCTGTATAGATACTAGCTATCACTTTTATCAACATCATCATCATCATCACCATCACCATCACCATCACCACCACCATCACCATTTTTCCTGGCTGAACATCACATAATAGATGGATGGGTTGAGACAAGAATGGATAAAGTGGTAAATGGAAAAAAAAACATTGAAATAGGAAAATATTTAAATTGTAGCATGTTTAAAATCACAGGATTTTATATGAAAACATAGATTTAAGTGCTGAAAAGAGTGGCATACACAGTTCTTTCTCCTTGGTCTACATCTAGTTAAAATTAGACATATCTCAGCAGAAGTAGGTGTTTTGTTTTTTGTTTTTCCTTTTTGGGGGGAAAGAGTAGAATTGCAGGATGGCTTCATCTGGCTATTCCAATGGGATTTCTGAAACCCTATGATAAATAGAGCAGATAGAAGTTCTTTCCTTTACAATCAAAATTTTATATAGAAAATCATTTAGGGATTTATTGCTTTTTAAAGAAAATTTTAGTTCTCGTTAATTACAGTCTCTCCCTCCCATGAAGATTCCTCAGTGTTCAAAGATTGCATCATGAAGGTACTGCTCATGTACTGAGGTAGAAACACATGTACCCGTCTGTATAAGCTATCTTTTGCTTTGAAATATCTGTAATTAACATATTCACATTTCAGGCTCTGGGTATTATTGAATTCAAGGAAACAAAGATGTATTTCATGTTGGGTTTTTTTTAAAAGATGATTCATCAATTCCAACCCTCCCGCCTACAGATGTCTAAATTTCAGTTTTCTCTGAGAAGCTGCAGAGCATGAACTGGCATAAATACACTGAGTCGGAGTAGGCCAACTGTTCAAATGTAACCCTGCCAACAGTTCAGTGTCAACACTCTTAACCTTCTTTCCGGTGAGGGTGTCATTAACAGCTGCTCTTTGCCCTTGGGTACTAAAGGAAAAGGCTCTCGTAACCAAACACCGCCAGTTCCACTTAAGCAACTACCTGTTGCTTAGTTATCTTTCCAAGTGCTCAAGTGAAGGGAGTAGAAACATTTCCTTCTGTAGACACCAGTGAGCTGGTGAATGCCTGTCAAAGCAAATGACCAGATACACCCTGTGCTGAGCCCCTGACCCATTTGGGAATTTGCCCTCTGCATGATAATTACATAATTCCACAGATTTGTGCCCTCCAAATGGATTTGAGGGACTGAAAGGTAGAACAAAACATGCTAAAATATTTATTACTTTAATAAAAAACTATAAATGAGATGAAAAGTTCTACAGATGAAATATCACATCACATTGAAATGACTTGGCTAAAAACAAACTTTAGAGGTACATACAAGCTAATGTGAAATACTACTAAGGTTAACCAGAGAGCTATTTTTAATATTTTCCTTGCTAATATTGCTGTGGTTTATTCAAATAAATATATTATCAGCCCATAAAAGTTTGGTTGAATTAGTGGGAAAGTTACATGTTTATAAAAGTTAGTATCTCAAAGCATATTCATATATTCCAGATGGCCTAGGACAACCCCTTGGATTGGACTGATAGTGGGATAGGTAATTGGATTATATATAGGTATATATTGATCATATACGCTTAAGGGGAAGAGAGAGAGTGATATAAGAACAAATCTTACAGTCTTCTGTGTAGCATCAGCCTAGAGGCCAAATGGCTTAGTGAATTGAAGGACAGGCAGGGTTAGACTAGATCTGACTTCAAATCCTGTCCCTGACACATATTGGTTGTGCCCCAACAAGGCATGTAACCTCTAGGTGGTCTAGGTGACTGATTGCCATGCTGAAAGACCCACACAGAGAGCCCCTTAAACTGATGAAATCACAAGCCTAGTCTAAAAACTGAGTTTCATGAAAATGACAGTCATTCCATCTCAAATTGCAAGGTTTGAGGGGTGGGGAAGGCTATTCAAAGGAAGGGAAAGAAAAGAACAATAAGAAAATTTCTTCTCAGACAACTTTTCATTATTGAAATGGAAGCACTGTCAATAGTCACACTCTTAATTTTTAAAATGTGAGTTGAGGGCTGAGCAATTCCTTTAACCAACACTTTCCATGCTACCCAACTCAAAACCAATATCTTAAAAGAAGCAATATAAAAAAAAAGCCTTCCTTGATACCCGAGTCTATACCCACTCACACACAAATGAATTCTACATGCTCACATGTTTCTGCCAGCAATGTCTGTGGTCATCATTAAAGAAAAGATAGTCTATCTCCCCCATTCTTGAAAGGAGGGAGGACAGTACAAAGTAGTTTTGTCTTAGCATGGGGGCAGTAAGTCTCACCTTTATTTGTTGGATAGAAGTTGACTTTGGTTGTTTCCTTTCTCAGTCTCCTGTTTTGTAATTTGTGAGAGTGAAATAATCTAAACACCCAAAGGCCTGGACCCTCCAGAATCACTTGGCTTTTCTGGGCATCAGTTTCCTCATCTGAAAAATGAAGGAGTTGGTCTTCCTTTGTCATTCTAGTTCTTTGAATACTTTCAATTTCAGTAGTACCCACCCCCCTTTCACTTGAGACAACCAGTGTGCTTCTTCTCTTTAAATATCTCTTAGGTAGGATGTGGTGTGGCCTCCTGCAAACAGTTTGAGCAAGAGGGCATACCACCCAACAGTGTTTTCATGGCCTCAAATTACAGCTACTTCTCACTAATGGCAGAGAGAAGAGAGTATATTGGTAAACCCATATCAATAAGAGAAAATGCTTGCCTGGCTTGGGATGTTACACTATGCCTAGAAAGGTGCTGTCATCCACTGTCTGGAAGTTCTTCCTCCCATCCAACCTGAGTTTCAGACACCTCAACACTCTGGTATAGATGCAGAAAAGTGGTCATCTCCCTACCGAGCATATTCCACAATACTGTGCCAGAAACATTCAATCTGGAACCAGAATCATCTTCCTTAAATAAAGCTTTTCTTATGTCATCCTTCTGCTCGAGAACTAGTTGTTTCTCAAAACTATTGTTTGCTTTATCAAATTCAGACCTCCCGCCCTGTTTTCAAAGTCCTATCCATGTCCTATTAATCCTTCAAAGTATACCTAACTAGAATTAAGTTAGTCCAGTTAAATTCCTGGATAGGTCCCATGAGTGGATGCGGCTCATAAGGGTAATTTTGTTTACTTGGCCCCATAAAATAAAATTCTTTCTAGAGCCTGTATTCCAATGTGGATCAGAAAAATAGTGGAGGGGAGAGGGTACAAATAGTACTTGAAAGAATAAAATGAAACAGAAAAAGAGACAGTAAAACTGTAATACTTAGGAGATAACAATGGACCACTTTCAGACTTAGACAAATTAAAAAGATAAATAAGAAAGAACTTAAGGACATGCAAATAATTTGAGAAATATCAGCAGTAACAGACCTGTTGATTACTGAATTGGAATAGAAAGGAATATAACTATTAGCTAACATGTTTCCTGATTGTTGCATCCGTTCCCTGGAATCTGACACTCCACTCTAAATGGGGGTTTTCTTGGCAAAAGATGCTAGAATGCTTTGCCACAGTGGTCATATATCTTCTGAAATGAGGTTTTTCTGATTTCCAAACTTTTGGCTTTTTTTCTTTCCAAGCTGGAAGGAATGTGTAGAGAGAAGCACCAGAGTTAGTTCTTAAAACCAGGTAGGGCTTCAAAACTTTACTCTTGGCATCATGGGAGGCAAAGCTTTGAAACTGACTTCAGATCTGGTAGACAAATATATAATTATGGTGTGAGTGTGGTTGAATGTACTTACATCAAAAACACTCAGGCACACTTCCAACAAAACCAAGAAGTACCCTTTGAATGGACTGCCCTTCAGTCATAAATTGAGTTATTAATTTGTTTGCACTGTCACAAATCCCTCCTCTCTTCTGATGGGACTTATCCAGGAACTTAACTGGACTAACTTAAACTAACTTAATAGGATTTGAAAAAAATCTAAGGGGAAGGTGATGGACCTCTACAGCCCTGACGTTCAGTGCTAATCGTATCACTTCCAGTCAGTAACTTCCAGTGGCTCCCATAATATATAGGAGCAATTATAGAAGGCTCTGCTTGCTATTTCAAAGCTCTTCAGAACTTGACCCCAGCTACCTCTTCAAATTGGTTACACACAGTTCCTCTGCACTAAGCAGCTAAACTGGCCTTTTGGCTTCTCCTCCTTTGTGATGATGCTCCCTCCCCGGGCTTTAGCTCCCTTGATTCACTTCTTAAAGAGGCCTATTCACTGAATGGGCACTACCTCACTCTATGTGAGTAACAGAAAAGACCTTAGCCTAAAAGGGCCATTGCATCTCCCATTGCATCTCCCATTGCATCCTGGGCCATCTCTAGTCATCCTGATTAATATCTGGTCACTGGATCCAGATGGCTCTGGAGAAGAAAGTGAGGCTGGTGACCTTACACAGCCCTCCCTCACTCAAATCAAGGTCAACTGCAAATCATGTCATCATTTCTCTGATGCCATGGTCCTCTTCAAAAATGAACGGCAAACACAACAACAACAACAACAACCTCACTAGACCCTCTTTTCATCAAACTTCCTTTCACCATGGAAGCTCACAGTGATCTTGCTCTTGTCTGAATTCTTATGGTACTTCGCCTTAGAGGTACACAGTCTAGGAATTGAGTATGAGCTCTTATACTGTTGTTGATTCTTCTATATGAATATGTCTTATTTTTCTGCCTGGAGTGTAAGCTTCTTGAGGACAGGAAGAATGTCTAATACTTCATTGTATAAAGCTTAACAAGTAATGGACATATACTAGGCACTCAACAAATACTTATTTGATAATTACTCTAAGCAGCCCAAGTGGCTTTATTGTTCTTACTCTGGGAAATCCAATATTTCCTTAGGTATAGATGTTCATCTAGGCATGATGACCAGTGCCTAGAATCCCTGCTGAAGTTGGTGGATCTTTTGAGCTTAGGAATTCTAAGCGGCAATGAACTGCCCATACTAAATGTGACACAAATATGATGAGAACCAGGCTTCCTAAGGAGAGACAAACCAGCCCAGGTCAGAAATAGAGCAGGTCAAAGCTCTCATACTCATACTGATTAGTAGTGGAATCAGGCCTGCAAGTGGCCACTGCACTTCCAGCCTAGGCAAGAATGGAAGTCTTTTTTAAAGAAATGGATGCCCACATATCAATGGAATTTAAGTTTTTTGAAGACAGGTACTGCTTAATTCTTGTCTTTGTACCTCTATCATGGAGCACAGGACGTTCACCTTATTCAGTGCTTAACAAATGTTTGTTGAATTGAATTGAATAAAATTTTTTTAAAAGTCATTAGAAGTTTTATTTAGAAAATAGTAACTAATTTGGGGAAAACCATCTATCATGTTTCAAAAATTAAAATTTAAAAAAATTATTATTATATTATTTTTATAAAATTACAATTCTAAAACATCATAAAAAATTCTTTAAGTGCTAGTTGTCATTCAATATTTGCTTTCCAAGAGGACCAATGACATCACAGGGTGATGTCTTGATTTGCACGAAAATTGGATTTAAGTGAGGCAGAGCTGCACAAAGTTATTAGCCTCATTCTCTGTTCATGAGTCATCAAAGTCCAATGGTAAGACAAATGTCAAGATGATTGGCCATGGCCCAGGATGCATTGGATGATCATGGCATCTTCATTGTCTGACCAAGCTCAAAGCACTCCACAGCACCTGCTTCAGCTGCCTTCATGGCTGTTGGAATAAATTGTTCTCATCCACCCATTCCTCCATGGGAAGTCTTCATATACTTAAGGTAGACATCCCCCCAACTCACTGATGGGTTTAAGGCTTGTCAATTACCCTTAACCTAGTTTAGCCCAACTTCCAAGAAGGTTTTACTGAGGTGTGGCTACTGTAAAGTTTCTTGGAGCCACAGGTGAGAGTGCACAAGGTGGATAGGGAAGGTAGATGAGCAGCCCTGAAAAGGACTTGGCAAGCCCTCACTCTAGAGGTCCTAGTCCTCCCTAAAAACAACATGCAATCAGCCTGGAGAATAGGAGAGAATATATCACAGAAGTTCCTTACTTACTGTACTCCAATCAAGTCCTATACAGTTGCACCCTCCTCTCAGTATGATACAACTTCATAGATCATAATTTTTTTTTGTAGCCTGAATCAATCAATTGACATTTTTATGAAATTCCTACTACATGTTGGGAACTTTGCTAGGCTCTGAAGATAAAAACACAAGCAATGAAATAATTATTTCTTTCATTTCTAATCATGGTAGATGTTTTTTTTTTTTCTCAAAAGAAAAAATACCAGTGATTTGGAGGAGCAGTAGCATGTTTATTTGAAAAGATTCTGGACTTGAAGTCAAGTAAAATCTGGATTCAAATTCTCTAATGTGAGATGTATGACCATGGGTGAGTAAGGGACTTCTCTGAGCCTTAGTTTCTTCAACTATTATCCTTTCTTTCCCTTCTTTTTTTAAAAATAAATGTTTTATTGATGCCTTTCATTTTTAAATCAGAGTCCAGAATGAACTCATTCCTGCAACAAAGAAAAATAATTAATAAAAAATATAATATTTAGCAACATTGTATATAATATTTTTTTATAGTAGTCTCCCAATTTTGTGACATGAGGAAGCATGTGTATTTCATTATTTCTTCTTTTGGACCTTTGTTGATTTCTCAGTTTCCCAAAGTTCAGTTTCATTCAGTTAATATTTTGATTTACATTGTTATAGTCATATACACTGAATCTACTAATTCTGCTCTACTTAAGTCCATACAAATGCTCCAGTACTTCTCTGGATCCCTCATAGTCATCATTGATTTCTGCACAATGATATCCCATCACATTCGAACACCAATTTCTTTTCAGCTATTGCCCATTTGATGGGCACTCAATTTGCTTTCAGTTCTGTCTTACCATACAAGGTGCTTCAATAAATATTTTGGTATGTATTGGAGCTTGGTTTCTGTCTTTGACTCCAAATTGTTTTCATAATAAATATGAGTACTGGAAGAATTATTTTCTTACATTTTAGAATTATAATTTTTACAATTTTAATTCCCAATGGAGTTTTCCCAATGGGAGAGCTAACAACGTCTCCTGAATCTATGTTGTTTTCAGTGCTTCAGAAATTCATCATATTTTATTAATTGAACTCATATTCTAGAGCCAATTAAGTGAGGACTATACACACACAGACACACACACACAGACATATATATATATGTATATATATATACATATACATATTTGAACATACATACATGTATGCCTGTATATATCTTTTTTAATTATGAAAAATAAATTAACCAAAATGTCTTTCCTAGCACACAGAAAGGAGGGCCACATTTCAAGTGCAGATTCTGATCCTGACAAAGAGAATCAAATTAAAAAGCATATATTGGGGTTTCCTCTAGCCCAGAACTTAGATTTGGGGCCAGGGTTTTGAATTAGCTCTCCCTGTTACCTGAGTGTTACCTTGCAAACCAAACCAGGTGACAAGTTTTGGGTAAAGAGGTCCTGTGGTATCCCTTCCCCTTTACTATAGAAATTGTGGTTATGGTAGAGATAAAGAGGGAGTAGTGGCCCTGGCTTTGGCTGACCAGTAGAGATGAAAATAAATGGAGAGCTGCTGCTTCCCTGTTTCCATTTCACATATCCACTTCCATTTCAGTGCCAGAAGTTGGAAGTGCTCAAGGACACAGAAAAGATGAAACTCAAGGAGGGAATGAATGAATCATGGCTCAACTTGTTTTAGTTCCTGTCTGGAGCAAAGTGGCAGCAGAGAGTGAAGTCTTTTGTTTTTCTTAAGTCCTATAGAAGTTCAACAACTCCTGTATTTGAAAAGGATCCAGATAACCAGGGATGAAAAGCCTCCAAGAAGGAAGGGAGGGAGGGAAGAAGAAAGGAAGGAAGGAAGGAAGGAAGGAAAGAAGGATGGAAGGAAGGAAGAAAGGGAGGGAGGAAGGAAGGAAGGAGGGAGGAAGGAAGGAGGGAGGGAAAGGAGGAAGGGAAGGAGGGAGGAGGAAGGAAGGAAGGAGGAAGAAGGAAGGAAGAAAGGAAGGGAGAGAGGGAGGAAGGAGGAAGGAAGTAATAATAATGGAAGGAAGGAAGGAAAGAAAGAAAGAAAGAAAGAAAGAAAGAAAGAAAGAAAGAAAGAAAGAAAGAAAGAAAGAAGAGAAGGAAAGAGGGAAAGAAGGAAGGAAGGAAGGAAGAAAACAAGCACTTATTAAACACCTATTTTGCATCAATGTCTTTACAAATATTATCTCATTTGATCCTCACAACTCTAGGAGGTAGGAATTATTATCATCTCCATTTGGCAATTGAGGGAATTGACACAGAGATAAGTATTCCTTTCCCAAAGTTGTACAGCTGATAATCGTCTGAAGGTGAATTTAAATTCAGTTCTTCATAACTTCAGATTCAGCACTATATCCATTATGCCACCTAGCTGCATAACAACCACTGTGGTTAGCTAATTCCTATGTCTTACCATAACACTTGCCACCTGAACCATAATCTATATCACATGCTATCTTGTGATGTCACTTACATTTTATTTTAACCCTTTCATTGTATTGGACCTTTTATGGATGCCCATAAACTGGATACTAAGCTTCTTGAGGGGTGAGCCCATGTTTTACTCTCTTCTCAGAGTCCCCAGAGCCTTTTTCCCTTAATTGGCACTCATTGTATGTGTATTTTATGATTGGATAGTTCAGAGGGTTCTTTGCCCTAAGGCAGAAGCTCTAAACTTGGGAGCCATGGACCCCAAAGATAAATTTGGATAGATTTCAGGGGTGGCTGGGAACTTGGATGGGAAAAACTTGCATGTTTATTTTCAGCAAATCTCTAACTGAAGTTTAGCATTTTCTTCAATTATTTAAAAACATCATTCTATGAAAAGTCCCATTACCTTTACCAAACTTCCAAAGGGGTCCATAACACAAAAGAAGGGTAAGAACATTTGTCCTAAGGAGTGTTGCCTTCAGGGTTTGTTTTAGTGTCTTGTCTTCTACAGCCCCCATCCACCTGAAAGAAGCATGGGGTACTTATTACATTCCCTGCTTCACAGATGGGAAAACTGTATGGCTTAGAGAAGAAAAGAACAGGTAGCCAACAGTTATATGGAAATTGAGTCCAAAATTCAGGGGTGTGGGTTGGTTGCTGTTATTGGTTCTTTGTTTTCAGAGGAGGAATGGCTTCACAGGGTGGGAGTAAATTGGCTTTAAGTGAGGCAGAGTTGCACAAATCATCAGCCTCACTCTCTTTTCCAGAGTCATTGAAGTTCAGTGTCTAGACAAAAGTCAAGACAACTGTCAACAGCCCGGGATGCAGTGAATGACATTGGCATAAGTCAATTTAGACTGACTTCAAAACCCAGCCACCCAGAGGACTCTGTGCCCAAGATACAAACATGTAGGTCTCACCCTAGAAACACACACTGTGTGTGTGTATGTGTGTGTGTGTGTGGGGGGGGGGACTTTGGTTGGTAGCCTTTTGTTCAGCATTGTTTCTTATATACTTAAACATTGCTGCAAGCAATGTTTGCTTTTCCAACTCTTCCATCAGAGAGTTTAGCCACAAGTTCCCCTCCCCCACCCCTTCCCCCAGACTACATTGTGATCCATAATGGGTTGTTAAGAGGAAGTTAGGGATGTCTGGGGTATAACCCTAAATAGAGGCCTGGGAAAAATTGTGAAGGAGACAGAATTTATCTTTGGATCCCTTCCACTTCCTCTTTCAATGCTGCATCCCCCTTCTGGGGGCTTTTGGTTCCCAACACCCACCTTGGGTCCATATCTTCACAGTTGCCCACAGTTGCCTGTTAACTAATCTCTAGATGATAGCTTAAGGTACCACCCCTCACTGGGAGAGTAGCAACCTTTCTAATTAGAGGAGGGTGATGGAATAGAAAGAGGAGTGGAATCCCTTGAGAATGGGGAGAACAACATGGAACTGAAATCAGATAAAGATGCTTATTTATTTGAAATGAATTCTCCTCATTTCATAGGCTCGAAGTTCTGGCTTTACCAGTTGCTAGCTATATTACCTTAGGCAATTTACCATAACCCCCATGAGACTTATTTTCCTCATCTGACAAATGGTTATAATATTACCCTACCTACCACCCTACTTACCCACCTACAGTGTTGTTCTTATTGCCTGAATGAAATAATTGCTTTTGTGCTTTGTATAACCATCCAGAAGCAGTTCTAAGACTATCAGCTAACATGATCATTTTTTCCTTGGTCAGGGGCAAGTCCTCAAGGATTCTAACAATTCCCTCCATGTTGCCTGTGTAGTCCCTGCCTCTGGAGTTCATCTTTCATAAGTACTTTGGAAAGAGCTAAACAACTCTCCGGGTCAGTGCTGGATTGAAGGAGCTACATATCAACTTGAATCAAACTGATTATAGTTCCTCTGAACCTAATTGGCAAAACCTAACTGCATTCATGTTTTATTAAAAGCAACTTTCATTACGCGGTCTGTGCTGTCAGAAAAATAAATTACATCTGCAAACACTTAGTTATAAAATTTTGCAGATAACTTCCAGTCGCCGGTAATTTTATATTAGGAGCTGTTTTTCCAATGCATGCTCAAACTTTGTTCATTGGTATTAAACATGCTTTACCTACCAGTCTTTGCAAATTTACAGGATTTGTAGTACGGCTCTTTGCAGAGATTTCCTAAATTGTTTTCTGCCAACTTACTTTATTTTTGGCAGCGTCCTTAGGCTCTTTGGAAATTACAGGTTTGTTTGTGTTTTATATTCCACTGTTTACCATTTCCATAGCAGATTCCATTCAATTTTGAAAAATCTGTGTGAGATCTGGATGTAGCACAGGTGGGTCTCACTTAAAGAAAATTCAGGACATAGAAATTCCGGTATAGCAAACAAGTACTAAAGGGAGAAATTAATCACTTTGTTTTCTAAAAAATTATTTGTTTTACAAATGGATTCATTACAGCTTCTTTAAAAGAGCAATTCCTTCCAAATGCATTTAAAATGAGATCCTGTTTACAAAAATTCATAGTGTTTTAAGAACAGATGCATTGGGTAAAATGATGCAACTACATGCCTATAGAATATGTAAATGCTAGACCACACTTTAGACTCTGTCTGGTGATCTTTATTTATATATCTAGAGATCTCCCTTTGTCAGCAGCTCAGAACAGAAATTAAGGTTGGAATAATGTGTCTAATAGGAGCAAAATTAGAAAGTCAGTAAAACTTATCTGAGGGGCCTTTCCATTATTTTTTCCTGGATGCTTTTTTCCATTTTCCACATTTCCCCTGGGGATCCATCCAGTGCCTTTCCCTGGGGCTCACCCATGCCTACCATTCCTGGACAACACCCCAAATTTTAAAATGTTGTTTTTTGTTTTTCTTGGACTCAGAGGGTTAAACCAAGAATAATGTTTAGAAGTCACAGAGGCAGATTTTTAACTCAAAGTAAAGAAAAACTTTCAAACATTTAAATTTGTCCAAAAGGAAAATGTATTAAGTTATTTGTCACTGAAGTTATCAGATGTAAACTGAAAAGCCATTTCTTGAGGACATAACCAATAGGATGTCTGCTAAGTTGTAGGTTGGGCTAGATTACTTCTGATACTGAGATTAATGGTCAAATTATCAGATGTGAGGAATATTTTGGAGCACATCTCCATTGTCCCTCAAATCACATCACAGATACACTTCAGATAAGTCAACCAAGGGAAATTAGTAGTTGTTCCTCTAGGTGACAAGGCTCTGCTATGCCCACTACTCCTGACTAAGGCAGTATGGTTCAGTGAATAGGATCTTAGGTTGAAAATAAAAACACTAGGATCCAATTCCTGGCTCCGCCACCTCTGTAGCCTTATACAAATCAGATCACCTCTCAGGGCCACATTTTCCTCATTTATAAAAATGAGAGGGTTGAGCAAGATGATGTCTATAATCACTTTTAGCTGTAAATCTAGGGTACTATGATCCATATGTAGAATTCAAAATCTAGTGCATTATTTTCATTTGCATATAGTGAAGCTTCTAACTTACATGAATTGATGCAAAATAAAGAAAGCGGACCAAGGGCAATTTCTCCAGAATTAAGAGGACAATATTCATTGAAACTACAATAAATGAATGAAAACAGCTTTAAAAAGCTTAAAAAACTTAAATTAGACATAGTGACCAATACAGGTTCTGGAAAACAGATGATGAAACACATGCCTCCCTTCTCAGTGGGATGGGGTAGGGTAGAAAGGCTATGGATGCTGAATGTAGCATAAAATGTCAGATTCCATTGTTGGTTTATTTTGCTTGACTATTTTCTTTGTTACAAAGGAGGTTCTATGCGTGTGTATAGTATGTGCCAATGTGTTAGTTGGTGGAAGAGGGAGGAGTAATATGATATATAAAAAAATACACAAAACGTTTTTGTATCTCTAGCAGTAGGAATGAATCACCACTTATTTCCAAGGATATGTATGTATAGAAAGCCTGGTCATAATTGAAGGGAGTCAGTGATGATAGAGAGAAAGATAGATAGATAGATAGATAGATAGATAGATAGATAGATAGATAGATAGAGATAGAGATAGAGATATATAACCATGGAAGAAAAAAACACAAGTGGAATATTTTAAGATCAAATATGTAAATTCATTAAAATTATACCCACCCCCATGGACTAAACGCAGTGAGTACAACTGACAAAAGGGTACAAAGACTAAAACTCATGTGACTCATTTAAAATCTGAGAAAAATAAATGTGGGGGGAAAGATATAAAAAATCATTCTGGGTATTGAAGAGGGGAAGATCTAAATCTACCTTGGACAGCTACCCAGGTAAACTGGATTTAGAAAAAATAGGAAAGGGAGAGAGGAAAGAATTAGAAAGGTAAGCTTTCCTTGTTGTCTATGGCACAATGGAGCAGTTATAAACCTGAGCTAGGTTCAATGTTTGTGGAGAAGTTCTAATACAATGCAAAGGAAACTGGGCCCCATCTGTTGATGGTTGAGAAAGCTCAATGACTTTTCCTTTGAAAACCATTGAAATCACCCCAATGAGCCAACTGATAAGATAACAGTAGAGGAGATGGATATAGTTGGAAGAAAACACAAGGAAATGGATTCAGTGATACAAACAAAATAGCACCATTGGGGATGGAGAGATAAGACTCAGCCAAACATCTTTAGTGATTAGCCATTGTTGATGAGTTACTGAGAGGGGCTGAGAGGGCTTTATGGGAACTTTGTTGTGATCAGTAAACTTTTCTTGAATCAAATTGTACTTGACAACAGTTTTGAATCTTATAATATCAAGTGAATTCTGTTTCATCTATTGCCCCTGATATTTCTCTTGTTTCCCTATTGTGTGCTTTGTGTGGTATGGGTAGGGGTACATCTAAGGAATGTTCCCCCTGTGGACTGGTGTTAAAAACAAACAGTACTGACTACTGTTGGTCTGAGCAGCACATATGTAAAATGGTCCTGGAGGTGAAGACTTCGTGTATGTTAGCAGCAGTAGCAACACACAGAGTAACATTTGGAGTAGAATTGAGTTATCTAATCTATGCCCACCTTGGTTTCCTAGAGAGAACTCATATTTCTGTAAATAAATACCATACAGCAATGAATCAGGTCCACTACTCAGGTTTAGGGGCTAAGACCAAAGTCTACATTGAAATCCCCTCCACTCCCCACCCCAAAAATAATCTCTGTTTCCAGGGATTTCTGAGTGGTTTGTTTCAGTGTAGACAACACACGGGCAGACAATTGATGATTGTTTCTCTTTTCAACCACATGTTTCAGCATCATGTGGATTCAGTCTCCAAGGAATCTGGCTTAAGACTCTATTTATGACATCTGGTTTCACAATAGCTAGATTATTTCTTAGGCTAGCTAGGTGGTAGCACAGTGGATAGAGCAGCAGCCTGGAGTCAGGAGGACCTGAGTTCAAACCTCACACACTTACTAGGGGTGTGACCCTGGACAAGTCACTTGACCCTGTTTGCCTCAGTTTTCTTATCTGTCAAATGAGTTGGAGAAGGAAATGGCAAACTGCTCCAGCATCTTTGCCAAAAAAACCCCAAATGGGGTCACAAAGTCAGACACAATTGAATAACAACAAGATTATGTCTTCTACTGGAAGTGTTTTCAATTCGTCTTCATTCTGCTTATGTGGACATGTACTGGACCTCAAATTCAATGCAATGTTGGTAAACGTTACCTATCATTTGGCAGTAAGCTCTTAGAATCATAGTTTTAGAACCATGACAGACTTCAGAAGTCATTGACTCATAAGCTAAGAGCTTGAAGGAATCTTTAAAGTCATCTAATACAACCCCCCTTTATTTTAAAAATGAGGAAGCTGAGTTAGTACTAGAGATCAAGTGACTTATCCAGGATCACATAGGTAGCAAGAGCAGAGCTGGAGTTTGAACTCAGATCGTTGAACTCAAAATCCAATATGCTTTCTGAGACACTAAGATTATATAAATGATGACCACAGAATTTGTTGGGCTCTCTTTAAAAATAAGAAGGTGATAAGTGATTAAAATACCTGGAACTCTTGAACTGAGGAAACCTGGTTTTGAAGCACGGATTTCTAAAAGGAGAGAAGCTCATCTTTAAAATTATAGAATCTGGAAATGGGCATTTTCTTACTCTATCAAGTGATCACCAGTAGGTGCTATCATAGAGAAGTTATCATCAGAGTAAAGTCCTAAAGGAGAAGAGCAGAGTACCTGACTACTCCAACCCAATCCATTAACCTCTCATTATTCTGACTGTAATTCCATTGAAATTCAATGAGCAGTTTATTAAGCATTTATCTTGTGCAAGGAACTGTGCTTTGTGCTGAATCTATAAATACATAGTAGGTGTTTAATAAATGCTTATTGACTGACCAGCTGAATATAAGCTTCCCTTCTGTTTGCTACTTCCAATTTATCCTGTATATAGCTTGTTTGCACAGGGTTGTTTTCATGTTGTCTTTTCCATTAGACTACTAGTAGCTCCACGAGAGCTACTTGAGAGCATGTATTGGTCCTACCCCCACCTTTTTTGTATCCCCAGGGCTTAACATAACACCTAGTACATAGTAGGCTCTTAATAAATGTGTATTGATTAACTAGTTGAATGTAGACCACATAAAAGAAGATAGTATGGGGTAAAGGTCTACTAAAAGTTTTTTAGTAGTTGACTAACATGTTCATAGGATCAGAGATTTAGAACTGAAAGACTTCAATTTCATCTAATCTAACCTCCTTTGTTTTACAGATGAGCAAACTGAGCCCCATAGAGGTGAACTGACTTGCCCAAGGTCACAAAGGTAGAAAGTAGTGGCTATGGGAACTCATCATCATCATCATTATCATTACCGTTAATAATAACTGACATTTATAAAACATTTTATGGTTTTATATCTTATCTCATTTAATTCTTACAACCCTGTGAGGTAGAGAATGTTGTTGTCATCAATTTCCATGTGAGGAGAGGATTAATGAGGTAAGTGACTTGCCCAGGGTCACAGAGTTAATAAATGGCAAAGGTGGGCTTCCTTCTCAAGTCCATCTTTTCTCTAAATCAGCTGTTCTTTGTACTCTTCTTGTGCATGGGATTTATGTCTTCAACTTTTGCATTCTCACAATGCCTGGCATAGTTATGGATAAGTGATTAAAACAATGACAACAACAATGAAATGAATGATCTGGGAATGATACTCAGCAAGGTTCACCTTTTACGGGACAGTAACATCCTGACTAAAGACAAGGTCATTAAAGAATGAATGCGGGAACACACCCACCATCCCCAGTCAGTGATGAAAGCTGGTTCTCTGAAGGTTGCTTTCAGCTGAGCTCTTGGCTGCCTCTCCAAGTGGGAAGCATGGGCTGGCTGAGTCTCCCCTTAGCTTCTTTCCAACTTGTGAAAAGTGGATTTCCTGGTCTCGGCTGGATTGTGTGGCTTGTGACACAGCAGGATTACACATGTGCTGTTGTGAAACGTGAAATCAGAGCCAGGTTAGACCTCCCCTGAGAAACGCTCCTATAAATTGTAAAACTTTTAAATGAATGGCCCAAGAAAAAAGGTTGCCTGAGGTTAGGGTTAATTGGTTTGGGTACAAAGAGTTTTGTGACCATAACTTACTGTCTATCTATCTTTTCCCTGATTTTCCCAAAGTTATTTTGCTCTGGGGCAAATTTGTATTTGTTTTTCTGACAGTGATAGGTTTGAAGTGGAACTCTTTTCAGCTGTTGAGAACTTGTAACTGACTCAATATCTACCAGATTTCCTCTCTCTGATGCATCAGCTTCAGTTATATCTAACCAATGCTTTATATTTTCTTGCTTCTCTCTCAACACAGGGACCCAACTCAGCAATGAGTATCTTGGCTTGCTACATCCCTCTCAAACCAGGACAGCTTTGCCCTTTAAACCAAGGATTCAAATTATCATTTTAAACAAAAGACCAAACCCTTCAATTTTGTTCTGAGTAATCCACTCAGGAATGTCCCATTCCCTGTTAGAACTACAGTGTGACCAACTAAAAACTTCCCCCTTTATTGGAAAAAAAAGTTAGCCAGAGTTCCTGAAATTCTTAGGATTTAGATCCAGGACAGATCCACCTTATAGCTGTCACTTTGTAAACAAACAATCCATATTAAAAATTATTTTTCTCCTGAAATTAAACACACACACACACATACACACATACACAAATATGCACACAATGACTAGGGCACACTATTTGATTTCTTCCAGACAATATTGTCTGGAAATCTGGAAAGAGTTGACAGCATAGAGTGAGTGTTTCTACAATACCCCTCTGATACCAAGAAGATTCTTCTTATTTGGTCTTTGAAATCCAAGGTGATTCTCAAGTAATTCTCATTCATATCATCCTTAAGCCAGTTCTCTTAAAATCATGGCACTCTCCTAGAGCTGAAAAACAGAGGCAGAGGCAACATTAGACAATCAGAAATGTGCACTGAGGGGTGGCTGCTTTAATAAAAATAGGTATGTTTACTAAGCAGTAGCATAACTTAGAGGAAAAACGGCTGGCCTTGGGGTCTGGTAGATCTGGGCTCACAGAGTACCTCTGCCACATTTTCTATGGGAGGGTATACTAGTAAATGTTTAACAATTGGCTCTCTGGGGAAAAAAAATGGATGAACTGCATACTTTTAAGATTAATCCACATTATTAGCATTTTCCTCCATCACTTTCTTAGTTCTAGACAATTAACAAAACAACAAATCAAGCCCTGATTTGTAATATTTGCCGATTTCCAAGGTGTAATGATCACACTGAAAATGTAATCAACTGGTCTCAAGAGCTGGTTCAAGGTGGCTCCAGAAGACCTCTGTGTCTATGTGAATATGGGCCCTAAACTCTGTACTGTTGTTTGTCCTTTGTTCTCGAGGAGCACCCTGACATCAGGAAGGTGATGCCATGACATGCGAGCAAATTGGTTTTAAGTGAGGGAGGACTGTGCAAAGCCACCAGCCTCACTTTCTCTACCAGACCCATTTGGGTCTAGTGACAAGGTCAGGACTACTGGAGATGACCCCCCCTTTCCCCTCCCCTAAATCCCTTTCCCCCTTACTTTCTTGTAGGGCAAGACAGATTTCTATACCCCATTGCCTGTATATCTTATTTTCCCATTGCATACAAGAATAACCTTTTTTTTTTTGAGCATCTGCTTTTAAAATTTTGAGTTCCAAATTCTCTCCCCTCCTCCCTCCCCACCCACTCTCCCTAAGAAGGCAAGCAATTCAACACAGGCCACACATGTATCATTATGCAAAACACTTCCACAAAGTCATGTTGTGAAAGACTAACTATATTTCCCTCCCTCCTATCCTGTCCCACTTTATTCCATTTTCTCCCTTGACCTTGTCCCTTTTCAAAAGTGTTTGCTTTTTATTATTTCTTCCCCCTATCTGCCCTCCCTTCTATTGTCTGCCTTTTTATCCCCTTCCCCCTACTTTCATATGGGGTAAAATAACCAGTTGAGTGTGTATGGTATTCTCTCCTCAAGTCAAATCTGATGAGAGCAAGATTCACTCATTCCCCCTCACCTGCACCCTCTTCCCTTCCAACACAACTGCTTTTTCTTGCCACTTTTGTGTGAGTTGATTTACCCCATTGTATCTCTCCCTCTCTCCCTCTCTCAATATATTCCTCTCTCATCCCTTAATTTGATTTTATTTTTTTATATATCATCCCTTCATATTCAACTCACCCTGTGCCCTCTGTCTATACATATATATATGTGTGTGTGTGTGTGTGTGTGTGTGTGTGTGTATGTATACATATACATATATATACATATATATGTATATACATATGTATATTCCCTAATACTGAGGTCTCATGAATTATACACATCATCTGTCCATGTAGGAATGTAAACAAAATGATTCAACTTTAGTAAGTCCCTTATGATCTCTCCTTCTTGTTTGCCTTTTCATGTTTCTCTGATTCTTGTGTTTGAAAGTCAGATTTTCTATTCAGCTCTGGTCTTTACACTGAGAAAGCTTGAAAGTCCTCTATTTTATTTAAAATCCATATTTTGCCTTAGAGCATGATACTCAGTTTTGCTGGGTAGGTGATTCTTGGTTTTAATCCTAGCTCCACTGACCTCCAGAATATCATATTCCAAGCCCTTCGATCCCTTAATGTTGAAGCTGCTACATCTTGTATTATCCTGATTCCACAATACTCAAATTGTTTCTTTCTGGCTGCTTGCAGTATTTTCTCCTTGATCTGGGAGCTCTGGAATTTGGAGACAATATTCCTAGGAGTTTTCTTTTTGGGATTTTTTCAGAAGGTGATCTGTGGATTCTTTAATTTCTATTTTACCCTCTGGCTGAAGAACATCAGGGCAGTTCTCCTTGATAATTTCTTGAAAGATGATATCTAGGCTCTTTTTTTGATCATGACTCTCAGGTTGTACAATAAAAAAATATCTCTCCTGTATCTATTTGCCAGGTCAGTGGTTTTTCCAATGAGATATTTCATATTGTCTTCCATTTTTTTCATTCTTTTGGTTCTGTTTTATAATATCTTGATTTTTCATAAAGCTTCCACTTGCTCCAGCGTAATTTTTAAGGTAGTATTTTCTTCAGTAGTCTTTTGGACCTCATTTTCCATTTCACTAATTCTGCCTTTCAAGGCATTCTTCTCCTCATTGGCTTTTTGGAGCTCTTTGCCATTTAAGTTAGTCTATTTTTTTAGATGTTATTTTCTTCAGTATTTTTGGGTCTCCTTTAGCAAGTCATTGACTTGTTTTTTGTGATTTTCTTCTATCACTCTCATTTCTCTTCCCAATTTTTCCTCTACTTCTCTTACTTGCTTTTCCAAGTCCTTTCTGAACTCTTCTATGGCCTGAGACCAATTCATATTTTTCTTGAAGGCTTTTGATGTAGGCTCTTTGACTTTGTTGACTTCTTCTGGGTGTATGTTTTGGTCTTCTTTGCCACCAAAAAAAAAAGATTCCAAAATCTGAGTCTGCATCTGGGTCCTTTTTCACTGCCTGGACATGTTCCCAGCCAACTACTTGACCCTTGAGCTTTTTGTAAAGGTATGACTGCTTGTAGAGTAGAGAGTTCTTTGTTCCAAGCTTTAGGGGCCTTGTGCTGCTGTTTTCAGAACTACATCTACACAGCAAGCTCTGCTACACCAGCACTCCTCCTCCTCCAAGAACCAGCAACCCAGACAGTGACTTAGGCTCTGCACTCCCGCTGTGATCTGCCACTTAATTCCTCCCACCAGATGGGCCTGGGGCTAGAAGCAACTGCAGCTGGAAGCAGCCCTAGAGCTGTAGCACATCTGCACCCCCAGGGCTGGGGCCCACCACATACTCCTTTTACTCCGTTCTAGCTGTTCTACCCACTAACCTTCTTTGTTGTCTTTGGTGTTTGTGGGTTGAGAAGTCTGGTAACTGCCACAGCTCAATGAACAGGCCCTGTGGCCTGTTCTGCCTGGCTCCCAGTCTGGCTGGTCCTAGTGCAGCTCATTCCGGGCTCTGCTCTGCTCCCAGCTCCATGCAGTAGACCCTTCCCTGCGACCATCCAGGCTTTCCTGGGCTGGAGCCCTGCTTCCCTCTCTTATTTTGTGGGTTCTGCAGCTCTAGAATTTGTTCAGAGCCATTTTTTTGGTGTCTGGAGGGACCTGGGGGTGGAACTCATGCAAGTCCCTGCTTTCCAGCTGCCATCTTGACCTTGGCCTTTTGAAGGTAAGGTCTTTAACAGGTCTCAGTCTGACTGTAGCTATGCCCGATCTGTAATTAAGGCTAGGTAAAAAATGAGGCAGATAATGGACTCTTACCTAGTCAAAAAAATATAATCATAATCTGAGAAGGAAAGACCGTCAGGGTTTCTGGCCAAAGCACAAATAATTGCTAGTATAATTACTCTGAGCAGACAGGGCCCAAACAATGTCCAAAAGGGGCTTGGCCTGAGACCTATTTTTGGCCAATCAGTGAGAGCCAGAGTGACTTGGCTAAGTGCCCCAGGACATCTGTAAGACTCTAGACAATAGGTGAGATACTAATCTGCACTGAGAGTCACATCCATTGATGAAATCAGAGATCTGGCCAAAAGTAAAACACTGCTGCTCAGATTTCTACTTGAAGGCCAACCACACAGAAAGTTCTCAAGTACATCTATTGGGTTACTTGGTGACAATGTTATCCATAATACCATAACCCAGGCTTTTTTTTCATTAATAGTGTGCCATCTCCTTATCTCTACTCACACAGTCACCATCTTAGTTTCAGCCATCCTTTCCTTTCACTTGGTCTGTTGTAGTTATACCTTAATGCTTTCCCTGCTTCCAGAGTATCCCATCCCCAATCAATCCTCAGTCTACACAGTTCCCACAAGTACAAATCTGACCATGTTACTACCCTGCCCAAGAATAGTCAGCAACTGCACATTTCCTTTCAAATAAAACACAAAAACTCCTCAGTTTGGTTTTTCAAATACAGTATGTTTCATTCCTACTTTTGCATATGAATCTATAAATTAGCCTCCTTCATATGATCCAGGTTACAGCCAAACTGGCTTATTGGTTCCCTAATTTTGGCATTCTATCTCCCACTTCTCTCTCCTTACTTCCAAATCTTAAAACTTCCTTCAAGGCTCAATTCAGGTATTATTTGAAGAGGAGCTTTTCCTGATCCATCCAGTTATTAGTGCCTCTCCTTTTCCTCCTCAAATTATCTCCTAGTTACTTATCTGTATAAATGTTGTATTTTCATTTTCATTCCCACTAAGTCTCCTTGAGGGAAGGGCCTCTGTCATTTTGTCTTTGTATCTCCAGTGCTTAGAATAAAGCAATGTGCATAGTAGTAGGTACTTAATAAATGTTTTGTTGAATGACCACATCTTCACCCTACTGTGTGTTTTCGCATGTTTATGTATGTACACACACACCTGTGTAAGTGTGTGACCAAAAATGAAGAAAAAAAACTTGGTGTTCCTAGCCAAATTTCAACATGCACACCTTTGTCTAATCATATTGCTTTCCTCATTATCCCTGAGACCAACATACTATGCTCATTCTCATCTTGGCACCCTTGCTCGTGATTTTCTCCCTATACAAATTATACTCCTTCTCCAGGGTCCAGATCAAGGCCTACCCACTCTCTGAAGCCTCCTCTGACCACTTCAAACTATAAGAATTTCCCCCTTCTCTGAACTCATTCTATTTGACCCCAGAGGGCAGAACCAGGAGGAATGGGGACAAGCTACAAAGGGGTAAATTTAGGCTTGATGCTGCAATGGAGTTGGGTGGGGTGGAAAACAACTTTTTAACAATTAGAGATATTCAAAAGAGCAATAGGTTGTCTTGAGAAGAGATGGTTTCCCCTCCTTGGAGGTCTTCAAGCAGAGGCTAGATGGCTACTTGTCAGCTATGTTAATGATAATGGGGATTCATTTTTGTATGGTTTAGACTAGATGGCTAATGAGGTCCACAGAACTCTCAAATTCTGTGATTCTGCCTTTCAATGAACATTTCAGTAAATGTGATATTGGGCAGCTAGCCGTGTACTCGATAGAGTGCCAGGCCTGGATTCTGGTCTTCCTGAGTTCAAATCTATCTTCAGCTAGATTTCAGCTAGCTATATGACCCTGGGCAAGTCACTTAATGTTGTTTGCCCCAGTTTCCTCATCTATAAAATGAGCTGGCAAAAGAAAAGGCAAGCCACTCCAGCATCTTTGCCAAGAAAACCCCAAACAGGGTCATGAAGAGTCAGACATGACTGAAATCACTGCACAACAACAATAATATGATGTGATGGCTTCTAAGAGTCAAAGAACAGCTTAGGGCACAGGCTAGCCTGACCTGAAACCTCTGTGATGATCAGCTTGATATGGAAGAAAGTAGCATGAGTGGTGCTCCTTTACATTCTACTGCAAGTTCAAGTACACAACAGAACAAACCAGAAACACCAATCTTCTACCTATCCACTGGAGCTGATGACAAGAAGAGGTAGACCACCAGTGCTCATGGAATGATTAGAAGACATGTATATTTTTATTATGTGACCACATAAAAATCATAATAAAATAAGAATCATATCTTGACAATTATAAGCAAGGACTTCATATTGCTTTTTGTCAATGGTACCCTCAGCTCCAAGTTGCATAATAATGTATTGCAGACTAGTGCTGAGTAAGCACAAGAAACAACTTCATCTCTCAATTCAGATTAGATGAAATAATAACTGAAATAACAGAGTTACTAAAATCTAAAAAGGACAGAGCTAGAATCATGAAAGCCATAATCAAAAGAAGGACCTGGACAGCATCTTTCAAGAAACTATCAAGGAAAACTGCCCTGATTTCCTGGAACCAGAGGGCAAAATAGACATTGAAAGAACCCACCAATAATCTCAGGAAAGAGATCCCAAAATAAAAACTCCAAGGAACATCATAGCCAAGTTTCAGAACTATCAGATCAAGAAAAAAATACTACAAGTCATCAGAAAGAAACAATTCAAATATTGGGGAGTCGCAATCAGGATCACACAGGACTTGGCAACTGCAACATTTAAGAATCAGAGGTCATAGAATGTGATATTCTGGAAGGCAAAGGAACTAGGACTACAACCAAGAATCACTTACCTGGAAAAATTAAGCATAAAACTCAAGGGAAAGAATGGTCATTCAATGAAATAGAATGATCTCAAGCCTTCGTAAGGAGAAGACCAGAACTAAACCAAAAATTGGACCTCCAACATCAAGATCCAAGAGAAGCATAAACAAGTAAAATGGGAAAAGATGACATAAAGGATTCAACAGAACTAAACTGTTTATAGCCCTACATGACACTTGTAACTCTTAAAAATTGTATCACTAACAGTACAGATAGAAGGAATATACAGAGACAGAAGGTATAGTATAAGGTGTATTTGAGGGAATGAAAAAAAAATTAAGGGATGAGAAAGAGGAGTACAGTGGGTGTAGAAGGAAAGGAAAGGTAGAATGGGTAAATGGTCTCACATGAAGAGACAAAAAAGACCTGTCATAGGGGAGGGGCAGTTGGGAGGGTGGGTGATGAGCATCACTTGAACCTTACTCTCATCAGTACTGGCTCAAAGAGGGAATAATATACACAATCAGCTGAATATAGAAATCTATATTACTGGACAGAAAAGTAGGAGAGGAAGAGATTAAGTAAAGAGGGTGAGGGGTGGGGACTGACAGAAGGGAGGACAGATCAGTGGAAGTGGCTGACAAAAGCAAAGCACTGGTGAAGTGGGAAAGGGTGAAAGGAGAGAGAGGACAAACAGGAAGAAGAATAGAAGAGAAGGAAAAACAAAAGGTAGTAATCATAACTGTGAATGTGAATAAGATAAACTCTTCATAAAATGGAAGTGGAAAGCAGAATGGGTCAAAAACCAGAGTCCTACAACACAAGAAACACACTTGAAGCAGAGAGACACACACAGAGTAAAGGTAAGGGGCTGCAGCAGAATTTATTATGCTTCATCTGAATTAAAAAAAGCAGGAATATCAATCCTTATCTTAGATAAAGTAAAAGCAAAAATAGACCTAATTAAAAGAGATAAGGAAGGAAACTACATCTTGCTAAAAGGTACCATAGGCAATGAAGCAATCAAATTAGAAGAGCAAGGAATAGTCTACCTGTCAGATCTATGGGGATGCAAAAAATTCATGACCAAACAAGAGATAGAGAGCAGTACAAAATGTAGAATAGATAATTTTGATCATATTAAATTTAAAAGCTTTTTTACAGACAAAACCAATGCAACCAAGATTAGAAGGAAAGCAGAAAGCTGGGAAACAATCTTTGCAGCAAGTGTCTCTGCTAAAGGCCTCGTTTCTCAAATATATAGAGAACTACATCAAATTTATAAAAATACAAGCCATTCTTCAATTGATAAATAGTCAAAGGATATGAACAGGCAGTTTTCAGATAAAGAAATCAAATATATCTATAGGCATATGAAGAAGTGTTCTATATCACTCTTTATTTGAGAAATGCAAATTAAAACAATTCTGAGGTCCCACCTCATACCTATCAAATTGGCTAATATAACAAAAAGGGAAAATGATATATGTTGGAGAGGATGTGGGAAAATTGGGACATGAATATGCTATTGGTGGAGTTGGATACTGATCCAACCATTCTGGAGAACAATTCGGAACTATGCCCAAAGGACAATCAAACTATGCATACCCTTTGATCCAGCAATACCACTACTAGGTCTGTATCCCAAAGAGATCATAAAAGAGGAAAAGGATCTACATGTGCAAAAAATATTTATAGCAGCCCTTTCTGTTGTGGCAACATATTGGAAATTGAGGGGATGGCCATCATTTGGGGAATTGCTGAAGAAGTGGTGGTATGTGGATATAATGGAATACTATGGTGCAATGCAAAATGATGAACTAGCAGATTTCAGAAAAACCTGGAAAGACATGTATAAACTGAGCTAAAGTGAAATGAGCAGAACCAGGAAAACATTGTACACAGTATCAGCAACATTGTGTGATGATCAATTATGAATGACTCAGCTCTTCTTAGCAACACAATGATCCAAGACAAGTGCAAAGGACTCTTGAGGGAAAATGTGATCCACATCCAGACAAAGAATTGATGGACTCTGAATACAGATTGAAACATATTTTTTACTTACTTTATTCTTTCTTGTGTTTTTTTCTTTTGATCTGCTTCTTCTTTCTCAACTCTGATGAATATGGAAATATGTTTTACATGATAGCATCTGTATAAACTATGTCAATCTGCCTGTCATCTTCAGAAGAGGGGAGAGGAGGGATGGAGAAAAAATTGGAACTCAAAATCTTATAAAAATGAATACTAAATTGTATTGATATGTAATTAGGAAAAAAATAAAATACTATTAAAAGTAAAAAGAAAAAAGATAGATAATATCAGCTGTTTAAAAAATCTTTACTTAGTGCAAACTCCAGAAATTCCACCTAATAATAACAGAACAATCTGAATACAGAGATCTCAAATGACTTTGAAAAAGAAAATGTGCATGCTTACTGGAATCTCAAAAAGCCTTTTGTGAGTTGGATGGCACAAATACAACCAGCAGACCAACTATACCAAAACAGAGTAAGTCCAAAAAACTGAGGTTCCAAGCAGCCATCATAAATGAATTCATTCTCCTTCAATGTTTGACAGGAAGTAAGTAAGAAAATATTTATACAACAATGTATGAGGTGGTTGTGACCACAAGAAGAATCTCATAGAGAAAGGTGGAATTAGCAAGGAATATTCCTTAGGAGATGCATCAAATTATACCATGGTAGTAAGCAGTAGTTTGGGAAAGCTATAGAAATACATATATATATACATACACACATATCTACATATACATATAAACACACACACACTCATATATATATACATATATATATACACTACATATGTATGTATTTGTGTGTATGGATGCATATGTGTGTGTATGTGTGTATGTATATATACACACACACATATGTATATGCACATATATTTCTACAAGCCAAATATACACATACACATACGCATACACATACATGTACACATACACATACACATACTCATACACATATACACGTACACATGAACATGTAGCCTGTAGAGAGCCAGTGGAATTCATCAATATCTATCTGGTTCATACAAAAATTATATTAACATAAAACCATAAATGCTAATGAGAGATAACAAAAAGAAATATGGTATGTAGAGAGAAAAATCATAATCCATATATTAAAAATTCTAGTTTTCTTTAATCAGCTATTGAAGACAATAGTCAAAAGTTAAAGATGACAGGAGTCAAAGCAGTATGCTGAACTAAAATATACAATTCAACCTCAACCAAACTTATTTGATGGGCAAAGAAATCAGAGGAGAGAACCTTCAAAGAAGGAGGATATAAAAAATTTCTGGCTATCTAAATGATTCCAATCATTCTAACCCAATGAAAAAGCAAGGCAAATCAAAAAAGAACCCAAAAGCTTGCACACCATTCATAGTGTGTTTGATTTTTTTAATTCTAAATTTCACCACCCCTTAAAAAGAACATTTCCATATACACAGTGCAAAAATAGGATTGTAATGTGAGGCAGCAACTCTCAATTTCATACAGCTTGCTCTTTAAAGATATATATATATATATATATATATATATATATATATATATAATATATAATTCCATATGTGACTTTCAAAGCTACTTCTTGTCTGTTTCTTTCTGTACACTAAAAAAACATTTAAATAGTCCTCTCTTTTTGTTCTTGTTCAAAAATTTTTGGTGCTAACATCTGTTGTTATTTTTCAGTCATTTTTCTGTCATTTCCACCTCTTCTTTGACCCTGTTCAGAGTTTTCATGGCAAAGATACTGGAGTGGTTTGCCACTTTCATCTCTGGTTCATTTTACATTTGAGGAAACTGAGGCAAACAGGGTTTAATGACTTGCCCAGGGTCACACAGCTAGTAAGTGTCTGATGCCAGATTTCAACTCAGAAAAATTAGTTATCTTCACTTCAGTCCTGACATTCTACCCACCACACCACCTAGTTACCTCTCCTCGATTAAACACCGAAAGAAAAATACCCAACTTTATAACAAATAAACGTAATCAAGCAAAACGAATCCATACAGTGTCCATGTCCAAAAAATGTTTATCTCCACCTTGAATTCAACACCTCCCTGTCAGGAGGTGGATAACATGCTTCATTACAAATCCTCTGGAGATACGGGTAATGATTACATTTATCAGAGTTCTTAAGTTTTTGAAGTTGTTTTTCTTTATAATGCTGTTGTCTTGGTATAATTTGTTCTCCTGGTTTTGCTCACCTCATTCTGTTTCACTTCATACTACTCAGGATTCTCTGGAATCCTCCTTTTCATAATTTCTTATGACATAATAAAATTCTAGTCTATTCATACATCAATATTTTGCTGCCATTCCCCAATTTATGGACACCCACTTAGATATTAGCACTTTTCTTTTTTTCCCCCTTTATAATCACATAATGCATTAATCAGCATCTGAAGCTCTAGCTTCTCTAAAATACCAAAAAGCAATGGGGCCAGGTAAAATCCACAGTTAGTGACTCAAACATATCACAGTGGTGCATGAGCAATTAGCAGAGGTTTTTAAACAGCTTCTTCTCAGATCCAAGCTTGATTCCACTTTGCCTAACAGAAGGCATCACATATCTACTAACTAAAGATGAGAAACTAAATGATCACTCCCATTATATACCCAGGCATGTACTTTAAAGGAAGAATCGACACCTTGTATTACCAAAAAATACACATACGCATTTGCCAAACAAGTGGCTTGAGAAGTTAAAAGGAAAGCTAAAAAGCTCCAGGTGCATAAAGAGCAACTTATCATTTATTTTTTTTTAAATGAGCTGCCAGAAATTGCTATAACATTTATACTGGCTTACTCATATGCTGCAAATATTTTAAATTAAGTTTTATTTTTTAATTAACAGAAATCTATATTCTTACACTCACACCTCATGCTCCACTGGAAAAAAAAATCCCTTAAAACAAATATACACGGTCAAGCAAAACAAATTCCCTCATTGGCCATGTTCAACAAGTATGCCTCATTTTGTGCTCCAAATCTATCATTTCTCTGTCAAGACATGGAAAGAATGCTTCATTTGGAATGAATGGTCATGACATGGACCACAACTCTTACAACTTTCAAATTTATTTATTCTTCCAATGTTGAAATGATTGTATAAATTGTTCTTCTGGTTCTGCTCATTTCATTCTTCATGAAGTTAAACAAGTCTTCAAAATTGCTGTCCTTTTAATATTAATATCAGAAAGTATTCTTCTGGTTCTGCTTACTGCATTCTATAGCAGTTCATACAAGCCATGTCTCTTTGAAATCATCTATTTTCTCATTTCTTTTAGCACAAAAATATTGAACTACTTCCATAAACTATAATTTGTACCGCAGATATATGAAATAGTCCTAAACAGAGTGACAATGCTAGTTTGATGTCCATGTGAAAAATTGTTCTTCTTTGAAACACCCCTAACACATTTACATCAAGAGCGATCAATATAAAAACATTGTCTTTCAAGGAGACAATTTAAGTTTATTTTTTTCTGCCTAGTCTTAAACCCATTTTTATCTTGTCTAAATAGAAATGGGTATGGCTTCCAAACAGGAAATCAAACCAAAATATCTTATTAATACCTTGCTATACATATATGACATTAAGTTATATGGTTCTACCAAAAACACATCAAACTACTTATTAATCTTGTGGAATCTTTCTTCAATAACATGAAAAATCTCATTTGGGCACAATAAGTGTACACTAAGGAAAGATAGAGACTGAAGGTGTCAACTTGAAGTCAGAAGTTAAACTGAACCACTGGGCAAAAGGAATACTTACAAATAACTTGATTTCATCCAGGCAAGTCATATTTAGCATAAAGCTATCAAGGAGAAAACTGTGGCTATGAATGGTAAGAGACTTACTGATATCAAAGCAACATGAAAGAATGTTTTAAAGTAATTAACACACAATAAATACCGTCTTAACTTGAACTTTCAGAATTACAAAGTAGAACATAGCATATACAGAAAGTACCTTAACCAAAATTCATGTGATATTAATGAAACACATTGTTTATCCCCTTATGAACCTAGAGAAAGATTAACACTTTGCAATGGCAAACAAAGTGAGATTTTTGTTTTGTTCTTTTTTCTTTTGGAGTTCTAGTTCTTCTCAGCACTAAGGTAATCAAGTGCCTTTGATTGAGTCTCGCCTTTGTTTCAATCAAGAGTCTTTGATTGACTCAAGAGTCTTTGAGGACCTGCTTAAGTCACAAGAAAGCCTAACGCACATGAGTTTGAGCCACATGGTTGAGATGCCCTCTGACCCTGAAGAAGTGTGTACATACTCTGAGGTTAGCATTTTGCTTTGGTGGCTCTCTCATTGGAAGAGTGTTGGTGTGGAGACTCTGGGTAGCCAGTAAGGAGCCCCCTGGCTTTGAAAAAGATGCTGGTGCTTTTTTCTCTGGTAACTCTGTATGTATTGCTATGGCCAGACAGAAGCCTGTCTGTTGATTTGTGTTATTTGCTCTGTTTATACAGTTTCTGCTTATAATTGCTGTTTGTGTTTTCTCTGAAGTTCAAGGTGCTGACTTTTTCCCCTGAACTAAGTGAATGATATATGTGTGTTTGATTAAAGTGAGATTGTAAACCTCTTAAAGTTGCCTTCCTCAGAAAAGCAGATAAAAGAACCTGTGCTAATAGCCCTCCTGTGTGCTGGTGTCATTGGCCTTACACAGTCACAGTAGCTGCAGGTAACATTGTTGTTACACACTTCCTCATCAAAAAGGTGAAAAACAATACATTTTCAGAGTGCTTGAGAACCTGGTTAAAAACTTGTAGAAATACTCTTGGATAAGCAGACATTTCCTCATCAAGTTATAGCAGAGGTCTATGGCAAGTACACACCATTGGATTTGTTGGATGTAAATAAAGATGATTTACCTCCAAATCAAGCTTACAAAGTAGCAAAGATCTAAAAGCAGAATCAAAAGGCAACAATTATGGACTGGGCCACCAATGTGTTGATAGGGGAATATTGAATAAATGGCTGGGCCATGTGGATTTGTTCATAGAAGTAAATGAAATTTTTGGTGGTATCTGATCAAGTTATTGCTACCAGAAATAATAGAAGGATTCTCCTCAAGGAGCCTAGACCTGTTGATCAATGTTGATGATACCAGAAGATGGTAAAAACTGCAACATATTGGCGCTGGCTACAAAAGATTTAGTACCTACCAGATACACATCAAAACACAATCTGGTGACTGGATTTGTACAGCAGTATCTGGTAGACAACAACATCCCATGCTATGAATACATACCTCAAAGTATTCTTGAAAACTGAACAAATAACTGTACTGAAACCCAAACATCATCACAGTCTAAGCTGTTGCCTGCAGTCCCCTAGACATAACACTAATAAAAAAATAAGAACTACCTTTTTAATAAATATGCTCATAATTTTCAGGCTACATGTAATGACAAGTTTTCAAAATATAGATAATTAACAGGAGAAATTAAAATCATATGGGAACAGGATGAGGTACATAACATCTTCCATTTTCCTGTCTGCTACTACCATTGTACTATGGAGGCTTTCAGATCACTTTGCATGCTAATATTTTCATCCAATTCCAGAAAATAAACTACTTTATCAACCTACATATTAGTCCAAAGAAAAAGTCAAGTCAATGAACATTTATTAAGTTCCTACTATGTGCCAGGCACTGCTGAGCACTGGGGTCAAGGAGCCCACAATCAAATAGGGAAGACAACATGCAAAGAATGAGGCACAATTAAGAGATAGGCTAAATTGGAGATAATCACAGAGGGAAGGCTGACATTAAGAAAGAGTGGGAAAGGATTTCTTGTGGAGGGTGGGAACTTAGCTGAGACTTGAAGAAAGCTGGAGAAACTCAGAGGTGAAGAGGAGAAGGAAGAACATTCCTGGCATGGGGCTAAAATATATGTGGTCAGGAAATGTAGCATCATGTGCCACAATGAGGATACTATTACTGGAAAGCAGTATATGTGGAAGGTAATAAATTGGGAAGGTAGGAAGAGATCAGATTTTTAACAACTTTGAGAACCAAACAGGATTTGGTCATTGACACTGAAGGACATAGGCAGCCACTGGAGTTTATTGAATAGAGAAGTGACATGGTCAAATCTGAGCATTAGGAAGAACACTTTGATAATTAAATGGAGGATGAACGGAAAGGCGAGAGCTTTGGAGCAGGGAAGCCAACTGGAAGGGTGTTGTAATAGTCCAGGTGTAAGGTAATGAGGGTCTACATCAGAGTGGTGGCAGTGACAGAGGAGAAAAGTTGTTTTTCAGTCATTTTTCGTTCATATCCAACTCTTTGCGACCCCATTTGGGTCATTTCTTGGAAAAGATGCTGAAGTGGTTTGCCATTTCCTTCTCTAGGTCATCTTGCAAGTGAGGAAACTGTAGCAAACAGGGTTAAGTGACTTCCAGGGTCACACAGCTAGTAAGTGTCTGAGGCCAGATTGGAACTCAGGAAGGCGAGTCTTCCTGCCTCCAGACCTGGTACTCTATCCACTGCACCAGCTTGCTGCCCCAGAGTAGAAAAAAGGATCACATAAAAGGGATGTTGCAAAGGTAGAATAAATAGGATTTGGCAAGATTGGATATGGGGAAAGGGAGAAGAGTGAGGTAAAGTGAAAAGGCAAGGATGACATTTAGTTTGTGATCCTGGATGACTAGTAGGCTGGTGGGGTACTCGAGAGTAACAAGGAAGTTACTAAGGAGGGGGCTGGGATTAGGCAAAATGTTGAGTTTAAAATGTTCACAGGACACAAAGTTTGAGATGTCTAATCAGTGGTTGCAAGACTGGATGTCAGTCTTTATATTTAAAGAAATTAGTTAGACAACCACTTGTCCCAGGACGATTTGTATCTGAACTTCATTGAAAAGATGAGAATCAGTTAACAATAATAATAATTTAAAAAATCAACAATTCACATTAATATAATGCTTTAAAGTTTACAGAGAATTTTCTCACAAAAAGAAACCTGCCAATGAGAGACTTTAAGGGTCCTTGATTATAACATCTCTACCACTTAGAAAACAATACTCAAATTTGCTGTGATTTTTTAAAAAGACCCATCGCCTCACAATCAACCCATTATGGAGCCCCTACAAATTTAGCTAGGCTAGCCCTCAGACAACATACCTCTAGCCTGTGGTCAGAAAGCCATTCCAGTTTACCAGAGCTGGAACTCTCTAGGCATAGTCCTCAGAAACCTAAAGTGACCTCCACAACACATCAAGAGAAGACTTTAGTGAATTCTACCTTACATCGAACCTTCCAAAATAATAAGTAATGCAAGCATCATTATCCCAATTTTACATATTAAAAATATATCGAAGGAAAAAAATGGGAAGAACTATGGAATTCTGTTTACCCAATATTACAACTGTGACAGCCTCAGTTTCTTTATTTGTAATAAAGTAGACATAATAATCAAACTTACCTCACAGGATCAAATTGAATAATGTATATAAAGCACTTTTCAATGCTTAAAACCCTGTGCAAGTGTTAGCTAGTCATTCAATGAATGAATTGATGGAATCCCTGCCTTGTGCAATGCTGTATTGAATGCTAAAAGGGATACAAAGTTATGCAAAGGCACATAAATATCTCTCTCAGTCACAGATGATACACCCCTGACAGCTTTCACATACTCTGGCAGGAGCCACCAGAGGCCTAAAATATCATGAAGTGAATGTGGCTAGGCCCAGTGTGCTAACTTCCTATGATACTGTCTACCTAGATGTGCTTCCTCCTGCCTGCAATTTGCAGCCCATACCCTTCCTCAAGATGCTGCACTAGCCTGCCCCACCACAACACAAACCCTCAAAAACTATGCCAACATTCTTCTCATTATAGTCCCTCTCTCCTACGCTACTTTCTCTCCCCCATAATATATGGAGTCTCCATATGATTGAGAGCTAGACTTCCTAGAGAACCAACATTCCCTTTTCCTGTGAGACCACCCTAGAGGTTAGGCTGTCTTCTAGATCTCCCCCCAAGATCCTCTTTATTCTCTACATTACTCCCCCTTTGTGAACTCTCCAACAGAGGATGATTCTTAGTTACAGCTGAGATAGCAATGAGATCATCACATTTGTTTAGCTAAATTTTGCAAATGCACACACAGTCCTCCACCACCACCTCCCCCTGCCACCTCACCAAACCAGAGGTGAGCTGAGCCATGAAAAGGTTAACACCAGTCTCTTGAATTTACAGACATTTAATTTAAAAACGACTTGTATGATATCCCCAAGTTAGGCTTGAAGTCTCAGAATTGAATCCTATAGCAAATCATTTCCTGAAAGTTGCAAAGAAGGACTAGAGATGAGGCAGAATGTGGCTTCTTTCCTTCACAATCCATATTTGAAAAAAAAAAATAAACAGTTTCTTTATTCATGAAGATTAGGCTCTATAAGAAAAACTGAGCCGTGGCCTAGATCCAAGTCTTGCTTAAATTACCCAAGTGACCACAGCAAGCAGAAGACCTCCTTCTTACATGGGACCTAGATCTATATTTAAAACAACCTCCCTTAAAGAAGAAAGTTTTAACTTTCCAGCAGATAGGTTAATATGAACTACCCCACTCTCACATAGTAGATGACTTCCCAAAAGTCTTCAGGGTACAAACTTCGGGCAGAATAAATACTACGCATTAGCCCTGCTAACGTATAGCTAAGCAGAGAGAGAAGCCATGACATGCTTTTTTCTCTCATTCTCCTTGGGCACTTCCCCAGATTTATGGAAAATTTATAGAATGTTTTTATGGTCTCTAATAATGAGGCATGGAACAAGGCATCTAAGGTGTACATTCAAGAAAGGGAATTCCTGGCTTTTTCTTATAACATCTGTGCCATTTTTGTTTGAGGATCTATTTTCCCTAATCCTGAGCCTGAACTTTCACTAAAAAAGCCTTCAACGTTCTCCTTATGCAGATGGAGAGATTACTTGAATTCAGTTTGAGCTTTTCCACCTCAGGAAAATCTTCCAGAAGGACAGTAAATGAGAATGTGGGGTTGAGAAAGGCATGGTTATCTTCTTTTGCATTTGAGAGAAAACCTTATATAATGGAATGAGCAATGAAATGGGAGTTGGAAGGCCTGGTTCTACTCTAAATCCTGACATTAACTCACTCTGTGGCTTTGGGCAAGTTGCTCCCCTTCTATGGTCCTCATTTTCCTGATACGTAAAATAAGAGAGATGGACTGAAGGAAATTTAAGGTTCCATCATTGTGAGATTCTAGCAAACCTTAGGTAGCATAGTCTTATAATGCTTATAAATGTAGCGTTCTTCAGCTATCATACACAAGCCTGGATATTCAACTCTGGATTTTAAAAAGAAATACGAATAATAGCTAGTACCAAGCTCTAAATTATCCTAAGCCATCTAAAATGGTCTCCCATTGAATTATTCAGATAGCTGTTTCCTCTTCCATTTCTCTTGGCTTGCATAGACCCCATCTTCCCAAGGAAAGCTCAGAGTTTCATCTGACTCCCAAACTTGGGATAGTCTAAATGCCCCCCAACTCATATATCCGGTGACTCTGCTTTAGTGGGTGACTATGTATTTCATTAAAAAATGCTTCTTTTTTTTCTTCTTTTAAAAACCAAACCTAATCCTTTGTTGTGGCATAAGGGGATACCCCAAATCTACAACATTCAGAATATCTATAGCGTCATTATACAATTCCTTTCCCATAGTTTTCCACCAGGTATTGACTTTTATTTTATGCATTTTATATAATAATCATTTCTCATTATACCCTAATTAGATCCACCCTTGTAACAAAGAAAAATTTAAACAAAACTCAACCGATGAAGGATTTGCTACTGCCATTGGCTGAACCATCAAATACTTAGTCCTTCGCTGCTATCCCCCTCCACTACTGCCTAACACCAATGTTCAAGTCTTTGATAGAAAGAAAAAAGGAAGAGGGAAGAAAGAAGGAAGGAAGGAAGGGAGGGAGGGAGGGAGGGAGGAAGGAAGACAAAGCAAGATGGAAAGGTTGATAAAGTGTTGGAGTGGGAGACAAGAAGACCTCAGTCCAAACCTGGTGTCAGACACTTAGTAGTTTTATGATCCTGGACAAATCACTTCAGTGCATCTCAATTCCCTTATCTGTAAATGAAGATTCTAATAGCCCCTACCTCCCAGAGTTGTTGCGAGGATCCAATGAGATCATATTTGTAAAGCACTTCACAAGCTTTACAGCATTATATGCTTCACCAGCTTCTGTTATCATTACCAAATTCTATGGAACATGCAAATTGCTTTATGTTTTTAAAATTCACGAATTTTGTTAAGGCTAATATGCAGAAAATGTCCTATTGGAAAATTAGAGTTCATTAAGAAACACTTTTGGGTGGAAAGAGGAGGGTCACAATTTACTAATTATTAAAAAAAAAAAGAAAAACTTACTGGTCAGGTTAAAAGGCTAATTAAAAATGACTAATACCAAATTACTTTGATACTTTGATACTTTAAAATTAAGAAAAATATTTAATTCTTAAGAATATTCTTCACTAGCTTAAAAGTTAATAACATTTAATAGTAACTGAGTTCAAAAATTGCATTGGATTTATTTCATTAACTCATTAAACTCATTATTTTTCAACCCAATTGAAGTAATTTGAATAATATTGTTCTAAATATGGATTTCAAACTTATTCTTCACTGTGTTAGAGCCTGTTTGCCATTCTATACATGGCTGGTTCATTTGTAAAAGGACTTTTCTCCATCAGAACTTTCAAAAACTGTCTGCTAGAAATAATTCCTAGGATTCAAGTCCTAGAGATGAAACTACTGTAATCTAGCTGCTCTGTATGAAATGAATTAATTAAAAAGTGAAAAGAAGCACTTTAAATTCAGTCAGGGAAAGATGAATGTACTAACTGTCCCTACCCTCTTCTGCCTAGCTCTAGCTCTCAAGACTCTTCCTGAGTAGTTTTGACAAGGAGCTTGACAGCTTAGGTGGGTTTTCTTTAGGTAGTTGGGATGTTTGAGATGTGGAGGGATAAGGGGGAGTTGAATTGTAATTGCTACTTGAAGATAGGACAAAAGAAGTGTAAAGAGCTCAGTCATACCTCAGATTAACTTTCCCTTCACCTTCTCCAATGCAAATGGCACATGGTCAAGGTCTTTACAGAACTATTGTTACAGGGAGAGAACACTGGGACAGAATTGTTTGTGGTATAGAAATTCATCGTCACTAGGTCAGGATGGTTTCATTGGCATCCCTTTCCTGATCTTTCATAGCCCTTTTGTGTCTCCATCCCACATTTCGGCACTAGGTTATATTCAGTTTGATATTTCATAATCTGCTGGCTTGGGCTGTTTTCTAAATTGTTACATCTCAGTGTGATATTCTCAGCAAGATTCTAAATTCCCAGAGGGCAGGATCTGAGCCTTACTCTGCTTCCCCCCACCTTCTGCCCCACCCCACTCCCCGCACCAAGTGGAAAACGAGGTATATAGTAAGGGCTTAAAAAGCAAAAACAAAACAAAAACAAAAAACAACAAAAAAAATTGAACAATCAGATTTAGAGCTGGGAAGAATGATAGACATTATCCAGTCTAGATTGGGAAACAGACTCAGAGAAGGGATATAACTTGCCCATGGTCATGTTAATATAATATAATATAATATAATATAATATAATATAATATAATATAATATAATATAATATAATATAATATAATATAATGTAATGTAATGTAATGTAATTATATATATATTTATGTTGTATATAATTATGATATATACAATATAATTATATCTATTATATTTATAGATAATATAAAATAATATAATAATAAAAGTATGAGCAGCAGAGCTTGAATCCAGATCTTTTGCTTTTAAATCCAGGTCTATACTACAGTGGCCTCCTGCCACAGCTGCCTTCCACCATCTACCACCCAGGACATGGGTTTGGCTGTGTGATACAGAAACCCTCTATTGTATTTAGTGTAATAGGATTTTCCCTGCTGTAAATCTGGAGGCCTTGCTATGTAATGGAAAAACATACCGACCAGAAGTTGCAGCCTTACCCAACACTCAGTGAATGCAAGTGGGGACGACTATTTCTGGCACCTGAGAAGTGAAGGAAGGAAATAATGAATATGATTACCACTAAACACCCTCTCTGAAAGAGACTATTAACACCATGTAATCAATCCGAAAAAAACACACAATTGTACTTTTGGTACCTAAACCATAGAGGTTTAAGCTAAATAATACTTGTCATATACATATCCACACAGTCCCCCTAATGTGCTTATGTAAATATTTAATCTTCATTATTTGCATTGCATGGGGATTTCTTTTTTCTTTCTTCCTCCATTCACTGTATTTTCTCTATATTCCCACCTCCTTGCCCTTTCTCCTCCCCTCGAAGCCACAGGAGGACAGTGGTTATGCCAGAGTCACTCCTCCATTGGTACAGCTATAAGGACAGTAGCGGGCAGTTCATTGCAGGTTTGGGGATTGGTCTGTCTAAATTTAATCCCATTCAATTCAATATAAATTTGAAAGGACCAAGATACATGTAAAGCCCAGAGCTAAACTTTGTGGTAGTCAAACATGATGACTAATTTGGAGGAAAGTAAAATAGCCAAAAGGCGCCAGCTTCTCTATTCCATACACCAAACATTTAATGCATGCCTACTGCGTGCACAGCACAGTGTTCTGCCTTGGGAAGAGGCAACATTCAGGCCACTCCATTGCAATGGACACCCCCTCTCCTGTCTTTCCAAAAGCTACTCAACAGACACTAAAAGACGAATAATGCATGTGCTGCATGGGATAAACAGGCCAGTGTGTGAAGTGAAGGTTGGCATCTTAAGACCTAAATTCTACAAGTGAGAGAAAAGCAGCGTATCAACTGGTCAATAACCACTAGTGAATTATTTACCTTAAAGTTTATTTTTAAGCCCTGCTTTTATACTCTTGTTGACATTTTCACCTACTCTGTTTAATTCAGTGCAGTTGAATTCAGTAAACATTTACTAAGTCCCCACTATGTATAGATAATTGAGGATATTAGGATGAATGTCCTCAAAAAGCTTATAATCTGTTAGGGGAAGTGGGAGTGGGATCTGATCTATATGCAGATTGATGTAATGTAAGATAGAGTGTGATGTGGGAAAAGGAAAGGTCATAAACTGGACCATGTGGAGAGTGAGAGATTGCCTAGGAGTAGGGAGGGGAGTGATCTGATAGTGGTGTGGTGTTTGGGCCTTGGGGGTAGTGGTGGTTGTTGGAGGATCCAGCCAGTAAGGATTCTCAGAAGAGGTACTGGAGGGAGATCCTCAAAGAAAGAGGTTATTTTAATAGACAGAAATAAGGGAGGAAAATAAAGGACAATAGCCTACAAAGATGCACAGAGGATAATGGTGGCACATGCAATTTGGGGAATAGCTTAAATTCTTAGTTTAGGCTTACTAGAACATGTAGATTCTAGTGGGAAGTAATGAAGACCTTGAATATATAAACATTTAATTCTACTCCATTTGCTTTTCTTTTGGGGAATCAGGCTGGGACCCAGGCCAGTTCCAGAATTCCCTTTACTCATCCCAACACAGAGCAGTATTTTCATTCCTAAAAGTAACATTTATGAAATAGAAAATACCTCAATGTTGGTATCAATGCTATTTCTGCACTAGAATGCCTTTTTGCTCTTAGGATATGAGCCAGTGAGACCTCACAATTTGAGCAGAGAGCCTGCCATTTTGCTTCATTCTGAGTAATGAGCTATCTATTCCTAGCACTGAATTGAGAGTGGGGAGAAAGCCTGGAGGGAACAGGACCAGAAGGGTAGACAATTTTCTAACTTCTCTTGATTCTTGTTTCTTGGTGTCCTTTCATTATTCTATGGGTAAAGTGTAACCAATATGAAAAATACCCTTTAAGAAAATAATAATGCAAAGCATAAAACAAAACAAACTTCAAGTGATTTTTAGATTCTTCTTATTTTTGGTCACTTTTAGTCTGATAATAAAGAAATTGACTTTTTTTTTTTGCTGTCACCCAAAGAAACTATTCATTTTTCCCCCATATCTAGACTAATTTAATTGAATCTGACAAATGCTTATGAGGTACCTATGTTAGCTATGTGACCTTGAACAAATCTTACCTTCCAGTCTTCTTGCACCTTACTTTGTACCCTTTGACCTAGTGACACTGACTTCCTGGCTGTTCCTCGAATAAGATGCTCCATCTCTTAACTCCAAGCATTTTCTCTGGTTCCCCCATACCTGGAACACCCTCCCTCCTCAACTCTGCCTATTGACCTCCCAAGCTTTCTTTAAATCACTTCCTTTAAGTAAAATCCCATCTTTTACTAGAAGCCTTCCCAAACCCCTGTTAATTCTAGCACCTTCCCTCTGTCAATTATTTCCTATTTATCCTGAACATAGCTTGCTTTGTGTACAATTTTTTGCATGTTGTCTCCCCCACTAGATTGTGGGATTCTTGAGGGCAGGGACTCTCTTTTGCCTCTTTTTGTATTCCTAGTGCTGATCACAGTGCATGCCACATAGTAGGTGCATAATAAATGTTTATTAGATTAATTGGTGGTTAGGATTCAAAGATTAAAAAAAGAATTAAAAATCTATCCTCAAGGATCTTGTGACTTTGTAGGCAAGTCATTTAATCTCTATGAGCGATAGTCTTCTCTAAGTAAAAAAATGGGACTAAATGCTCCCTAAATGGCCCTTCTATCTCTAAGTTTTATGATTTCTCCATCTAATAGGAGGATATGGCATGGAAACACATAAAAATTATACAATACAAAGTAAAATGTGATGGGGGCAAGGGAGAAATCCAAATGAAGAGTTCTCAAGGGATTTGTAAAGGTATTGATGACTTGGATGGATCCAAGAAGGCTTCATGGAGGAGGGAGCAAGCAAGCTCAGCTTTGAAGAAAATGAAGACTTCAGCATGCAGAGATGAACAGGTTGTGCTTTCCAGACTAGGGGGATTGACTGCACAAATATACGGAGGTGGGAGAGGTTGACGGACAGCTAGCATTGAATGCCTGAAATAAACCTGGAAGTTTAGGTTGGATCAAATGACATAGACTTCCAAAAATCTCAGTTTCCTTTATTAATTTTCTTTAAAGAGTAGTGGATTTGTTGGAATACTAATTTAAAGCAGATAAAATTCTCCTGAGCTCACTGAGGACAGAAAGCATCCCCCCCGCCTTTTTTTTTCCCAAGGCCCTCCTGTTACAGCTGCTAAGACATGTTTTTCTGTTACTTTACAGTGATGTGGAATTCCAAGGAGAACTTCTGCCTGGTTTATTTGTAATTGTTGACCTCGGAGGACCGATGTTTGCATCTGTTTATTAAATTGCAAACTCAGCTGTGAAAATGCTCTTTACTGAGTGGTTTTATGGCCCCAGCCATGCGGGAACTGAACTGAACACAAACATGACAACTATTTTTCTTTGTAGCAAAACCCCCGTAGTCTAAGGCCACTGAAACAACGTGAAACTGGGTTTGTTTGTTTATGAGATCCGATTCATTCATTACTTGGGTGAGGAGCTGTGAAATGTAGGTCTCACATTCCACTGGACAATAACCGCACCAGCTTGAACTCGTTTGGAGGTGTGATATTCCGTTCAAAAGGAGGCTGTTAATTTTATTGACCAAATTTGAAAAGTAGGACCTCAGATATTGAGAAGAGCCATTAGAATAAGAGTGAGTCTTGCTGCTCTTCTCAGGGACAAGTTGTGTGATTTTTTTTTAACAGGGAAACTTCGAAATTTCAAATTTCAGCACTGAGCCTTGGCTATTTGGGGAGCCCTATTATGAATTATTATTTACCTTTTTAGTTTTTTAGAACCATATAGAATAGACTTGCATTTTTTAAACCTTGAAACAAGCTGTTCCCCAACTAGCCACCTCTTTTTTTTTTTGGTAACTTACAAATTGCCTTCCCCAGTGAATGAACAACTCATTAAGCAGAGGCTAAAAGTTGCAGACCAACCTCCTCCTTCCCACATCCTCTTAGTGGCTTCTTTTTTGTTTTTTCCAAAGGCCATAGAGATGAGCTAGCCTTCTGAAGAAGGAGCAGCCCAGCAGCAGCATTTTTTTGAGGGGGGGAGGGGGAAAGGAAGGGAGTTATTGAAAAAAAGGGGGAAAATATTATACTTTCAGTGTTGATATCAGAAGAGTCAGAAGGCATGAAGAAAATTGAGTGTATTTTTAACTCAGAAAACTAACTTTATTTAGATCCCTGGAGTATATACAATTTCCTATCTTCAAATCATTTCTTTAGGCCAGGTTGGAGGGTGCAAAATAAAGACAAATTAAAGAGATTCATCAGTCCAGCAGGAATGTTAAAGCTAAAGGTTTCTTTAGAGTTGTTTACCAAAGCTAGCCTTGCAGTGGTCCACAGAAAAGGGGGTATGGTGGTTCAGAAACAGCTGAGTGTCAATATTTGGATATTGAGAGTGCCTGATTTATAATTGTTCAGCCTTTCCTCTGAAACAGGCTTTGAAATGTACATTTTTCCCCCTCTAGTTCTCATCCAAGGCCTTCTTTTCTTAGGGGAAAGGATATTTATGGAGACTTTCTCCAGGGAAAGAAAGAGGACAAGTTCAGAATATTGAACAATGCGATATGAAAAAAAAAATGTAAACCATGTTACAAAAGCTCTGTCATCAAGAAATTTTATTGTGAGCGAATTGTAAGAACCATCTGGGCCCTCTTTTAATGATTCAGGGGCCTCTCTGTGGATGGTACAGATGCTTCCATTGTTATTGGTACGATCTTGTAAATAGTTAAAATATTTACCAAGGCACCTCTGAGCTGAAGCTATCCCATTTTATTATTTATACCTTTTCAGAGGGACAAAAATGGAGGTGTCCACTAAATGTGATGGATTAGGCTTATAAACAGCCATTATTGCCATCAAACCTCACATGTCAGCTTCTCCTTTTGTGCCTGTGCATTTCTAAGCTAACCAGTGATCCATGCATAAGATAGAAGGTTAAGAATGTGCAGGGAGAAAGAAGGGTTGACTCCAAGCAAGATGTATCTTCTGCTGATTAGAAATACAGCTGGAGAAAAGGGAAAAGCAGGGATAGAGAGGAAGAAAAGAAGGGGGGGAGTGGAGGAAGGAGAAGTTAAGAGTTTGAGTATATCAGAGAAAAGGAAGGCTGAGATCCAGAAGTCCAGGCAATACGACGCTCTCTATTGCTTTTCTCACAATCTGCTGTGGAGAACCTGCGAGTCACTCGCTACCTGGCAGGGTCCCTTTGCAGTTTCTCTAACGGGCTGCAGCTGCCTTTTGTTTTCCTAAGATAAAAATCAGGAAATGCAAAAATTAAACAGGACTTGAGAAATGGAAGCCTGGGCTTTGGGCAAGAGCAAGAGGGTTAGCAGCCAGCCCACTTCACAACTTGTTGACAGAATGAGAGACCATCTTGCCATAATTAAGAAAGTCATAAAAAACGGAAGGAGGGGGGGAGAGAACAAACAAAATCTGAGTTACCAGATATCACTCTTACTAGCTGGTAAACTAAGGTTATGGATGTTTTTGAAAATAAAAGGAAAATCATTGACTAAGATAAATGACTTTAAAAAAAAGTTTACTACTTTATCATTCACGATTTGATGCATTCTCATTCAAATTCAAAGAGGGGGGAGAATTTCCGTTTTCTATAAGAAATCATCTATGTAGATTCTACAATTGGCCCAACCCTTATATATGTATGTATGCATGCTGGAAAAGTAATTTTGTTTCTTTCATTTTAAATTTCTTCTATTTTGTTTCCTTTCTACCTTCTAGAGTTTCTTTTGCTTCAGAAAAAAAAGGTGCTTATTTATTCGGGGCGATGTGGCAGGCTCAGTACACAAACCATGCACTTTCTATTCTTAAAAGGCAATTGGTTTCCTCTCAAACTCTTAAATTAGCAGGAAAGGGGCTTAGCTCACTTTGTTTTGGAAATCTCCAGAAAGGATCAGAGAGTTGAGCAGCCAATAAAATTTTTTTTATTATTATTATAATGTCTCTGGATTTAAAGGAAAATTTTCTGTTTGGTAAAAGACTTGCAAGTTCTTTCCACTAGGGATTTAACTGAGTAACCTGGGGGCTCATTTTAATACTTTTTTTAGGGAGTGACTTTTTTTTAATATACCTGATAGCCGAATGGAAATATACAATGGCTTCCCCTTTTCTGCAAGGAAACCAAAAGAAGTAAATCCACCCAAGAATTTGTTATTAAGAAGCAGAGAAAAAGAGTGGTGATGCTAAAGAAACTTTATAAAACTTCCCAACCAGGCTGGGTACACCCAAGACTTCAGGTTTGCTGCCATCTTTAATCTGCTCCTGGCATATGTGGTCTTATACAATTTTTGTCTGGGACCAGGCTGCCGTCTGCCACATTAGTATGCTGGTGCCTTGACTATTTTGCCTCTATAAATACTAGAATCTGAATTGTGCCACAGTTATGGCTAGAGTCCAGATTTTAGTTGCCACTCCCATTGGAGAAATACACACACACACACACACACACACACACACACACACACACTCCCTCCCTGTCCCCAACACTTCAATCATTGCAGGCTCCACTCACCATGATTACTGACAGAATGGATTAGGAATATTTATTTAATCAGGTGGATGTAAGGCTATAGATTTTCACTTGGGGTCCAGCCTAGTAACTCAACTAACCAATCTCTTAATAAAGGGGGCAAAATTTAATTTTTTTCAATCAATAATCACAGGTGTTTAGACAAAAAAAGAAAGCCACATCGCTGTTTGGTTGTACATCACAGAAGACAAATGTAGTGGGTAGACAGATCTCAGATCCTTTATCCGATTTATAAGTTAATCTGAATTTAGTAACTTGAACAAGGCTAATTTAACTAACTGGGGGAACACTTTCAAGATCTCAGAGATTTCTACAAAATACAGAATCATTGATTTAGAACAGGCAGGAATCTTAGAGAGTATCTAGTACAACACCTTCTTGTAACAAAGGAAGAACCTCAGGCCCAGATAATCTGACAGAGGAAGATTTTGTGTGTTACTTATGAACCAATGAATTAACTATCAATGAAGTGTTTATACTGATACAATATACATATATGCGTACATATATATATATATATAGAACCATCTATATTATCCATATAGAGCATGTTATCTGCATAACATCCTGCTTTAACACAGCTCATAATTATAGAGATTTGTGTAAAACACAAATCATATTTCCTCTGCCCCCTTATTCCCTCCTTGCACCCCCATTTCCCCCTGCAAAAATCTCACCACCATTCAACTCCATCCAAGAAAGCCTTGATATTGTACAACTGTAGATGTTAGTCCTGTTCCCTGGCAGCAATTTTGTAAAGGGGTCTTATCGTCTTTATATAATGCAGGGAGATCCATTCATATCCTTTAATACTTCTTTTCTCTCTCCTTCCATCTGCTCTAGGAGGCATAGGATGACATGAGGAGGGAGATAGTAGTAGAACCTTCCTGGCCTCTGTCAGCAGCCCCCACCCCAAAGGCTTGTAGCTAATTGACTTATCCACCTAAGATCAGCTCTCCCAGACTTTAATGCTGATGGCAAAAGGCCACACAACTGTTTTGGATGGGAACTAACTAACCCTGGTGCTTCTGAAAGGAAACAGAGAATCTCAATCTAGGGAATGCCATAGTGGGAGCTGAATCTCCTTGTCTGTGAACTGAAGGTAATAACTCCTGCTTGAGAGGTAGATGTAACGCCAACCTCTGAGTCAAGAAAACCTGCAAGTCCCTGGGATAGTCATTTAACCTCTAAGTCTTGTTCCACTCCAACCCAACAATTCTCTACAAGAATAGACAATAGAATAATTATCTATCTACATATCTGGAGTTCCCTGTACTAGATTATCCCTCAGGTTTGGACAGAAAAAACAAATAAAAATTCATCTCATGGTATAGGGTGAGGCTCAGATAGGATCATGTGCACTTTGCAAATGTTAAGGTAGAATGATATAATGTCTAGAGAGAGCCAGTTTCTTAGGAAGAACCAGATTCAGGTCCTGCCTTGCACACATTCTGGCCACAAGAGCCTGAACAAATCATTTAACCTCTCTGTGACCCACGCAACTCTCTAAGACTCTAGCATAAGTTGCTAATCTGCTTTGGTAGAGAGGAGTTTCCCCACTGGGAGCTCCCTATTGATAGAATATCAGGTCTAGGCAAAAACAATAAATGTCATCTATCAGTAGTATCTTTACTTTCCAGATGAATTTTTAGTAGAAACTTGGGCAAATAGTTCTTAGTGACAAGATTTTCAATATTATTAGATTCATCAATATGGTGGGTACGGTGGAAATCACAGGCAATGGAGGTCAGAATTTCACAGCCTCACAAAGCCCCAATAATTCCTTACTCCTTTACATGGGGGTGGGAGAGAACTCTGGGAGGGACTTAGAATGCAGTTGTTATGAGAAAGCAGGAGGAAAACAAAGGGCTTGCTCCCTACTGCTTCCTTTGAAATCACCTACCCTGATACTTCTAACCTGGAAAGGTAATGAAGGCCGTCTTGAAAGCTACATGGGTATAGAACCAAAGATTGAGCTTTGGCAAAAAACATTTCTAAATTAAAGACCACCCAGGTGTGGACTGATTCTTCCTCATTTTGGGGTCCCTGCCTCTTGCTTTCCAAGGAGAAAAGAAACAGATGTGATGCCCATTCATACTTAATGGAGGGAGGTGGGGGGTAGGGGATCTGAGGATGAATGTAGTGGTGCATTACCTATTCACTTTATTTAGGACATATCATCTTTGTTGTCTTAGTCCACGAGCTGCATTTTAAAGAATAATATCCCAAATGAGAATTTGTGGATTAGTTTTTCTCAGAGGACCTGGGCTGCCCCATGTCACCTGAAAAGAATTAGAAACACCAAACTCTAAACTCTTGCAGATGACGGAGATGAGGGAGAGCTCGGTGATAGATGGGAAACTGAGTCTTGAGGTTTGAGGACTGATTAGAAGAGATTCTGTTGGCCTGAGGATGTCCGTGGTTTAGTTGACAAGGAAGACCCAACAGCCTCTGTTCTTTGCCTCAGATCACCCTGAACAATTGGGAGGGGGGTGAAGAGAAAAAGAAAGGGAAGGGGGGGAGTCTTGTTATAACAAATCCTCCACTTTTGTCTCTCCCTCGGTTACAGATCATGGTCTGGCTAGTTATTCAGACCTCCGGTTCCCCTTCTGTGATTCTTTCTGGTTATGAGTCAATGATCATACAAGTGAAGTGCACATTTACTGAAAAGAGAAGGATTTTGTAAGTGCCTAAGCTTTGATGCTGTTTCTGCTGCATCCTGGATGCCTGAAAGGCTGGGGTTTGGGAGGGAGGGATCTAAAGGGAGAAAGAAAAAAATGGTTTGTTTTTTTTTTTAAATGTGCCTGGTTTATAATCTTGTAGGTATCAGTGACTAATATCTCATGTAGACAAAAGCTAGTTAAAAACTGACTTGAGATAAGCAGGCTCTCTCTGTGACTCATCTTCCCAAAGAATAATGGAAATAGAGCCCATGTTTATGAGAGAACTGATGTGCAAATAGCAGTGTCCATGAAGCTGGGGTTAATTACAGGAAGGACTTTCATGGTAATTGCTGATAAACAACACTTGTCTGCCTGTGAGTCCCCCATCACTCTCAGACTCGGAAGTCAGCTCCCAGCAATTTGAATAGGTTCCCCAAACACTCACCGAGGAGGCAGCTGGCTGCCTCAATCCCAAAATGGGCCATAACCAGGAAGGCTGAGCCTGGTTGGCAGGAGGAGATGGGGGATTTACATTAACACTCTAATTTTAGATACAGACTATGATCCCCCTCCCCACCTCCCACCCTAAATTGGCCACAACAACCACCCATAGTACTTGCAAGGAGGTAAATGCAAAGGTGGTTTGTGTCTTTGTTGTTTTGGTTTAATTTGAAAAAAGCAGGAAAACTAACCACCATCTCAACGGGCATCCCGGAATCTCCTATGAAAATAGACCCCCCCCCCAAACCACTCAACCACCCAGACAGGTAATAAATAATCTGGTCTTAGAAGGCAATGAAGGGGTAAGGAGGCAAAGGGGTCTCTAAGTTATTCTGTGAAAGTTTATATTTCACTGGGATATGCAGGAAAGAAGATTTTAGTTGTTGAAGGATGTCCTCTTCAGGAGATTAAAAGTGGATTAAAAGCACCAGTGTAAGTGAAACCATGGTAATTAAGCCCAGAAACACTGCTTCCAGGGCATCTTAGCGACTGGAGTGTCACTGTTTCTGAGTTGGTGGGGGAGCATTTAGAAAATATAATAAAGAAAAAGCTGCTTTTCTTTTTAAAGCCACCCTGAGCAGATACCTATTCATTTCGTGCAATAGACAAAGAGATATGTTCCTCATGGCATTTGGGACAGGGGATTCTAGCCTCCTTTACCCCTTATAGAGAGAGTTCAAAACATTTGTCATCTGGGAACCTGCAGGAGGCCCTCCAACCCCGTATAGGATCTTTGCCCAAACCTCCCTAAATATGGCTGTACATTTCTTAAATTAATTAAATGAGATAGAGGTTGATCCACCATGAGCAGGCTTAGAACCATAAGTCGAAAGCTAGAAGGACTCAGGTCATTTGGCCCAACACCCTCACTTTACACGTGAGACTGGAAGAGTTTAAATAGTTTGTCTGAGGTCACACAGGTTATAAGGAGCAGGGCTGGGATTCAGACTCATATCCTGAAATTCCCGAATTCACTCTTCCTTCCACAGCACCGTGTTCCATGGCCTGCATTGGGCAACATAAATCAGACTTTGTCAGGGCACCAACTCCAAAAAAGCTTTCTGCAAGTTTTTTTGTTTGTTTATTATTGGAAGTCCAGGAAACAGGGCGAAGATGAGTAATATTCAAAGTACAAGTGGGACAAGAACACTGAGCTCTCAGTCTGGACTCCTGGACTCTATTGCCTATTCTGCCACCAGTTTGCCATAGGACCTTGTTGATGAAGATAGATGGCTGTTAACTTTCATCGGTGCTCAATACCAGGCCATACACATAGTCAATGAATGAGGATCAAATGAGAATGTGGAAGGAATTCTTTTGTTTCCTGATGTTTTTTTGTTAGCTTCATGTATTTTTAAATTTAAGGTATAAACATCACATCATAATCATTTCCTTTTATGCCCCATTCTCTCCCTGAATTGAGTCTTCCTCTGTTAAAAAAAACAACAGCAAAACCTAGGGACATTGCAATTGTCCCACCAGGTATGCAAAATTCATCACCCTTAGCCCCTTACCCTTTCCCACCATTGAAACTGAAAAGCGTGTTTCATTATCTGTTTTCTTGGGCTAAGATTAATCATTACAACTAATTACAATTAATCAGAGCCCAGATGCCTTTCAGTCTTGTCTTTATTTCCATTATTCAAAGCATTTTACATATATATATATATATATATATATATATATATATATATATATATAGTTTCCTCAGCTCTGTTTACATCATTCTGTATCATACAGGTCTTTCCTATAATACTCTGAATTCCTCATATTTCTTGCAAAAGCACTTTTAAAAGTACACGTCAGGAACTGTGTGTGATGGACTCAACCCCATATTCCCGAGGGACCTCTCCTCCTCAGGGCCTACCTTACTAAATGCTTAATAAATGCTCAATTGGTAGTTAATTGATTGGTTGATAAATAAATGTGAGTTATTGATTCCCAAGGGCTGTCCATGGTGGCACTCAAAGCTACCACGGGTGCTTCTGGGCCACATTGGAAATTCTGCCAGGAATACACCGAGAGTTATTATCTCTAGGACCTCCAAGTACCTCAAAAGTAGATGATGCAATCCTAGCCTCTGAAATGCTTTAAAAGTTAAAAATAAAACAGAACAACAACAAAAAAACCTTTCCAACCCTGTGTCCCGGTCAGTGAAGAATAATTTCTGTCTGATGATGACAATGATGATCTCTCTGGCAGGAGTTCTTGACCTAAGATTTATGAACTAGTTTGAAAAAAAAATATACATTTTTAGAACTGTATTTCCACATGATTGGTTTCCTTCAAAATCTTATTTTTTAATAGCATTTAAAAACCTAATTAGACTACCAAAGAGGTCCATAAAATTCGAACAGTTGTAGAACCACTGCTCTAGAGGGGCAAGCTTGCTGTCGATTAGGAAAATGGGAAGGCTAACAAGAAGATGCAAGCAGAACCAATCACAATAGAAATAAATGTAGAAAGAGGCGCTATGATAAATTTATGTACATATATATATATACACACACACATACACATATATGTGTGTATATATACACATATAAACATGTATATATGTGTGCATGTTTGTGTGTGTGTGTGTGTGTGTGTGTGTGTGTATGTATGTGTGTTTGACTTGGAACCAAAGGACCACCTACTTGCCCATCTGACTGGGTAAGTCTCTCACCCTCACTGGGTTTACTTCTTTGAAAAGGTGAAGCAGATGACATCTAAGGTCTGGACCTGGCTTAAAGGGGAACACTACCTGCATGAAGTTCGTGTATGGGGGGGGGGTCCCCCTTTCTTCCCCTGTGTTCAGATGCCGGGACAGGCAGGACTGGGGTGGAGGGAGAAGAGGAGAGAAAGGAGAGAGCAGCTAGGATATGATGCACAATAGAGCAGAAAAGGTCCAGCTGAAGGGGACCTCAGGAATGGCTATTAGTAATTAAAGTCCAAAGGAAGGGAGGGCAAGGGTGGAAGTGAATTTTGATTCTACTCAAATCCCACACAATAAAACTACAATGGCCACTCCTAATTCCACTCTATCTTTGCTCTTCATTCAGTTCAGCTGGGGCAGCTATCCCTCCAATAGACTCTCTTTTCCCCCTTACCGCCCACTCCCCCTTCTGCCTCTTGGTCACTTAGTCACATGCCAGACGTGTCTCACAGAGCAAGCCTGAAACTCCAGGTGGTAGAATCTCAGTTTCCTATAAATTAGACTGGGTACAGCATTCAGACACATTTTTTTGTCTAAATCATGCAAAAATGGGACTTTCTCAGGGGCATAAATCTGGCCCAAATCTCGACATGAATGTAAAATTGACTGGTATAGTTTATGGAGCAAACATGGAATTATCTGGAAGTGGTCTGCTCCCAAACAGTACAGCCCATTTTTTATCCATTCTGAAAGAAATGATTTATTTGCAGCTTGGAAAACTCCAAAGTGCAGTTCATGGCAAAGGGGCTCAGATACAGGCCCTGATTCACCAGGAAAACACTCCTCTCCCAGAACAGACAGGCATGTACACAGTACAGAGATTAACACAGTGACTAATATCACCCTGCTCCAAAGAAATATAAGTTGCGGAGATTTAGTCTTCTTTACAGTAGCTGTTTGTTAAGGTTTAGAAAGCAGGGAATAAGGAAGGAAGGCTAGAGAAGAAAGAAATTAGAGTATGGGAACGGGGGGGAAAAGGAAAAACTAATGGTGGAAAATTAAAACAAATACCTACCACCCTTTTTATAAAAACCTAAGCTCTCGAGCCTCTAATTCTTCAAATTTAAATAGTAGTTTACTGATATATATATATATATACACACATATGTATGTGTATATATGTATATGTATATGTACACATATAATATGTACATATATTATACACATACATATACACACACAGATAATGTATTGTGGTACAATTTATCAGAGGGTCCTAAAGGAAGTCTCTCTTGTTATACCACTCAATTTTTTCATTTATCCCAAATCACTTAATTTAAATATCAATGAATAAATATAGGGACTTAGAAGAATAATCTTTCAGATTCAAAGGTAATTTTCACCTTAGCCCTCTCTCTGTAATTCTTGGATTTGATTTGAGAGAGATCTGGGGTGACAGATAGATAAAATTATGTGTGTCTGTCTGTCTGTCTACGTATATGTATATATGCATATGTATGTATACATACACATACAATATACCACGTATACAGTACAATAATACAGTACATGTATAATACAATATATAGATAAATCATATCTATATACACACAATACTATATATATATATACAAGATTATATATATACAATACATTGTATGATACAACATACAGATATCAGAGAGAGAGAGAGAGAGAGAGAGAGAGAGAGCATCACATTTTTAATTTCCAGACTGCTACTTACTGAATCTCAGATAATGGTGCAGAATGGACTTATTCTCATGAATGTAATGCCATAGAAGAGAGGGATGCTCTTCTCTAAAATCTTTGTGGCACTTTGTCATCCGACTTGTTTTAACTAATCCTAAGTGACTTCAAAGTGCTTTGAACACTGACCTAAGGTCTACACTTCTTAAAAAAAAGAGTAAACCAAAAGCAGAAAAAAACCAACATATTTCTTAGATAACTTTAAGAGAAAATGACACTTTTAAAAATGATCACCCAGGCTCTCAGGCTGGCTGGAAGATTAGATTTAGGAAGACAGGTGATCCAGGTTTTTTAAAGGCACAAAATGAAGCACTGCCATCCTAATTCAGATTCAGTATCAGATATGGTACTTTGAAGCTTTAACATAAGAAAGGCAGAGAAAAAGAACTAAAGAGATGGAAGTTTGGAAGGTATTTTCAACTGGAATGTCTCCTTCCTCTGTTACTCCCAGATTACAGAGAGTGATTGCCTACCAGAGGCCATATGAGCCCAAGCCAAAGCCCCAGCCAGAATTTCACCCTGTCCTTCTACTTCAGGGGTGGGCAGCGGGCTCCTCCACAGCACTTAGAAACAAAGTAATTCCAAGCAGGGTTTTACCAGGCCCACAGCGATCACTCTGAAGATTCCTTTCTGATCAGCCGTGGTGACTGCTGTCTCTCCCATTGTTCTCGCTTTAAAGCATTTTGTAAAATGTCAGGGCTGATGTTTCTCAGGAGTGGAACAGAGGAAAAGCTGAAAATACAGTCAGAGTGAATACGGCGCTGAAAGGACAGCTCTTTGAAATGAGGGAGAACTTCCTGAATGCCCGAGAGGCCATGAAATCTCATTCACGGGGGATTTTAAAGAGCAGAAAGCCATCTTCCTGAGGATGATTTACATGTGGACCATCGTACAGGCAGAGCAGTCAACTAGGTAACCCCAGAAGCCCTGTCTATTCAATTGAAAGATTGCTGTGGAGTAGTAGGAAGAGAACTGGACCAGAAATAGGTGGGATAGTGGGACTGGATCTGTGATTTTACTGATCTAAGAAACTTTCTGGTGAAGAAATTCTCTCTACCAACGTGGGTCATATTTAACAAAATTTAAAAAATAAACATAATGTCAGTTTGTGATTTTCTAAGTTAATATGCAGGCTTGTAGGGATCCTGATGTGTGGATTAGTGGCCCCTGTTTCCATCTGAGTTGGAGACCTCTGGCCTAGATCACTGAGAGATTGGTTAAGTGACTTGCCAGGGTCGTATAGCCTGTTTGTATCAGAGGCAGGGACCGAAAATAGGTCTTCAATACATGAATCTTGCTCTCTATTCAGATCTGCGGTCAAACTTACCTTTAAGTCATTTTACAGTTTCGTTGTTTTTTAATTGAGGGTAGATGGAAAGAGGATCTCTAAATTCCTTTCCATTTCTAAGCACTTTGACCCAAGTTTACCCTCTCTGCTATCCAAGTCTGCTCTTTATTCCCAGAGTTCTTAACCTGGGGCCTTTTCCCTGAACCTCTAACTGAAATTTGGCATTTCTTTCAATTATTTAAAAACATTTTTCAGAAAAGGCATCCCTCTGCATCCCTAGACTGCCAAAGGGATCCCTGGCACAAACAATGTTAAGAACCCTTGTTTTATTCAGAACCAACAGGGACTAGTGCTGATGACAAGAATCAGATCGCAAGTTGGGAAGATCTGAGTTCCAATCGCATCTCAGACACTTACTAGCTCTGTTACATTGGACAAGTCCTATAACTTCTATTTGCCTCAGCTTCTTCATCTGTCCTGTGGAGATAATAATGGCACCTCCATCTCAGGGCTGTTGTGAGCATCAAATGAGATAATTATAAAGCACTTAGCAATAGCACCTAGCACATAGTAGGCTCTATATAAATGCTTGTTAGTATAATACTATTATACTATAATACTGATTCTCCTTACATAAAGAGAATAAAAGAAAATAAAGGCCAAACTCCTCAGCTAGGCCTTTTACATTTTGGTCCTGAACTACTTTTTGAAGCTATTTTTTTCACAGTTCCTCCACAGAAATATTTCACTCCAATTTTTCAGTATCCTGAATGTGTCATATGCTTGGCATTGCTGAATAAGATTATTGGATTGAAGTTGGCATTTGTTTTCTAGAAAATTCTTTGATCATCTGTGTTAAGAAGACCTGGGACTAAGTTCCCCAGGGTGACCCTCAGGTAAGGAGGGCTTCCCTCAAGGGATCACAACAGGTAGGGCATTTCTTCCAACCAGAAACCTGGAGAACACAATGCTTAGGGCAGGGGTGGGGAACCTGCAGCCTCTAGGCCGCATGTGGCCCTCTAGGTCCTCAAGTGCGACCCTTTGACTATAGGGCCACGTTTGAGGCTTCAAGGCTTCAGGTTCCCCACCCCTCAGCCTTAGGGGGTGACACGGTAACATCAAGGATTGGAGGAATGGGGAAAGAGATCATTGTGCGGAAGAGCCACGAGGTTGATGATACTTGTCCAATAGAAGCGTATTCTATCCTACATGAGGAAAAATTCTTCATAGTTGGAACTGCCCCAAAGTAGAGAATGAGCTGCTCTGGGAAGAAGAGGGTTCTGCTTCACTATAGGCTTTCAAGCTAGGCTTTCAAGCAGAGACTGGATAAATATTTATGCCATGCATGATTATGCAGTTGAAGAGGAAAAGTAAGGGCTTAGGTATAAGCCGATTTTTTTTCAAATTAAATGACTTACATTCATTATGTAATTACTTAATAATATACTTTAGGATATTCAGACAGTCAATCAATGAACATTTATCAAGTACTTACTATGTGCCAGGTTCTATACTTGGTGAAGCAATAGATTCATCCATTTAATCTAAGTGTAGACATCAAAGTTTGTCACTTGCCACAGAATGGCAAGGTGGGGTTGCCCCCCAAACCCAAAAGATCATAAGTGCTCCATGTAAAAGAAAACCTTTAAAAGTAATAAGGCTGTGAAGGAAAAGGGGTACATGGGTGTGTCCTGCAGAGTGGCATGGTGGAAAGAATATTTAACTTTGATGCCCTAGGTCTGAGTCTGGTATCAGCTATTTGCTAGTTGTGTGACATTAGGCAAATTACTCCCCCCGTGTGTGTTCCATCATTTATAGGCAGTTAGGAGGTGTTGTGTACCTATAGTCAGTAAGACCTGTGTTCAAATCCAGGCTTAAATGCTTACGGCTATATTAACCTGGGCAAGTCACTTAACATCTTTCTGCCTCAGTGTCCTCATCTGTAAACTGGGGACAGCAATAGTAATTACTTCTTAAAATAGTTACGAAGATCAAATGAGATAATATTTGCAAAATGCTTGCAAACCTCAAAGAATGATATAAATTCTAGTTGTCCTTATGATCAAACAATAACTCTCGTACCCCATGCTTCTGCAGTTCTGTTGGCTCTCAGGAATTTAGGGTCCGGGCCACAATGGATCTAGGCATTTTGTGTTTGAGGAATTTGGAAGAACTTTGATAACGCAATGCTGAGCCCATGATATAGAGTGACTTGTTAACTGATAGAGAGTGCTCTCCAGAGGCCCCTCTTTACTCATTACCACCGACCTGGGCTTCAGACCACCCTTGAGATCAGCCTGTTACTTCTGCTCCTTTTCTCACTGGTCACTTCTGTCAAAGGGCATGAGGATGTCTAGATGACACAAGATTACCTCCCCCAAAGACTCTATCCAGATGCTTATCATGGTCGTCAGATTCTTGTCACATGGCATGTTCTCTGTTTTCAAATTGGAAATGAAGTTCTGAAATGCTGAAGCTCTACGGTTCTCTTAAGGTTTTTTTGGGCGGGGGAGGGGAGAGGGAAGGGAAGACTATTTGCTGCAAACCTGCTTCCGCTCAGTTTGGCCTCCTGTACTTCCTGAAGACTGCCTGGGCTACTGTCGGCTTGGCAGATATGGGGCAGGGGTACTCTGGGAAATATTTGGCAATCAGCTCTCTAAAAGGAGACTATACCCGTGACACACTTGCAAGGTTAATCCTCCATATTGACATTTTTCTCCATTGCTTTCTCAGGTCTATTGATAATAATAATTGTTATCGTCATCATCACTATTATTGTATCACAGGAGTTGGGAAAGAAATGAAGGATTGGGAGGGATGGGTTCTTTCTGGTCTTGGTTCTGTCTCTAGCTTGTGGACCTGAGGGAACCCAGATTAGAACTCAGCCCTCTCCGTCCTTCCTTAGTTACTCTTTCCAAACGACTGTGAGAAAAATAAATAAATACAACGACCCCCTCTAAAAACAAATCTTTCCCCCCTCATCCTGAGTCAGGCTCTTTTCCCAGCTTGTTCCAGGTGCTGTGAGAAAAGAATTGGATTTGGCTGTGTTTGGCTTTGGTGCCCTCCTCCTGAGCCATTTAATGGACAAACAGTTTGTTTTATTTATCTGACAGGGTTTCTTCATATTGTTTCAGGTTATCAGCACTCCCCTGCAGATCATATTACAGCTTGTGCCAGGATTTGACCCTCAGTAGGGTTCACTTTAAATCAGATCCTTATCATTACTGCAGTGATAAATAGAGATGCTTTGGAAGCGTAGCCAGATTATTTATTTAGTACCTCTCTGGATCATGTTTTATACAGCCACGGCTCAGTGTCAGGCCTTTATGGATATAGCTTAGGTTGCATTCAGGAACTACAATCCAAAGCCCCTTAAATAATGTTAACTTAATAGCTGACATTTTTATGAAATAAGTCTGTGCAGAGGGGGCTTTGGGAAAGAAGAGGCAGACAGACCATTGCGCTTCAGTGGAGAGAGAAAGACTGATTTCCAGGTTCATTCCAAACCTATGGGCATATTTTGTTATAGTTAAAGCCTCCCATGGAGGCTTTAAGGAAAAAAAAAAAAGATTGTATCCCTTAGGGAGAAAATGGGTAATCCCATAAAGAGTGAGGCTGTGAATAGTCTTTTGCTCATAGGGGAGGGGAGTCCCCCTCTCCCTCTACCCCCCTTTTTTCTTAGAGCTTTGTTTCCTGGTGGAGACAGAGCACTAATACCCCCTTGCTCCAAGCCCCTTGCCTCATCTTTTCCTTCCCTGGTCTTCAGAGACCTTGGGAGGGGCTGTGCCTGGCCTCTGTTGCCAACTGGGATGGTGAGGGAAAAGGTATGGCCCAGCTAAGGCAGGCCCCAAACAGGCGGTTTCCATCCAAAGCACAAAGAATTGCCGTTTGATCTGGGCTACAATTGGAATGCAAATTCTCTTCCATCTCCTGGATACCTGGTCTTGTCCCCATTTCTCATTACTGTAATCTGCAAGGCTCGTGCATGGAATGATAAAAACAAAGCTTCTTTCTGATCCAAAAAGGGAGGGGGGAAGAAAATGTCCATGCCCTTCCACTCCTGCTTCCCCAAATCCTTTCTCTGCAGTTTTTGTGGGAAGTGGTGTTTATTTATGCCAAACTCTCTCTTTCTACTTATTTGTTAGTAAATACAAAAATGACGACACTGGTACCTGGCTTTAGGCCATTCTCACCCTCCCTTCCCTGGCCTCCCCACCTCAAATGGAGGCTTACTGCTTGGTGATGCCTCCTGGAGCTGGGGTCTGGGAAAAGGGCAGGGATCACAGGGCTGCCCGATTACTGTTTCCAAGAAATGTCTCCTGTCCTCAGCCAGCACTCTGGCTACCAACCAAAAATGCAAAACCACCTTCCGGCAGGGGAAGGCTCAAACCAGGGCATTGAATTGGAAAGAGTTGCCTGTTGGATTCCAAGATCTCCAAACAGGATTTCCCTTTCTTTTGCCAGGTTTAGGCAAAGGATGACTTTCTTATTGTGGAGAGGTAACTTCCCCACAGTGGACCCAGAACAAAATGGGAGCCAAGGCTGTAGGGGAAACAGGGAGTTGTGGTGCCCATGAGGGCCCAGGACAGACAGAAGCCATAGCTCTAAAGCCTACCCAGTTTAAGAGAGCCCAGCCTAGCATGTCAATTGTGAATCACTTTTCTATGGCCCTTTAAAGCTGACAGAGTACTTTCCTTACAATCACCCTTCCAGTCCATAGTACTAAACCATGCTGCCTCTACTCCAGCCATCATCCCCATCTCCTGCTCTCTAGTATCTTGGGCCTTGCCCCCTGGAACCATGACATAAGTAAACTTTCACCTTATCTGACCCAGAAGCAGGGCCTCTACCTCATTTCTGGGTCATCAGCTCTAGCTCATTTCACATTGTACAACCTTTCCCAGCTCCCCTTTATGTGTCATCTTTTCCCATTAAAATGCAAGCTCCTTGAGGGCAAGAACCTTCTTGTTTGCTTGTATTTGTGTCTCTTGGACTTCCCACAATGCCTGGCTTACAGGAAGAAGGAAGAAGGGAAAGGGAAAAAAGCATTTCCATAGCACTCACTGCAAACCTGGTTCTTTGCTAAGCACTTTACAAATATTATTTCATTTGACCCTCACAACAGCTCTACAAAGAGGGTATTATTGTTATCCCCATTTTACAGTCAAGGAAACTGAGGCAGACAGAGAATAAGTGACTGGCCCAGAGTCAAATAGCTAGTGTCTGAGGCTGGATTTGAACTCAGTTCTTTTTGACTCCATGTCCAGTGCTCTATGCATTACACCACCTATCTCCCTTCCATAATAAACACTTTGTCTATCTGTCTATCTGTCTATCATCTATCTCTCATTCTATCCATCTGTTTATCTATTGATCTATCTATCCATAAAGCGTTATAAGTAAAAGTTGGTTGGAATCTCTCTAGTGCTTTAGGAATCTTTCTATGTATCATCTAACCATCCTTCTGTCTATCTATTGATCTATCCATCTATGAAGAATAAAGTGGGTCATTCAGGACATGCACAGACATTTCCTGCCTGCTTCTAGCTGAATTTGCATACATCAGAGACGGTGAATTCCCTGGCTGCTCCCTGATATGTGAGGACCCGGTAATGAAAGGGTTTTGGTATGACCTGGTAAAATGGGGTGGCTCTGTGGCATATGCAACCCCACTTGACAGTAGCAGAGGCATTGGGGTATTGCCTCAGTTAAAAAGGAGAAATTGATTCTGTCTTATCCCTCTTTATTCAGTCCTGTAGCTGGTATCATATAACTCTGAGACTTCCAATTAGAGGCAGAGGGGAACTATCCCATCAACATAGTAACCACATCAGTTTGGTTACTGGTACCCAGGGTCTTGACAACCTTTTTTCCTTTCTGTTTCTTTTCCTTAGTAGGTGCCTTAAGATTCATCTCAAGATGTATATGTGCTGATTTGAAGACAACTTTATGAGTCCAAGATATTTGGAGTTCTTAGGTGTACAAGTGGCCTGGAATCTGGGGAGTTATTACATTGAAGAGGATACCCTTGTGTAACAACAATGTTACTTGCACCTGCCGTTGCTGTGTAAGGCCACTAACACAAGCACACAGGAGGGCTGCTAGCATGGGTTCTTTGATCTGCTTTTCTAAGGAAAGCAACTCTAAGCGGTTAATCTTACTTTAATTAAACATACATATATCATTCACTTAGTTCAGGGAGGAAAGCCAGCACCCAGGACTTCAGGGAGAACAGAAATTACAAACAGAGAAAATATAAAAAGAGCAAATAACAAATCAACAGACAGGTGTCTAGCTATCTGACCAAAGCTATACATACATAGTTACCAGAGAGAGAAGCATCAACATCTGGGTTTTCAAAGCTTGGGGAGGGTGCTCTCCAGAGTCTGGTCTGGCCAAGTCACAGGAACACTCTTCCAATGAGCGAGCCCCCAAAGCAAAATGCTAACCTCAGAGTATATATACCCTTCTTCAGGGTCAGAGGGCATCACAACCATGTACTTAAACTCGTGTGACTTAGACTTTCTTGTGACTCAAGCAGGTCATCAAAGACTCTTGATTCAAGCAAAGACTTTTGATTGAAACAAAGGCAAGGCTCAATCAAAGGTACTTGATTACCTTAGTGCTGAGAAGCATTCCAAAAGAAAAAAACAGCAAAAAGTCGCACCCTGCTTGCCAGTACACCTTGACAGGGGAAGGAGGTAACACCCCTGGTTTGATTGGCTAAAAGGCACAGAATTGAAAGAAGCCAGGTGGAGCTGAGATGAATGTAAAATGCCTAATCAGTAATCTCTAAACCTGCTTTATGTTGTAACAAGGTTTAAGAATCAGTCTTCTGAGAGAAGATAACTGTACTTTAAGTTACTGAATTATGTTTTAAGTCTTGGATCACTATTCTCTGTATGTCTTCTTGTGTCCATTGGCAGTTGTGTGTGTAAGAAACAATTATAATTCCCATAACTGATTAATATTGTACATTGAATAATTTGTATTATCTACTTTGGGAGAGGCCCTAGACATGACTCAAAGCCTAAGTGTTAAGAATTTGTTCCCAGGGTGCTAGAATAGGAGGTTAATGGAAACAAGAGGAGGGGTGAGGACTACTTCTCCTCTCCTGGGAAGTGAGGCTCTCCCAGGACTGATACCAGTCCAGACTATATACCTGATCATAGAGCAGATATTATACTCAAAGAAGGAGGAAGAAGTCCCAATGCCTCAGCATCTTTGGTCTAACAGTAGTTGACAATTTTAGGCAAATATTATTATTCCTATATTGCAGGTGAAGAAATAAAGAGATATCCGGTGACTTGCTCAAGGTAACACAGTTGATACTGCTGGGGCTAGGACTTCAATTCTTTTTTTTCTCATTCCATATCCAGGGTTACAAAAAAAGTTGTAGCCTAAAGCAAAACTGAGTAGCCCATATATCACAAAACATTGGCATAGTGGGAGTTCTCCTAGGTTTGCCAGATTTTGATTGAGTTTTTCTCCCATGTGTTTGCCAAATTTGGACTAGAGATTGAATGTGGTGGTGACCGTGCTGGAGGCAGGAGGACAGGCAGCAGGGTTATAAGTAAGGGGGAGGTAGAGAGAGGCAAAGGTTATAGCATTATTAGGGCTTGAAAGCAATTAAAAACTATAATTCAGTTCGATCCACAAACATTAAGATGATTTCTCTCGAAAGCATGGTCATTACTTCCCTTTCACTTCCAAAATCATTTTCAGTGATCAGTAATTCAATCCTCAATAATTAAAGACCTACTAAGTGCAAATGGCCTGCTCTCGTTTAATCCAATTCACACACATATCATGACATCACCTCCCTGATGTCATGGTCTTCTTTAAGAATAAAGGACAAACAATAGCTCTCTGTGAGTAGAAAGAAGATCTGCCCCACTGGGGACCCAACTGGACCCAGCCAGCTGGACAATACCACTAGCTCTTTTCTTTCTCTTTCTTTTTTTTCTGTCCACATAGGGTATCATACCCTTACCTGCTGTTGCTCTGCCCAAAGAAATGTAAATTTTGATCACTGAAACTTTTTTTTTTCTTCAGGACCATGCCTTAAACCCAAATCACTCTGGCTGTCATTGACTGGTCAACAACAGGTCCCAGGTCAAGCCCCACTTTGATATTGTTTAGGCCCTGTTTGGCTCAGAATGAATGTAAAGTGAAATTTTTTCTGTTTTGGCCAGAAACACTGAGAGTCTTCCCTTCCAGATTGATTTTTTTCTTTTTTTTTCTTTTTGACTGGGTAAAGAGGCCATTCTTTACCTCATTTCTTACCTAGTCTTACCTAGTCTTAATCACTGAATGGGTGTTATCTCAGTCAAACAGAGAACTGTTAAAGACCTTAGCTTAAAAAGGCTAAGGTCTCCCACTGCATCCAGGACCACCTTCAGTCATCTTGATCTATATATCACCACTGGACTAAGGTGGCTCTGGAGGAGAAGGTGAGGCTGGTGACTTTGCATAGCCTTCCTTCACTTAAAATCAATTTACTTCCATGTCATGGCAACATCTTCCTGATGTCATGACCTTCTTCAAGAATGAAGGACAAACAATAACTAAGTGCAAAGCACTGTGTAAGGTACTGGGAAAGATACAAAGATAAAGAAGACATAGTTCCTGCTCTCACAGAGTTCACAATGTAATAAGAAAATATAACCCACATAGAAACGATTGTAGTATAAGTGCATAAGAGAGATATAAAGTATTGTGTGTGGTCCAAAAAAGGAAGTCAATGAGATGCAATGGAATAAACATTTGATTTGTAAGTGGAGCACCTCGAGTCATGTCCTGGCTCTACTACTAGTGAGCACCTAAGAGGTTTTAAGGTTTGCAAAGCCATTTACTTGATCCCTCCAGGGCTATTATTATTATTGAGCTCAGACAGTTTCAATGATTTGTCCAAGGCCACAAATCTAGCTTCTAATGCAGCATTCGAACTGGGATCCCCCATACTGCAAGTTAAATGCTCTACCCATGGTACCATAATTCCTTTTTGAATCTACTCCTCTGGTATAAAATGACCTAGGTATCTCTAAGATTTCCTCCAGCTCTAAAATTTATGAAGGGAAGATTATTTCTAATTAAAGTGATCAGGAACGGAGGCTTCATGAGGGAGACAGAATACCATAAGGAAGGATGTGGATGTAGGCAATAGCAGAATGTAATGGAAAGGACATTAAGCAGCAAATGAGGAGAGGTCCATTTGTGTCCGAGTTCTGCTGCTAATCAGCTCTATGTCCTTAGTCAATTCACTTCTTATTTCTACATTTCAATTTTCTATTCTATAAAAAAGGGGTTGGTGCAGATAAGTGGTGTCAAACTCAAATACAAATAAATGAAACAATATATAAAGATTACTGCTGCTTACTTAGAAAACCACATATTAACATTATCTACATTCCATTGTATTTCTATTTATTTTGTTCAATATTTCCCAATTACATTTGAATCTGGTTAAGAGAATATTGTGGACTGCATGTTTGATACCTGTGGTGTAGATGATACTGAAGAACCCTTCCAGGTCTAAAATTATCTGGTTCTTGTGAAAGCTTGGAGTATGTATGAGGAACAATGAGCATTGCAATTTACCCAGAGCCTGGAGCTACATAAAGAGGAGGGATGGGCTGGATAAGGCTGTAAAGGTAAAGTGCTTGGCTAATGGTGGAGAGGCCTGAATGCCAGGCTGTGGCTCATGCACAGTTAGGTGAGATGATATAGATGATGATCCAGCAAAGGAGAGTGAGAAAGAGCAGTCAGACAAGTAGAAGGAGAACCAAGAGAAAGCAGTCATAAAAACCTGAAGAGGAAATGAGAGGTCAGGAAGGATGAGGACTGAGAAAAAGGCTGAATATGGATACTATAGAGGTGATCTGAAAAAGGCTGAATATGGATACTATAGAGGTGCAAAGTAGATGCAGACAGCTAATCTTGGAGCCAGGAAAACATGAATTTGAGTCCTGCCTCTCAGGCATAGTGGTCAAAAGACATGGATTTTATTATTTCTAGAAAAGATAATCAAGAAAAATATCAATAAATGCCAACCCATATTCCTACTTTCTATCTTTATAAAATATTTCTGAGTAATCATAGACCCTTGTTCACTGTGCCCCAAATCCTATAGTTACAATCAGGTTGGGTTCCCACAACATGACTACTACTTCTCACTTCAACATTCTACGGGTAATCCTGGAGGGCTGAGATTTCAAAGACTATTACTCATGAACCCCCATCCAATGTGTCCTTCCCCTCATATAATCAGTTAACTTAATCTCTCCAATAACAATTAATAATTAATTAACATTAATTAGCCCAATTAATTAGTTAATAATTAATTAGCTTGTACAAAATGTTATTTACCAAGAAGGTACAGCAAATACCAAAGTATATAAGCAAATGAGATCTAAAATAACTCAAAAGAGTTTGTTCTAACTGTTAGCAAAGTAAAAAGTAAATCAATAGAGAATGCTTATTATCCCAATTATGATATGCAATTGGATGGACAACCTATAGAGCCAACACATCAATGCATAAATTTAGAATAAACTCTGCAGTTGGACAACGATTGGGATCAGAATTGCATAAGAGCTGGGAGGGGTTTCAATTGTCCCTGGGGAAGTATGCCATAATTTAAATGACTTCAAGCATCTCCCTAGAATAGCCATCTTTTTAAACATCTATATTCTTCCAAGGATATCGTATGGCTGTGTCATGGAATACCATATCTTCCAGAGAACTGAAGATATAGGTCATCCAAAGGACAATGGAAAAGTTCATGTTATACATGAGTAGGACACTATATGTTATAATTAAAAAATGCACAGGGGAAGCAGCATAAAGATTGTCCTCAGAGAGCCATACAGACAGAAAAGGAAATGTAGCAGTCATGGCAAAAGAGCAATGGCTGGCCAACAAATGGCCTGCATGCCCTAGTGGTAACCATGCAATCTCAAGAGATTCAAAGAAAGTTTCTCCATTATATTGCGTGGATTCCCTGTGGAGTCTTCATGATATTATGAGACAAGAGTCATACAGGATAGAGAAGAAAGGAACGGATGGATGGATGGATGGATGGATGGATGGATGGATGGATGGATGGATAAGTTGTCTCCTTTTTTAACACAGGAGACAGAACTCACATGGAGTAGATCACAGGTCTATAAAAATATCAGAGTAAATTGTCTGGAATCTCACACAGTCCTCTATTTCCTAATAAATATACAAATCAACCCCAGGCATAAGAATTAGCTTAAAGTACATACATCTAATTGGCAGCTAGGTGGCTTAATGCATAGAGTGCCAGGCCCAGAGTGAAGAAGACTCATCTTCCTGAGCTCAAATCTGGGAGACACTTACTAGCCATGCACCCACAGGTAAGACATTTAACCTTATTTGCCTCAGTTTCCTCACCTGTAAAATGAGCTGGAGAAGGAAATGGCAAACTTCTTTGCCAAGAAAATCCCAAATGGGGTCACAAAGAGTTGAATATGACTAAAAACAACTGAACAACACATATATCTAATTAAGCACAAGAAAAGCAGCAAATCGGTTGGTGGTAGGAAGTAGGGAAAAGCTCTCCAATTCCACTGGTTCCACTTAACTCTTTTCAGTCTTCCCTCTGAGTTGATTTGCATAAATCAGGAGCATGCTGATACTGAAAGGAATTTCCTCACCACAGCTCTACTATTGCAGTTTAGGGGCAGCTAGATGGCACAGTGAATAGAATGCTAGACCTAGAGTCAGAAAGATATGAGTTTGAATGCTGTCTCAGATACTTTTGCTGTATGACCCTGGGCAAGTCACTTAACCTTTGACTGCCTCAGTTCCTCCATATATAAAATTACATATATCATAGCACATAGGGTGTAAAATGGCATGTAAAATATACCATGTAAAATGATATGCATAAGAGTTCTACCTCTAGGATTGTTGCGGGGATCATATGAGATAATATTTGTCATCTACTTAGCACAGTGCCTAGCACATAGTAGGCATATGTAAACACTAGTAAATGTTTGTTCCCTTCCCCCTTCTCCTTTTGCTAAATAGAATTCCTGGGATGATTTTCAGGGATGCAGGCTTTTTTTAATAATAGGAGTTAAAAGGCATTGGGAATGCATCAATGAAATAAGATTTGTGATTGAAAGAACTAGAATTTGATGTGGTTACTTGGGCCTCCAAAGAACTGAAATGTCTAAGCAAAGAGTAATTCAGAGCTGAGACCCTAACAGCTGTAAAAGTAGCTCAGGAAACAACCTGACCTAGCTCAAGAACAGCAGAGAGCAGACGGAGAACCCTAGAGACAGCTCTGCAGAGATGCCGAGTAGAAATCAGCCCAATGAGCCAACTAGAGGACATTAGCAGCTCTGCAGCATTGGAGGCATGAGTTTTGCTGGCCACGTGTGTCCTCTGGCCATACATATTTCTTGTGTGTATCTCATGTATGCTCCCTTGGCATGTGGGTTCTCTACTCCTCTTTCTGTGTGTGTTCTGGTCACACACATTTCTGGATATGTCACCTCTTCCACTAATGGTACATGACCTATGAGTGAGAGCACATCTACATGGCAATTATGTTTCTATTCTGCTTGATTAAATATGTTTTATTTTTTTTTACTAATGTGCCTTCTGGTTGGCCTAGTAAAAGAAAAAATAAACATAGGTAGAAGCTTCTGAATTGTGATTTTGGTTGTATTCTGACCCACAAAGTACTACAATTCTAGGATAGTTTTTGGAGGGCACATACAGTTGAGGTCAAAGATGCTATAAATAAGGATTTTCCTTTGGGACTATGGGAAGATATCTGTGATGACTCAAACAAAGCAATTTCAGAAAATGATCACTACTCTGTCCTCGTTTCAAGAGGATACTAATTCTTTCAGAAGCGTATACACTTAAACAGATCTTCAGTTGGGGATTCACAGCATCCATGTTTGCAAGGAATAATTCACTTTGCCAATTTCTCACCATAAATTTGAAGGATCCATGGAATGATAGAATGCTCAAGAGGGACCATAGCAGGGCTGTGCTGGAGCCAGCTCTAACTGGCACTGATCATTAAATTTTCAGTGTGGACATTCATACCTCACAAATAGGCAATTGCTATAAATCAGAATTTGATTTATTTTTGTTGATTGTTTAGACTTCAGAAAGTGTAAATAATTCAGATTAAATTTAAAGTTGTACCTATACACATTTGCCCCCCAGAGAGCCCAGCTATTAAACATTTACCAGCACACTCCTGCGTTGCTTTATAAACATTGCTTGAGTTTAGCAGGAGTGCAGTAGAAGGCTCAGGGAATGAAAGCATCACCAGACTAGGGGCCTATGACTATAGGCACATAATAATAATGACAATGATAATGTCAATATCGACAACAAAATTATAATAATTGGTATTTATATAGTCCTTGAAGGTTTGCAAAGTGTTTTAAATCTATTATTACATTTGAGCCTTATAATACTCCTGGACTATAGACATCATTAAAGTCTAATTCCCTCAATTCATGAATGTGGCAATGGGGTTCCCTCCCAATCCATTCTAAGTAACAAAATATGTTTTGTATTAGAAATGCAAATCCTTTTAAAGGAAGGACAGCAGCAATGACCCACAAAAGGAAAAACCAGCTATCCTCTGACAGATAGCTCCAGATTGTGTCCAGACCCATGGAGAGGCTGTTTTGATTAACAGGCCAGTGTGAGGACATTAGTTTCACTCCACCACTAAGCAACTGAAACATCCTATAAATCTCCGTTTAAAAGCATATTTGTAAACAATAAAATGGAGAAGCAATAAGTTATCATTTCTACTGAACAGTACGCCAGGTAGAAAATTATTTACGACATCATGTTATATTCTAAAACACTTAATCAACATTCTTACAGTCTCTTAGTATTTGGGGTAGGGATTGGTAGAGGGAGAAAAGAAGTCACTTGAAAGAAAATGATATTTATGAGACTTGTGAAGATCACATACTTTTTATCAGATAAGAGGTCAACTCAGCTCAAACTGAGGCAGTTAGGTGTTGTAGTAGAGAGAGCTCTGAGCTTGGCATCAGAGAGACCCGAGTCACATCTGGCCACAGATACTTACTAGCTTTGTAGTCTTAGGGAAGCCGCTTAAGGTCTGTTTACCTCAGTTTCCTCCAATATAAAATGATGATATTAGTAGCACCTATTGTCATATCCAGCTCTTCATGACCCATGGACCGTAGCACACCAATGGTATACATGGGGTTTTCTTGGCAAAGATGATGGAGTGGTCTCCCACTTCCTTCTCCAGTGGATTAAGGCAAATCAAGTTTAGGTGACTTGTCCAGGGTTATACAGCTAGTGTCTGAAGCTGGATTTGAATTCAGGTCTTCCTGATTCCACACACAGAGCTATCCACTGAACCACCTAGCTGCCCCTGATAATAGCACTACCTCTCAGGATTGTTGTAAAGATCAAATGAAACAAAATTTGTGAAGTGCTTAGCACAGTGAGTGCCTGGCACATAGTAGGCACTTTATCAATGCTAGCTTTTACCATTATTATTGTTATAACTTATGTCTATACTGAGAGAAAGGAGCAAAACTTTGAGTCGTTAATTCTCCAGTGAATTCAATTAATAGAGAAAAACAATCAGCAGGGATTTGTCCCCCTCATTTATCCTAATAATGGTATTTTTAAGACCTGAAGTATTTGAATAATGACTTTGTCTGTCTGTGGCTTTTGTCTGCTTATAGCCACATGCATAGTACTAGAAGAGTTCATGGTACTCGACCCTGAAAATAACTAACATTTTTAATTAGATTATTCAGTTCATTTTGGTTGAGAGGTAGAAATAGAATCTTTTGTCTGAAGAGACTCCATCTAATATTGCTCAATGTCTGCATCTTTAATTTAGAAGTACAAGTTGTCAAATTGTCAGACAAACATTTTTTTGAAGCATTTGGGGTTAAGCGACTTGACTAGGGTCACACAGCTAGTGAGTATCTGAGGCCAGATTTGAACTCAGGTCCTCCTAACTCCAGGGCTAGTGACAAACAATTCTAAAAACAACAGGATGTCAGAGTCAAAAAGGACCTTAGAATGTAGAATATGTGGAGTTAGAACACAGAACACGTAGTGAGCTAAAAGAGACCTTAGAATAAAAAATGTCTGAGCTAGAAGGGATCCTAGAAGACATCTCATCCAGTCCTTTCATCTTACAGAGGAAGAAATTGAAGTGCAGAAGGGAAAGAATTTGCCCAAGGTTACATAAAAATAAACAGAAGAACCAAGACCACAACCCAAATACCCTAAGTCTTAATTCAGTGATCTTTCCATTGTATCATGGTACTTGACTTAATCCCTCAAGACACATTTCCACTATGTCACACCACCTGGAAAAAAGGCAAGTCTTTCCAATGCAAAAAGGCTGTTGGGGGTGACATCATGGGCAGGAGGTAATAGACAATCTCAGCAGAACCATACTACTCCTTTCTACTCAATCCTGCCAGAAGACATCCCAGTTCACTATAGAGGCCAGATGCAATTTCTCCCAAAGACTAATAAAAGGAAAGAACAGGCAGAGGCCTAGAGCATTCCATTCCAGCCTGATATCCAGATTACTCATAATGCAGCGATGCTCTGCTAAACCTCATGGTATAATGAAAAGAATGCTAGCCGGAGACAAAGGAGGCCTGGGTTCTAGTCCCAACACCATTACTAAATCACTACGTAATGGTGGATTAGTTGCTTCACCCCTATGGTCCTCAGTTTCCCCAACTGGAACATTAAAAGTGTGAATTAGATAATCTTTAAGCCCTTCACTCTCACTCCTAATGTTCTAGGATGCAAGGCTTAACCCCAGAAAGCATTTGGCCAAACTCCTCTTTGACCATAAAGATAGGTGAGGCTTATTGTCCTTCCATAATCCTGCTAGCCCTCCAGAAATAAAACTATGGAAAGTCATGCTAATAGTGTTACTTAAATTTAGCTGCCTCTTTTAAAAGGAGAGGGGGACTGGATCTGTGTTTTCACTGGCACAGGGAGCTCCCCATGAAGAACTGAGTCTACCAATACAAAACGGCATCTTCTCTGCAATTAATTGTCTTAACGAGTGGCCTAGTAGACAGACAGGTTAAGTGATTTGCCCAGGGTCAACCATTCTGTATGTATCATGGGTGGGACTTGAACCCATGTTCTTGGGGCCAAGGCCAAGGCTCTATCCGCAGTATCAGAATGTTTAAAAATCTTTTGAAAAAAATGTTATTAACATTTAAATCTAGGTGGGGGAAGCACAGCACAGTTTAGATATGAGATAGTATAACAAGAATAAGATGGAATGGAGAAAGATAGCAGAAAGTAATTGAAATATATAAATGCTAATATCATTATTACTGAACCATTACTAAACTGTAGATATAGGGTAATATGAAATGAGAGTCATAACTATCATTTATGAGCTTGGTATGAAGTTAAGCATTTCCTCTGTGGTGTACTTTTATGATTAATCCTAATTTAAAATGCTTCTCTGCAAGACCCTTTGAAATCCCTCCACTTGGGTTTTAAAACCTAAGAGCAGATAAACAATACAGATGATTTAGAGGGGGGAAATGCACTTAGAAAATGATGTTATCAAAAGCCTGTGGGAAGTTCACCCCTGTTCTTGGTAAATTCGTTACAGAAAACGAATAAGATTATGTCAAATTAACATTGCTCAATCTAATAAATGATGTGAAATACACAGCCAAATGTAGGGATGGGTATAGGTTTTTTGCCTTCAGTCACTTGATTAAAGGTATCAGGGTTTCTGCGTCCAGGAGCACGAGATCAAAACAAAAATGTCAGTTCTGGGAATTTACATTTACACATGCAAGGCATTTGCTCAGGGGCAGATTAGAGGTGAGGTAGGATTTGTAGCAGACCAGAATGAGGCTAACCAGGCACCAAACATAACCTCTCATTAGTCTGCAATCTCAGTCTTTCATGGCATCACCTACAATGTTTCTTGGTTACTTACTAGCCCAACCTCTGGAATCACCAATCTTTAGGAAAACTCCGTGTTATTGTTCAGTTAGGGAATCCAGGAAAAAGACACAGAGACTATGAAGAGGTTGATTGATGTAGAGTTGAAAGGGACCTGACAATAGACCTATGCCAATGTTCTCATTTTGCAGATGAGAAAACTAAGGCCCAGGGAATTTAAGTGACTTACCTAAGGTCACATAGGTAGTAAGAGTCAGATATATGAACCCATGTCCTTTGACTCGATAGCCTATTCTTGTTCCACCATATCATGCTGCCTCCCCATCTATTGATAGGAAAACTGGATTCAGAAAGGATGTTTAGCCTAGAGGTTGAAGGGGACAGCTAGGTGGCATACTGGATAGGGTGCCAGGTCTAGAGTCAGGAAGACTCATCTTCCTGAGTTCAAATCTATCCTCAGGGACTTACCATCAATGTGACCATGGACAAGTCACTTCACCCTTTTTGCCTCAGTTTCCTCATCTATAAAATGAGCTGGAGAAGGAAATGTCAAACCACTCCAGTATCTTTACCATGAAAACCCCAAATGGGGTCATAAAGAGTCAGACACAACTGAAAATGACTGAACAATATAGGTTGAAGTATCTTTTCCTGATGGTGGGCACAAACAAGATTCAGCGACTAGCCTGTTCTGCCCAGCATACACTCTATCCTACAGCTTCCTAAGAATGATATTTTTTCTATCTGAGAGTAAATAAGCTACTGGAGTGGGCTTTACAAATGTACGAATCTTAGATAAGACTCCATCCACCACTACCATTCACTACTGTGAATATGCCATTTATAATAAGTGAGCCAGTCAAAAATTCTCACCTAGGTTAGTATAATTTTTGACACGTTCTTTTAACAAGTTAAGGCTGACCCAATCATTCTGGTTGTTTCTATCTATTCCCATCTCCCTGCCTGACTTTGTATCATAAGATTTGCCAAGCCCAGAAGGTAGCTATTTAACACAACCTATATGTGCCTATAAATTTGCTCCCCTTACTTTTTCATATCAGCTTTGCTCCACAGAGTCAGTGAGTCATCAAAGTTAAAACTGAGGCTATCAGCACACCAAATAGAGGCCACATGCTGTAGTGCCTTGCTTCCATTCTGAGACTTGCAATCAAAAGAGACCTAAGTTCAAATCCTACGTGTGATACTTATTAGCTCATATGACCATGGGCAAATCATTTAAGTTTTCTGAAGCTTAATTTACTTATCAATAAAAAGAGGATAATAATACTTGCCAGACTTACTTCACAGTATTGTTTTGAGAATCAAATGATGCAATAAGCTCTTTACAAATCCCAATACGCTTTATTACCATTAATTAATCATTATTATGAGTGATTTCCATGCCAATATTGAAATAACCTCTTCAATCTAAGATAATAAAGATGTTCACAAGAGGTTGATTTCCTATACAACTTTTTATATTAGACTATGTTTTTTTTTTCCAAGAGTTTTGCTCCAATTATATTTTCTATTACAATCTCATACTTTCCCTTCCCCTTCCCTCAAATGGTCAAAATGCAACTGATATTGACTTCTACAGAAGCAAATTCCTGATAAATTGACCTGAGAAATAAATATTAATGGAGGTTAAATTAGGGTCAATTTTTACTCCTAGATGGTAAATCCTGATATTTCCCCTACAATGAGCTAGTCAATATGTACACCAGGCCATAAATCCACAGTTATAGCCCTGCTGACTTCCTAGAGAGATGGTTACCTGTGTCACAGATGAGGGGTGGGAGGGGTTGGAATGACTAAGTATCAACACCTGCTTCATAGTTAGTCACTTGTTGCTATATAGATTAAGTTATATCAGTCTTTAACTATAAAAGTCCTGGAGTCTTTGAATTCTAGAGTGGAGAGGGAGCATAAAAGAAATTATTGTAAAAGACCAAAGCTGGAAATGACCTTTGAGATCCTTAAGGCCATCCCCTCCTTCATTTTGCTGAGAGAAATTAAAGCCTATCTCTATCTGGTGGTCCGTGTTGGCACCTAACTAGAATAATTCAAACACCCTAAATACCCTCATTTGGATTGCTATTTAACAACGACCAAGTGAAATAATCACACAGATTTCTACTTAGTGCCAAATAGACGTACTTTAAGAATTTCTAATCAAGGCTTCAGTCATCATTCAATAGGGGCTTGGGTCAGAGAGGAAGGGGCATGGAATCATCTAGTCCAAAACTCTCTTTTATATAACAACAACTAATATCCAGGAAAAGGAAGTAGAATGCCCTAGGGTCACAGAGTGAGGACTCTGAAAAGTTGTATATGAAGTTATTTTTCTGGACACGTAAATCTTGATTATTATTATTTAATGGTTTTGGATCTAGCCAGGATCAAAACATATATGTCCAGAAATATAATAAGATTCTTCTATGTGTGAGAACAGTTTTGTAGCTTTCCATATAACTCATATGATTAAAATTACGAGTGACCCAAAATATACATGGTGGGTATAAGTAGGACATGTCATGTTACTCATAATGATTTGTCCTTAAAATTGTATGAAAAATATTAATAACATTTATGGCATGAGAAGACACTTGGCTGGTTATGTGCATGTCGTTTTCCCAACAAAATAAAAACTCCTAGAGGGAAGGGACTGCCTTATTTTTGTCTTCATATACCTTTCATTTACCGAGGAACTAGCACAGTATTTGGCATGTGGTAGGTGCTTGATAAATAGTTTTTTATTGATCGATATAATGAAAATAAGAGATAGCAGATAGGTAGCCCAAGCAATAGACCCTCTAACTGAGATAAAGAAAAGAAACAATATGGTCTAGTGGACAGAGGGCCAGCCTAGAAGTTTAAAAGACCTGAGTGTTCCAGCCACCTTTCTCAGCCAATACAGTAAGACGAGTTGCCACTTAATATCAGTGAAAGGAACTTCTATAATTCCTTATCATAATGAAACATTTATTTTTTAAAGATATGAAAAGAACCTCGAGTATGTTAGGTGAATGATTCATTAAGGGCACGGACAAGACTTACACAAAATGGTACAATCTATACTAGCAGAAGGAATGTATATATCAGTGAGATCATAACTCAGTCTAAGTATCTAAATCGGTATAACACACATATACACTCATTAACTGCTTCTGAGATATTCGTGTTAATGAATGAAGGGGAAGTCTTTACATGAATATGCATATAGATCTATAGCTACATTTTTACCTAATTATTTCAGCTTGCTTACCCACCAAATTTTTGCCTACAAAATCCTCTGTTTTTAAAATCTGCTCCATCTCAACTCTTCCACTGAAAATGTAAATCTTGGGTCAATCAAGAAATCTACTAATGAAAAGAAAAAGAAAAGGAAAAGAAATCTACTAATGAATTGAGAAAACAAACAATCTGAACTCCTTTCCCTTTGCCCACTCTACCAATAGTATAGTGGAAATGCCACTGGTCCGTCAATAAAAGAGTTAAAAGACAAGCAGAGAAAAAGAAAAGCAAGAGGTCCTGAATAATTCACAAAATAGTTAAGCCGTGGACCTCTAGCTCTTGAAATGAGAAACAGGTAGTTAGCATGTTGTCAATATGAAGATTATAACTTCCATAGAAAATCTGCCTTCAGAAACCCCAATGTCCTGTGTCTATCTTGTACTTGCATGATGCTCTTTTCTTTGCAATCAATATTTCCAGCAATTTCCAATGAATCTAACTGATCTACTGATGAACATCAAGCCTTGCCTTGCAATCATATTGACATCTTTTGTGGTGAGCAGATGATGATCTCCTTTGGGGTAGGACCCATTTTCCTGTGACAGAGATTGTAATCTGAGGTGAGTATTTATCTTCCCATCTCTAGCAGAGCCAGGCTTTGAAAATAAGTGGTGAATAGGCAGCCCATGTGTTGCTGCCTCAACACTTAACAGTATATGGTAAATATTAGTTGAGATGTTCCTACATTAATAGCTGGATCTCTTTGTTTATTTCAAACACATTTCACCACTGAATAGGCGCATTGGCATATTAAATGTACGCTGAGTGTTCCTGCTTTCATCACAAGTCTATGGAATGTAAATACAAGGCAGAAGCAATTAGCTACCATGCAAAATAATAATATGGAGCCATTGCATGTCTCTCTATCCATCAGAAGCCCCTAAAGTACAGCACATTCTTGCTCAACCAGAAAACTTAAACAACTTGGGTTTTGTGTGTTTTTCTGAATTCGACTGAGGGCTCAATGAAGGCAGGAACTAGGCTCTTTTTTAACCATTGAATTTCCAATGTCCAGCACAGGGTAGGTGCTTAGTAAGCATTTACTGAATGAATGAAAATTGATGTGCTAAACAATGGTTTCTTAGACAATAATATTCTTCCAGTGCCTTGTGCATTATCAAAGTTTAGAATAGTTTTAGAGTAAGTGTATATTCTTCTATGCTAATTTTCTAAAAACTGCTAACCTGATTATGGGGCTTTGGTGCCTCTCATTTTAATGAAAACACAAATCAATCAAACTGGAGAGAGTGGCATGTCATAGTGGACAGTAAGTAGTCTAGCTTTGGAGTCAGGCAGGCCAACTCTCAAGTCCTGATACATTAGTAGGATCTTGAGCAAGTCAACTAACCTCTCAGTGCCCCCCGCCCTGGGCTCTCTTTGAGACCAGAAGTTGCAAAAAAGTGACTGATCTGCATTTGGTGAAGGCCTTATAGTGATGAAATTACACATCCAGAGAAAGCAATCTCAATCAGAAACAGAAGTAGGGCATTCAAGATAAAAGAAGTAGCTTCCTAGATGACCACATTTGCTCCAATGGCTCATTCTTCCAATCTACTCATGTGTCCATGTTACTAAGTGAACCAAGAATCCCCAGGACTATAGTGAGCATGGACCACCAGTGAGAACACCAATGGCTTATTTGATCATGTTCCTGAGAATGATAGATTCAAATCACAATTGGTTTCAGTTATTTTTTAAGTGTTCCCTGTTTCATTCCACATTTCATATCATCTGTGATTTCCCCTGTTTCTGCCATTTCTTTCCCACCACAGGTTGTAACCCTAGTACAATCCGTCAAAAGAGTAGTCTTTACTCTAAAAATGACTGTCTAGCACCTAATTTTATGATGATCAATCTTTCTGAAGCTAGGCTAGTCCTTGGACGACGATCTGGCACCAAAGATTATGCGCCACTGGAAAAACCTTCAAGACCTCAAAGTCTCCTCTGTACCACAATGAGGCCATATGAATAAGACTTCAGTGGAGAGTGGGAAAAGTGATTTGATAGAAAAGCAAGTTAAGAGAGCAGAACAAAGCCACTGGATAGGTAAAATTGTAATGTCCTGTAACACAGTGGAACATGGATGGCTTCTCATGTCAGATAGAGTCAGGGAACAATGAGAATCAGACCAAAACATCATGAAAATCAGTATTTACCCAGGCTAGGTGCAAAGAGTTTATATTCTCAGTGATTTCTGTCATAGAGGACATAAACCACAGAAAATTACCTTTAAAATGGTCTTTCCACCTAGGAAATGAGAGAGAGAAAGAGACAGAGACACAGAGACAGACAGAGACACAGAGACATCAGAAACAAAGAGAATGTGAGAGAGAGATCAAGACAAAGAGATGGCAAGGGACTTATTTTACTTGTGAAACTAAAATAAAGAAGCTTGGAACAAGTCAGTAAAAAGCCATTATTTAAAAGAGCGAAGGAAACAAATGATTAGGCAGAAACAAAGTTAGGCAGTGGCTGGAAATGGGGAAGGCAGATGGGAATCGCTGAAAGCTTATTAAAGACTGGAGGCCACAATCAATGGAGATAAAATACTAACTAGATATGAGGAATAGTAAAACTCAAATGGACAGCATGGATTTCTAGATGCCTTCTAAGAAAAATGTGGACCAAAGAAGGAGCCCTCCATCCACTGGTGAGCTTGCTAGGGTGGATTCTGGGGGACAGATTGCTAGCTATGCTACCCTTGAGGCTCTAATGTACCTCACAATGCCCGTCTCCTGACTCAACCTGATCTTTCTCTCTAGCACAAGTTATAAGCTGACTCCCTTTCCAATAAAATGCTTACCTATCCTACTGATGCACTTGCTGGCTGTCGTTGTGAAGGGTACAAACAGGACACTCTCATTCATTCCTTCTGACACTCAACTCAGCAAAGATTTAAGTGACTACTGGTAGAGCACCAAGATGGCTGTGAATATGATCCCTGACTTCTAGGAGCTCACATTCTATTGGGGGGAAACAGCAATTGTACTTGTGAGTAAATGCAATGTATATGCAAAGTAAGGGCAGCTAGGTGGTACAGTGAATAGAGCATCAGGTCTGGAGTCAGGAAGATTCATGTTTGCAAGTTCAAATCCAGCCTCAGACACTTACTAGCACTGTGACTGGGCAAGTTGTGTAAGCCTGTTTGCCTCAGTTTCCTCACCCATAAAATGAGCTGGAGAAGGAAATGGCAAACCATTGCATTGTCTCTATCAAGAAAACCCTGAAAGGGGTCATGAAGAGTCAGACACAACTGAAAAGGACTAAATAATAACATATGCAAAGTAAACACAAGATTATTTCTAGAGATTACTAACCAGGAATCAGGAAGGACCTTATGTGGAGTCTAACACTTTAATTAGGAGTCACCTGCTGTTTGAGATGGGAGGCAGCTAGGTGGCTCAGTAAGGAGAGTGTTGGGCCTGGAAGACCTGAGTTCAGATCCAGCCTCAGATACTTACTAGCTGTGTGACCCTGGGCAAGTCACTTAATTTCTGTTTGCCTTATTCCCCTGGGAAAGGAAATGGCAAACCACTTCAATACCTTGGCCAAGAAAACTCCATGGAAGGTATGGTCCATGGAAGTCATGATGAGTTTGACACAAATGAATGACTAAACAGTGACAACTAATTAGCACTGATATTTGTGTGACTTTGAGCAAGTCACAACCTCTATGGGAGTTTTCTGTAAAATGACAGAGTTGGATTACATGGCCTTTAGGGTCTAAGGTCCCTTCTAGCTCTACATCAGCTCTATATTGATGAACCCATGTACTATATAACACCCCTAACTATATAAGGCGCCTATCTAAAGACTGGAACTATGTGATAGGCTCCTGACTTGACAGGGCATTCCTCTGGGGAGCCTCATTCCTCAATGAGCTTGGTAGATGTTTTAACAACCCAGCTAGCAGCTTCAGTGGGGGCGTAAGATCCCTCCCCCACAGCCAGCACCCAGGGGGCTGCCAGGACCCAGGAGGCTGCCAGGACCCAGGACGCTGCTGGGACGCCGGGAAAGCACAGGTTCTTTTTATCTGCTTAAACAAGGAAAGCACAGTGAAGGGGTTGACCAGCTTACTTTAATCCAGCATTCAGACAACATTCATTTAGTTCAGGGGAAAACGCCAGCATTCAGTTAGTTCAGGGGAGCAAAGAGACAAGCATCAAGAGATATACCAAATACAGATTCATTCACTTACTTCAGGGGAAAAAGCCAGCACCCTGAGGTTCAAAACATTCATTTAGTTCGGGGGAAAATAAACCAGCACCCCGAACCTCAAAACCAAAATACAAACAAATTACAAATATCAACAGACAGACCCAATACAATTCATAGTTACCAACACCTGGGCTCGGCCCGAGAGCAAGGGCTGGCCTGAGTCACGCTCCCCACCGCTGCTGTGCCAACCGGAAAAGGAAAAAAGGCTCTTCAAGCTGTCCTCTCCCCTCTTATAGAGTTTTTGACATCATCAAGGGCCGCCTGAATGACCAGAGCCAATTGGTTCTTGAGCTGGCCCCTCCCCCTGGCGTAGACCAGGTTAACACCTAATAGGGCGTGGCTCTGGAGCTAACACCTCCCCTCAGCCAGCCCTCATTGAGCCTCAGCTCAATGACTGCCTAAGCATGTAGCATTCTTGGAACTCCTGCCAGCTCGCTGAAAGAACTGACCTCTGGAATAGGACTCTTTGGGGCAGGCACAGCTCTACATCTAATTTCAGCATGAAGAAGCTATGGAAAATGAGACCTTCACCCCTGCCCCCAAGATTTTGAGCTCCAATTGTTTGAGGGGTGTGGAATGATGATAGTGTTCTGAGTACTTATTTTGTGTTATCCTTGCTATATTGTTTTATTGTTATGATATTATTGATCCTATGTAATGGATACAAAGATCTAGGGGTGGACATTTGAATTATTAATAATTATTTTGGGGATGATTGATTGAAGAGATTATCTTGCTGGGACCTAGGGGTGGATCATATTTGAATCATAAACCAATATTTGGGAATGTCACTGAATGATATGTTTTGCTTTATTGTGAATGATATGTTTTAGTTTCCTTCATAATTGGATCATAATGTATGTGCTCTAGGATACATGATCTAGTCAGACCTGTATCCTAGAGCACAAGGGGTGGAGTGTAACCAGAATGGCCTTTGATTTCTTTGAGTGACTCAGCTTACCTCATTGAGCCTCTGGACACTGTGGCTTGCTCTTCCGGGGCAGGAAGTCCAGCGACCGTGCCAGGAATCAGAACTTCCTGTGTGATGAGTCGTGGGGCTGGCTGAGGGGAGGTGTTAGCTCCAGAGCCACGCCCTATTAGGTGTTAACCTGGTCTACGCCAGGGGGAGGGGCCAGCTCAAGAACCAATTGGCTCTGGTCATTCAGGCGGCCCTTGATGATGTCAAAAACTCTATAAGAGGGGAGAGGACAGCTTGAAGAGCCTTTTTTCCTTTTCCGGTTGGCACAGCAGCGGTGGGGAGCGTGACTCAGGCCAGCCCTTGCTCTCGGGCCGAGCCCAGGTGTTGGTAACTATGAATTGTATTGGGTCTGTCTGTTGATATTTGTAATTTGTTTGTATTTTGGTTTTGAGGTTCGGGGTGCTGGTTTATTTTCCCCCGAACTAAATGAATGTTTTGAACCTCAGGGTGCTGGCTTTTTCCCCTGAAGTAAGTGAATGAATCTGTATTTGGTATATCTCTTGATGCTTGTCTCTTTGCTCCCCTGAACTAACTGAATGCTGGCGTTTTCCCCTGAACTAAATGAATGTTGTCTGAATGCTGGATTAAAGTAAGCTGGTCAACCCCTTCACTGTGCTTTCCTTATTTAAGCAGATAAAAAGAAACTGTGCTTTCCCAGCATCCCAGCAGCGTCCTGGGTCCTGGCAGCCTCCTGGGTCCTGACAGCCTCCTGGGTCCCGGCAGCCTCCTGGGTGCTGGCTGTGGGTGCATCTTACGCCCCCCACGAAGCTGCTAGCTGGGTTGTTAAAACAGTAGAGTATGGATCAGACACCAAGCTCTCATTTGGCTCCTTTTATATTCCTATTTTTAGCTTTCAGCTTCAAGGGAGAAGACAAGAAATACCATCCCCACTTCAGGTTGTGGAAGGGAGAAAGACTCTGGGAAGATGCTGACCTGAGAGGAGCTAGCAATCTCCATCACATCCCTATCGCCAGTTTGCTACACTAGAGACTTCAGAGAATGTTCCCCTTGGGTGAGATTTGGAATTCTCTTTTGGAGGAGCTTAGTGACCCTACTTGAAATGGGAGAGCTCCTTTAATCTGTATATATCATATTGTACTTTCTCTAATTTCTATCTTGCTGTAGACTTGGATAAATGGGGGTCATTGCTATTTGCTAGGTGTATTCATTGTGGAATTGGTATTTGATGGGAAAGAAGTCAAACCTTGGTTGGGGCCCTCCTCCATTAAGAAATAGTAATAAGCAGCTAGGTGGTACAGTGGATAGAGCACCAGCCCTGTAGTCAGGAGGACCTGAGTTCAAATCCAACCTTAGATACTTGATACTTACAAGCTGTGTGACCTTGGGCAAGTCACTCAACCTCAATTGCCCTGCCCCTCCAAATTGTAATCATGAATTAAGCTTCACCTTGAAAGTTATATCCCCAAGACAAATAATATTTAAGGGAGCAGATAGATATACTTCTATCCCAGGACCCCCTCTTTCTGAGGAAAGCAGAGGAGTCAGCTTCTACTTTCCACCCTGTTTCCCCTCCTAGAAGGAATTGAAGTCTCCCTTTGAGAAGAGGGGAAAAGATGCTAGAGATGTAGCAATTCTGGCCTCTGTGTGAGCCAAATTGAGACAGCTTCCATTACATGAATAAAAATACTTCACATTTATGTATTGCTTTATGGATTACTAAGTGCTTTCCCCTCCCCCCAGCAATCCTGTGAGATAAATAATACAGTTATTATCATGCCATTTTTACAAGAAAGAAAACTGAAGGTCAGAAAAGTGGAGTCTTGTCTGCATTTTCACAGCTAGAAAGGAGCAGAGTCAGCCTTGAACTCGGGTCCTTTGCTTCCATGTCAATTGTTCTTTCCATTATATCACATTATCTTAATGCAGGAGTTAAAGGTCCATAGAGACCCCCACCCCAAGAAGTCTATAGAGAGATTTCAGTGGGTCTGTGAACTTGGATGGGAAAAAAGTTGTCTTTCTTTCAATAGAATTGGTTTCCTTTGCAATATGACTATTTATTTTATGCATTTAGAAACATTATTTTAAGAAAGAGTCTCTTACGCTTTACCAGCCTGTGCAAGGGGACCCTGACTCACACAAAAAGGTGAAGAGATCCTGGATCCCCCTCCAACCTCCAGGAGGATTTGAAAGCTATTTTGTGCAAGGTTGTTTACAGCTTTAAATGCTAGGATCCTATGAGAGAAATGCTGAGAGAGAGAGAGAGAGAGAGAGAGAGAGAGAGAGAGAGAGAGGTTATGGCTACTAGTGGTTGCTAATGGCCCCTCTCGTGATTGTTAGAGTTGAACAGGCTGACTTAAGTGTACTGTGAGTTTGTTTTGGGGAGATCCCAGAAGGGGGTCGGTCGGAGAGGTTTTGGGATGGTGAGTTTTCAGATTGCGATATTGTGTGTGGAATATTTTATTGCTGTGGTAGCCTGGATAAATGGCTTGTGGGATATGGTTCTCTGGTGTCTGAATAAATGGTTTACTTCTTCCACCTTCTATGTGGAGAGTCTCGCATACTTTGCGATACAGAACTACAGAGGCGTTTTGACAATCATCATCTACATTGTTATTATTGCCTTACTGTTTCAGTAAGGAACAGAGAGAAGTTGCCAGTTTGGCCAGACTGCAGAGTATATTGTCTTTTGCTTCTCTTTGTATCTCTATCACTTAGCATAGCGTCTGGCAAACAGTAGGTACTTAATAAATCCTTATCGACTGGCCGAATGACAAGCTTTTGAGGGCTTTAGAAGTCAGAGGAGTTTATATTTTATTTAAAAGGTAATATAATTCATTCATGTAGTTGATTAAAATTCTTCAATATTCCAATGAATCCGAATATATATAATCATATTATATATTACATAATATATTATATATATTAGTGTAATGTTTTGTAGATTGGTACTTTCCATGAATGAAGCGTTATACTGTATATGTAATATAGTACAGTATAGTATAGTATAATATAGTGGAGTGGAGTATAGAGTAGTATAGTATAGTACAGTATAGCCTAGTACAGTGCAATGCTCACAGGAAGCCATTAATAACTATTTGCTGAATTAAAATGAATAAGAATTAGGACTGGTATTCCTCTTTAATTATCCTTTTCGACCCTGACCTTGCTCTGTATAAAACCACTGCTAACCTGAAATCTAAATAATAATAAAAAGAGATGACCAAGAGCCCCTGAAAATTATTGAGTAGTGGAGGGACATGATTAAATGTATCCTTCAGGAAAACGACTTTGGCAGCTGTCAAGAATAGATTGGAAAAATTTGAAGCAAGAAGCCAATCGGAAGGTCATTGCAATAGTCCGGGTAGGAGGTGATGAGGGCCTGAAAAAGGTAGTGCCTGTGTGAGTAGACAGAAGTAGTCAAATGCAAGAAATATTGGGAAGAATTGGGAAGATCTGGCAACTGTTTGTATATGTGGGGTAAGGAAGAGTAATGACTCAAGGACAATGCTGAGATTGAATTATCTGGATCTACATCTATCTATTCATCTACCTATCTATATAAATTTAAATATCTATTACCTATGTCTATTATTATATATAAACATATAGCAATTACTGGGAATCATACATATTCTACTACCTTTAAGCTTTCTGAGTTTCAATATTAAAATACAATATTATTATTATTTTTAAATAATTATTTTCTTTTATTCTATTGGTTTGCCTTCATTGGTTTGATTCCTGGCTCTGATATTTGCTACCAGTGTGACTTTGGATAAGCCATCTAACTTCTCTAAGCCTCAAGTCCTCAGTTTCCTCATCTGTAAAATAAAGGAATTACAGTAGATGACCTCTGAGGGCCCTTCTGCTCTGTGATTTTTAATTCTACCTGTTTTGATAGCCTCATAAGATCATAAACTTAGAGCTAGAAGGCATCTTCCAGAACACATAGTCTAAGCCCTTCATTTCCAGAGGAGCAAACAGTCCCAGAGTCCCAGTGACTTGCCCAAGGGCACACAAGTAAAAAGTCACAAAGCCAGGATTTGAGCCAGGTCCTCTGACTCCAAAACCAACATTCTTTCCCCTGTACTTATTGAACCACCTACTATCTCTTTGTCAGAAAATATTTTCATGCCTATATTCCCACTACATCACAGTGCCTACTTCACAAAAAAATATGCTTAGCAAATTATGGAATACTTTGGAGTAGATAAAGCATATTTTAATGAATGAGATTGTTAGTATTTCATAAAACCAAGAAAAGTACAAAGTGGCTTCCACTATCAACAGTTTAAAATCAATTTGAAGGCATTTGGAAAGCATTTTAAAGAGCAACTAGGCATCAATAAAATTTAATTAATTGGTTCTATGGATGCACATGTAAATTGGGTGTTAATTATGCTAGCAATGCTCTTCCATTAAAAATTAAACTCATGATTAGTACCCGAGAAAACAAGCCGTCATTTTATAAACAAATCTCATCTACTTCCATTCATGCCCAACCTTTCACTAAATGAAATCATAATTCTCCATTTGTTCAGGGAAATCCAAGTGCTGATAGATTGCCAGCAAATTAATCATGTGAATGTCCCTTTAAGATTTCATAAAAAAGTAATTGATAATTGTGCGAATAAGTTATGTGTGGTCTAGCTGCCCTCTAATACCAGGTTATTGGATTATTGAAAGTTCTTTCCTATCTAATTGACATTGAACAAAAGGAGCAGCCAACATATTCAAGATGGATCAGGTTTAGTAAGCTCTCTGTTTCAAGGCTGACATCTTTGGAAGATGAAAACCTGAGAAAGACAACAGTAGAGACTTCCACAGTCAGGAGTTTGGACCTAATTCACAAGGTTAGATTCTTGTCTGTGGGGACAGTCATGACATGTTTCAAGTAGGCCATGAGCCATTTAGTTTTCCCCAATTCGTTCCCCTATATTCCCTGGAAAGTATGATATAAATTGAACTCTGAGATTGGGTAAACCAGTCTCCCCACTTGGGTGAATAGATGTGACTATATTTCAGACTGGGGAATTGAACATTGAATGAAACATGCTGTCTATTCCTCTTGCATTCATTCTAATACCAAGCAGAATTAAAGGGAAACCAAATCCATATGTTTCTTATTCATTTTCTCTAAGATCTAAATTAAAATAGTGCTTTATAAGAACTATTTGATATCTAATCTATTTTAATAAGTTCTTTGAAATTCTTTTTTTTAGAGACAGAAAAATATCTTCTGCAGAGAAGATGATGAAATTCATAGTCAGTGGAGCTGAGAACTGACTCAATCATACTGGAAAATAACTGGGAACTAGATTAGAAAAGTCACTTAATTGTACTTACCTTGGATTCAGTAATACTATTGCTGGGCTCTTTTTGTGGTGGCAAAGAACTGGAAATGAAAGGGATGCCCATCGATTGGGGAATGGCTAAACAAACAGTGGTGTAATTATAATGTAATGTGATTGTACTATAAGAAATGAGAAACAGGATGATTTCAGAAAAACCTGGAAAGACTTACATGAACTGATGCACAGTGAAGTGAACGGAACCAGGAGAATGTTGTACATAGTAACAGTAATATTGTACGATGAAGAATTGTGAATGACTTAGCTATTCTCAGCAGTACAATGATCCAAGCCAATCTGAATTGACTAATGATGAAGAATACTATTTACCTCCAGAGAAAGAACTGATATTGATTGAATACAAATTGAAGCATGCTGTTTTTCAGTTTCTTTCTTTCATTTTTTTCTCTTATTCAAGTTTTCTTGTACAAAACGACTAATATGGAAATGTTTTACATAATTTAAAAAATACCATTGCAGGGTATAAAACCCAAGGTAGTCAAAGATAGAGGAAAAGGTCCTGTATAAACAATGTAACAGGGAGACTAGTCAATGAGAGCCCAGTCTTTCAGGCATGCCTAATCTGCTCTGCCGGGTGCCATCACATGGATGCCTGGAATTAGGCTCCTTAAGTATGCATGTGGATTGCTACCAGGCAGAGTAAACTGTGCATGCTTGAATGACTAGGCCTTTATTGTCTAGTACACATACACACATGCACACACACACACACATACACACACACACACACACACACACAAACCCATTATACAAAAGCATTTATAGTAACACTTTTTGTAGTAGCAAAATGGGTGTCTATTGGGAAAATAATTGAATAAATTGTGGCCTATGAATATAATGTAATATTATTATGTCATGATAAATAATGAATATGAAGAATTCAGAAAAAAAAAACTCAGGAAAGACTTATGTGAACTTATGCAGAAAGAAGGAAGCACAACCAAGAAACAATTTACATAATGACTACAAAAGTATAAAAAAAACTGAAACCAATCAATGCATTCTGACTTCACACAATCACTCATTCTGACTTCAAAAGATTGATAATGAAGAACCCTTTCTAGCCTCTCATCAGAGGGGTTATGGCAGACCATTGGTGTAGAAGAAGACACATAGTTTCAGACATGGCAACGTACTGATTCATTTTGCTTATCTGTACTTCTTTCTGGGTTGTATGGTGTAGGGGCTTGTGTGTTTACTGGGTAAGGAATTGTCACTGAGAAATGCTACTTTTTTTAAAGAGCACCAATAAAATACATTTTTTAAAATACAATGAGATACCTTCTCCTTCCTTCCCTTATCCCATTCTCATCCCACATGTGCCCCCTTCCCCAATATTTTTGTTGAAAACCAGAGCTATTCCAAGCCTCATACATGCTTTAGAGTTTAGATATTGCTGAGAGAGTCCCTCTATGGCATTAGCCTGGTTGCAAGGGCAGAGGCAGGAGTCATTCAAAAGCCCAGACAGTTTGGTTGGTTGTCAGCTTGAAAGGGATGTCTGTATTTTAATTTAAGACTTTTCACTTGGGCTTGTTTCTCCTTTTCACAGCCCAGAAGTGTGGGGGTCAGCTGGAGAGGGAGATGTTCAGGCCTCCCAGCCTTGAAAAGCCATCTCCTTTCAGCCAAGGAAAGCAAACATTGAAGGAAGGAAGCTGTTACATCAGGATCGTTTTGAACTTCTGTTTTTCTGTATGTTTTATTTCTGTCAGGGATGAGAATATCTTCCTTTGAAGCATCTATAAATCCTTTGTCCTACTCAATTCAGCATCTCTCTTACAATCCGGATGAAACTTAAGCAAATCAAAATTATTATCTTGGCTGCCATGTAGTCCTCCAGGTATAGAAATATGCCTATACTTGTATTTGTACATTTATGCATGCACATTTACATAGATACATGGAGGGCTATGTTTAAAAATGTTGGGTTGATTCCAAGTTCCTACTCTCAGATTCCAGTTATCAGATCTCTGGCAGAAGAAGGGACTTTTGGACCCTGACTTTTAATTTTTCTCTTCTAGGTTTCTAATAGTGAGGCTTCTGCCAGTATTCTAGTCCAACCTACTCTAGAGGGAAGGTAAGCGTGAGGTCAGAAAGAAATAAATCAAAATCCTACCTCTAACACATATTAACTTCATGACTAAGGGCAAGTATCTCAGCCTTTCAGTCCTTAGAGGCAGCTAAGACATTCTACTACACCAGAAAATATTGGCTCTGGCATTAGAAGGCATGGGGTTTAGACCTTATCTCTGATGCTTACTAACCTAACTCATATGACTTTGGACAAGTCACAGAATATCCTTGGGCCACAGGTTCCCCATCTATAAAAAGAGTGAGGGGGTGAGGGTAAGGATGGTATAGACCTCAGGGCTTCTTAAACTTTTTCTACTCACTACTCTTTCAGCATTTCTTAAACTGTGGGTTCCAACTCCATATGGGGTCCTATAGTTTAAGAAGATCTGGAAATGGCTACTAAGGTACTTTCCAACTCTCAATCCAGGATCCTGTGGTCACAGTGAGTAGCTGATCTTTAAGAGTGGAAGGAATTTCCCACAGCAGGGGTTCCCTACAAGGCTGAAATCAAAAGTACTGACAGGAACAAAAAAATATCCAGAAGACTGTCTGGATTAACAGCTGCATGATAGTAAAGACCCTCATCTGAAAAATAGCGGGGTGGGGAGGCGTGGAGAAAGGAATAGAGCATTGGGTGAATCCAAGACCACTAAGAATATACCAACCCTGGTGCATGTGGGAATAAATAAAACAACCCAACACAGAGACATCCTTAACATCCAGTGAAACATCAAAATAATGTCTTCAAGAGTACTTTAAGAAAGTCTAAAGTACTATACAAATATAAGGTAATAGTAATTAATTCTAGTATAAGAAATTTTATAGGGAAGATGTTAGGAAGGTTTAAATTGAGGATACTATTAAGAGCATTAATACTTGTTCTTTATAAATTCCTTCTGCATTTCTAGGGATGATATTATATAGTGAAAAGATGACTGAACTCAGACTCAGAAGAACCAGGTTCAAATCCCAACCCTGACAAAAATGAAACAATACCTACTCTCAAGTAGCCGACATTCTATGAGGAGTGAAGGATATGTGAAACACAGGTAAATACAAAATACAAATGACAGTAAACACAAAGTATTTTGTAGGAAAATGAGAGAGATGTTTGCTTGGGGGAGGGGAAAAAAGGGGGCTCATCTAGGAAGTGGCACTTGAATGGAACTTTGAAAAACAAGTAGGGATTCTAAGAAGCAGAGGTGAATAGGGAAGGCATTCCAAGCTCCCCCTCTGCAAAATTTTGCAGATGGGAGATAAGACAGGCCAATCTGGCTGGAATGTAGAATACACAGTGAGGGCCAGGGGGTGGGGAGGTAAGGTAACATGTAATAGACTTTGAAAGTTAGGCTGGGGTTGGAGTGTAAACATCAAGCTTAGATGTTTATAATTTATCCAAGAGACAATAGGAGGCCACTGATGCTTTTTGAATTGAGAAATAATATACTTTAGGGATATTGCTTTAGCAACTAGCAGGAAGATGGACAGAAGGTGGGAGAGTCTTGAGGTACAGAGATCAAGTAGGAAACCACTGCCAAACTATGAGCAAAAGGGGATGAAGACCTGAACTAGGGTGGTCAATTGTGACTGGAAAGGGAAGCATGCCAGAGATGTTGCGGAGGTAGCATTGAAAAGTCCCACCATCCCCTAGGGACCATTCCTCTTGCAATCAGGAAAAATGGGGCATCTCCCTAAGGAAGTATATGTGATCATAGTATCTTAGGTTAGGCAATTCATTCATCATATCCTGGATCAGTCCTCTGGGTCAAGTAGATAACTGAACATGTGATTTGATTTGGGGGGTATCAGGAAAGTTAAACCATTCCCACAAACAGCAATTCCACTACTAGAAATTCCATCATTAGAAAGAGTTGGTGCTTTGTCTTAAGATCTTGTTGGGAGAAGAAATAATTAATAATAATAGTTATGTAGCACTTTGAGAATTGCAAAGCACTTTATATATTTTCTCATTTGATTCTCCCAACAACCCTGTTAGGTGCTATTTTTATCCTCATTCTACAGATGAGGAATCTAGGGCTTAGAGAGGACAAATGACTTGCCTGGGGTCACACAACTAGGTAAGATTTGAATTCAAGTGTTCTAGAATCCAGGACCAGCACCCTATCCACTTCACCACCTAACTGCCTCAAATGGAGGAGATACAATAAGCTAGTACTGCAATTCCTACCTCGATATAAATGAGCTTATTACCAGGGGGAGGTCACCTGTAGTCCTCTAGGTCCTCAAGTATGGCCCTTTGACTGAATCCAAACTTCACAGAACAAATTCCCTTGGTAAAAGGGTTTTTAAATAAAGGTATATTGTACTTTCTAGTAGCTAACAGATAGCTTCTGCCAAAATGAGACTTCTGATGGGACTAGGTGGAAAGGAAGATTTTACAGGACTCTAATGGGAAGTAGGAGGATGACAGCTTTTGGAAGGAAGATTGACTAATGAGGAGAGAAAAACAAAAAAGGAAATAACTGAATTATAGAGAATCAAAATGAAAAAAGACCTCAGAGTCCATCCTAGTCAAATGTTTTTAATCCCCTTTAAAACATACCTGACCAGTGGTCATTCATTTGAAGTCCTCCTGTGAAGATGTCTCTAAAGGCAGTCCATTCCACTCTGGTATAACACTAACTGTTTGGAAGTTATTTCCTGACAACAAATTGACCATCAATTTCTCCTTGCTCTGCTCTCTGATACAAGCAGAAAAAGAATAAGCTTTCTTTTACATGGTAGGCCCTCAAATTCTTGAAGCCTCCTGAAATCTTCTCTTTTCTAGTTCCTTCAACTGTTCAACCAGCCCCTTCACCCTCTTTGTGGCTCTCCTCTAGACATGCTATGATTTGTCACTGTCTTTCCTGAAATGAGGCAGCCAGAACAGAACAAAGTGTTCCAGGTATAGTCTAGCCAAGATGGAGTACAATAGGACTGTTATCTTCCCAGTCTGGAATATCATGCCTTTCTTAATGCAGTTTAAGATTGTTTTAGCAAAACTCCAGATGCTTTTCAGACAAACTACTACTTGGTCATGCCTCTATCATCTTTCATTTGTGAAGCTGATATTTTGAACTCAAATGTAACACTTTACATTTTAAAATAATAACTCACATTTATATGGAGCTTTAAGGTTTATCAAGCACTATATAAATATATCATTTCATTTCATCCTCGCAAACAATTCTGTGAGGTAGTAGCTTTCATTAGACCTATTTTATAGACAAGAAAACAAGAACAAAAAAGTTAAGTGACTTCTGTAGAGTCGCACAGCTAGCATGGATGGATATAGGGTGGAATTTTAGTCTGGGTCTTCCTGTCTCTGGGTTTAGCACTATGTCTACTCTGCCAAACTGTTAAATTTTATCTTCTTATATTTGACCCAAAGTTCCAACCTGTCAAGATATTTTTGCATCTTCACTCTGTAAACTAATGTGTTAGCTATTCCTCCCAGCTTTGTGTCCTCTACGATAGAGGTAGAGAAAGAGACTGATGATCTGGAATGCATCTGGAGGTAGTCAACCAGTTGTTGAGGAGCCTGGAGACTATTCCATATAAAGATCGGTTGAGAACTGGGAGGCCATCTCCAGTCATCCTGATCTATATCTTGCCACTGCACTGAGATGGCTCTGGAGAAGAACATGAGGCCTGTGACCTTACAAAGCCCTCCCTCACTTAAATCCAATTCACTTGCAAGTCACAGAATCACCTTCCTTATGTCATGGTCCTCTTCAGAGAACAAAGGACAAACAACAGTGACAACAGCCTGTGGCTTGAGACCTAAGGATGTTTATCCTGAACATTAGGAGAGACACGGTAATTGACTTCTAGTATTTGAAAGTCTGTTATGGAGGAGAGGAATTAAGACTTTTCATTTGGCTCCAGGTGGAAGAAGTAGGAGTGAATGATATAAATTACTAAAAGGCAAATTTAGGCTTGATACATTCAAACAAACACAACCCCAAAATATCACATTCCTAAAATTCATAAATGAAACTAAGCTGGCTGGCTCCAGAGCTGATAGCACACCCCCCACCTTGCTAAAATCTCCTAGTGAAGACTTGACAACTTGTCATGGATTGCACTGTCTCCTGGTCATGTTCTAGATGACTCTGAGATCACTTTCCAATTCTGAGGTGCTATGATTCTGGGTGAAAGAAACATCGCCAATTTTGTCAAGGACAACTGGCCCAAGGCATCATTCCAAATTCCAGCCCTCAAATTTTAAACCTGAATCAGGAAATTTAAAAAAAAAATAACACATTCAATTCCATAGGAAATTCAGACCTCTCCATGATTCATTCACTTTAAAAATCTGTGCTCTCTTTTTCAAGTCATCTAACCACACGTTGGGGTGGCACAATAAAGATTAAAAAAACAACCCTCCATTTTTTTCCAACTATCAACATATCAGTAATTTCTTTTCAAGTTGACAAGCCAACCTGTGCTCTTCTTTGGGACCTTGGCTGTTTTGCCATCCCCTGTGGCTCCCTGCTCACTTAAGGTGGACTTATAGCAAAGAAATGTCAATTTCGTTTGAACTGGTCAATCACCGCTGACATTTTGTTAACCATGCTATGAACTTCCCCAGGCTGCAGTATCAACAACTTGTGCCCTTGAAAACCTGAGACAGAAAACAACCATATTGATTTTCTACTATCAACAAGAAAAAGACAATTTCTCTTCTCAGAGAGTGTTCATAATGCATCTCACATCGCATAGTCTCTGCAACCCTCCTCTGCTTGATATACTGCTGCATCTCCTTCACCTGCAGCTGCATGGCACCATGAAGGATATAATACCACCTCAGTGTCAATAGCCCATTGGCTAAAGATTGGCCAGTAGGGATGAGGTGGCAATGCCATTCTTAGGGTCACTTAAAATCATATTTCAACATGCCAATAGTAACTTGTACTAGGGAATTCTGGAGAAGGAAATGGCAAACCACTCCAGTACCTTTGCCAAGAAAACCCTGAATGCATTCACAAAGAGTCAGACACAACGGAAACAACTGACAACCAGGGAATGTCCTTTCTGTAAGGGAACCTAATTTTCTTGTAATTCATGCTTCTTTATGCCTTAAATGTACTATCTAAAGGCCTTCAGGGTATTTAGGCCCTCACTCAGTGTCTATAACAGTCAAAGTCAGTGAGAGAATTGAACAATTACTTCATGACCTTAATTGCTAAAGACACCAGATCTGAGTATGGTACTGTTTTGATTGCTGGAGTGTTTTTTTTAATTGATTTGGTTTTGTTTTTGTTTTTTGTTTTTTGTTGCTTTAATGGTAAGAAAATTGCCTGAACTCTTCTTTCCACTGCCTATATGGACAAGGCCCTACCATATCTGTGTCCTAATTATTTAGTTTTTATTATATTAAAGTTTGTAATAGAACAACAATCAGCTTTGAGAAGCCAAAAGAGATAACACAAATCTTTATAAGGCAAGTACTCTGCTCTGGGACAACTGCAGTGTCAAAGTCAGTCAATTTTTATGTCTAGCAACCTTGACAATATCCTTTTAATTAAAATCAATGGAGAAATAAAACATGCATTAGAATGCACTTGGGAACACTGAACTGGTGAGAACACAAATATTAAACAGTGTGATTATGACAATACAGTTCTCTCTCTGGTCTTAATGTAATGCTGTGGGTTTCCATCACCTTTTCCTGTTTCCATAGTCTTACATCATTCAGTGCTGTTACATTTGACCCAACTCACTTCACACACACACAAACACAGACACACAGACACACAGACACACAGACACACACACACACACACACACCATACAATCCATATCTCTTTTAAAGTATCTGATAACACCATACTGACCAGTTTAAAAATAAACCTTTCAAGTAGAATGGGGTAGGTGGGGACGAAGAAAGGAGAGGTCAGAGAGGATGACATACCCAAGTTATCATCTGCTTTTCAGTGTGGTTTATAAAGAGCCCTAGACAGGAAATCAAGAACACTGGTTTCTTCTCCTGGTTCTACCATCTACTGGTTGAATGATCTTGGATTAGTCCACCTAGTTTTTTTTAAATCAATAAATTTATTGAATGTTTCCCATGCATGATGCACTGTGCTTAGTCTTTCTGAGATTCAATTTCCTAACATATAAGGGTGAGCCTCTGACCCAGGGATCCCACTGCTAGACTTATACACCATATACAACAAAATATTTATAGTAGCATTGTTTGTAGCAGTAGTAGTAGTAGTAGTAGTAGTAGTAGTAGTAGTAGTAGTAGTGATAGTAATAACAAGGAACTGGAAATTAAGCACATGCTCATTGTTTGAAGAATGGCTAAAAAAGTAAAAATAAAAACCTGTATCATATGAATGTTATGGAATACCAATGTGTTTTTAGAAAAGAGTAATAGGAATGATACAGAGAAACATGGGAAGACTTATATGGACTGATGCAAAGTGAAATAAGCAGAACCAGAAAAATTTTAGGTTCATGTAATCAGCCTCAGATAAACCTCATTGGCTACAGTACTACCATGATGAAACAATGTAAATGGAAAGAACAACAACTGGAACTGAATGCTGTGTGATTGTATTGAGCAAGACTGGACCACAGAATAGACAAGAAAATGTGTTTCCCTCCTTTCTTTGCAGAAGTGAGGGAATGTGAGTATAGAACAATGTCAGACTCATTTGATGTATTGTTTAGTTTTGCTAACATACTTTTTGTTTTTCCCTTACTTTTGTTGCTAGAAGCGACAGTTCTCTGGCTAAAGGATAGAAGCGATCTATATTTGAGGAAAAAAAAATCAAAAGATAGCAATAAAAACAAAATAAAATTAACCTAAAAATGATAAGAAGATATATAATTTTCAAGGTCATTTGGAGCTTTAAGAGTTCTATGTTTCATTGTAAAGAAGAGACAAATAAGAGATATGAAAAGATACTCTCATGCCCTTCCTCTCAATACACCTTTTTGGAAGAAGCAGGAGACTATGCATATAGATCACTCTACATAATCTTGGAATTTTCAATATATAAGTTAGTCTGTTAAACTTTTTTCTGTCTTTTTTAGTCTTTCTTATAAAATATTACTGTAAGGAGGGAGGGATACAATGAGAAATGATATAAAACCAAAGCATATTAATAAAAACCTATTTGAAAAAGGTAAAAAGGAAAAAGAAATGTTCTGAGAGGGGTACCGCAGGTCCATTTCATATATTGTCTGACTCACTGCCCTTCCCCCACCTTCAGTTAGAAGACTCTCCTCTGGAGTATCAGATACCTACGCGGCAGTTCCCCTCTAGAGATGACTTCACTCAACTCTAGCTGCTTCTTTTTGTCAGAGTTCACCCAACTCAGGCAAATACAACTTGGCTATCTCTCCAGATCTGATTTCAAAGCCTATTCTGCAGATCAGTTTAATGATGACAAGTTGAGACTGCACAAGAATAGAGAATGATTTAACAATGTCCCCTCCAGACCAGATAGGAAGATTAACCTCACGATATTACAGTTTTATGAAATCCAAGTGTCAGTCAGATTCATTTTGTTTGTTTGTTCTCATAGGATTTTGCTTTCTTCCAATTGCAGGCCTCATCAACTCTGGACCTTTCTGAGTCCCCACTGCTTGTTAAAAGCTTCCCTGCATTATCTAGCTTCCTGATCTCCCAAAGGGGATTTGATAACCTTAGGGATGTTTTCCCCTTCTTCTATGTAGTTTCTGGTGCCACTGCCATGACTAATGGAAAGGACCAGGAGCCAGAGCTCCCTCAAAATTATGGAATGTGTTAATCAGATGGATAGAGAAGAAGCCTGACCTCTGGGACTATAGAGGTCACAGACAAACACTATGATGAATTCAAAGACTCTTGTCATTTCAAACTCTAAGAGGGTGAATAGAGGAAGGTTAATGTTACTCTAGAAAGTTTGTCATATATTCGTGTCCCTTCCATGGTGGTTGTTTGGGAAATGCCCTTTGTTTACGCTGGCACATAGTAGGCACTTGATAAATGTTTATTGACTGTCTGAATCCCATTATTTATGTAAATGAACTTTAGTTCCTATATGTAAACCAATATGCTGGTCTAATTGGTGAGTGCTTCCCTAGATCCACCATTTCAGGCCCCCAGCCAAGTTCTACTTACTCCCCAGTTGTCTTCTAGTCAATCTCTGACCAAATCATGCCACCATTAGTCCTGGAAAGAGTGTGTCAGTCTACTAGAGTTTCACTCATAGTCCTGGTAACTCTCCAAACTAAAATTCCTCTCCCTGGGGCCACAATTCTTGTATAGGTGTTATTTCCTCTTAGTCAAATGAAAATTTCCTGAGGGCAGGATGTGTATTTGCTTTTGTATTTGTATCCCTAGCACTTAACAGAGTATTTAACACATCCTCAGCACTTAGTACATAAGTGGTTTTTCACTCATTCTTTCATTTGCCCCAGTGTTCCAAATCCAGCTCCTGGAAAGGTCTCTTTAATCAGTCAATAAGCATTTATTAAGTACCCAGTATATGACATTTATGTGTTAAGAGATGTGGATACAAATGGACCACCCTCTCAACTCCCAGTCCCCCAGAGGGGAGCCCCCTCAAGGCTCTATGAGTAATTTTGAAGGGATGGAATTTCTGATACCATTTCTCATGAGCTCTCAACTGGTGTGCTCTTCACAATATTGATTTGAGATAACATTTCTCCAATATCAATTAACCAGATATCAATTAGCAAACAAAAGATATTAACTAAGAAGCTATAGCAAGGACAGAAGTTACTAAAGCATTCCCCCAAACTACAAGCACATCCTCTTTTCTGCACACACTTAGTTTTTACGAAGAGTGGCTCAAACTTGAAGGGACTGGGACAAAATAATCCTCCCACTCCTTCCTCAGGAGGCATCTTGAATATGCACAAGGTACCTGGGGAGAGTGGGCTCAAGCTTGAAGAAAAAAAAGGTACTGAAATACAGGTAAACACCTGTGTGGTAGAGGCATACTTCCTGATCCTAGGAGTCTTTTTCTCTGTGCCAGGAGTTCCCACCATGTTTACTTCTGGGTGTGGCATAGCCAACAAAAGATTCACTCTTGTACTTGCAGGACACACTCTCAGGGCTGCCAGGTTGATTCAACACTGGAATGGTTAAGCAGAGCAGAGCTCAGGGCTGGCTCCCCCATGGATCTGGCTGCTATGGCTACTGATAGATTTTTCCCACCATCTATAATTGCCTGACCTCCAATGGCTCATTTGGCAACTCATGAAGTCATAGGATGGTCCATTCACTCTCTGGATACTCATTCACCTAAGATTAAGAATAACACAAGAGACAAAAACAAAACAGAATCGTTTGTGTTCACAGAAGGTTAACAAGCAAGAATTTACTAAGTACCTACTATATGCTGGGCGCTGTGATGGGTGCTAGGGATATAAAGAAAATGGGAAAAAATCCCTGATCTCAAGAAGCTCACAGTCTAATAGAAGGGACAATTTAAGTACAGACAAGATCTATACCGAATAATTTGGAAATAACCAACAGAGGGAAGGTACTAATATTAAGGGAGAACAGGAAAGTCTTCTTGTTGAAAGTGGAATTTCACTGGGACTTGAAGACAGAAAGAAAGGAGGAAGAGAATTGAAGATATGAGGGAAATCCAGTGAAAATGCATGGAGTTTGGAGAGTGCATTATGTGAGATACATCAAGAACGCTTGCAGAGTATGTGGAGGAAAAGTAAGACATGAGAAACTTGGAAGGGTAGGAACAGACCAGAATATAAAGGGCATTGAACTGGTCAAACAGAATATTTTATATTTGATCTTAGATGTCATAGGGAACCACCGGTAATAGACAAACATTTGGCAGCTAGGTGTCAGAGGGTCACACCCCCATGGCATCTTAAAGCAATCCTCCTTACCCAGAAGCCACCTGGAAAGACTGAACAAGATCCCTGCTGAAACTTTTTTATATGCACCTTCGATGTTGGCACAGCAGCCAATTAAAAAGGTTGCATCAACGCACCCTAAGTTGGCAGGGAACAGAATATTTGCGCATGTTCCGAATTGAGTGGAAGGGCTTGACTGTCATTATGCGTACTCAGAAGCTAATTCACCAAGCAACCACTTGGATTGGAAGGATAGAATATTGTGTCTGCTATGTATAACTCATCAGGACAATCAGATCTGTGCATACTCTAGGGACTGAGACTTCATCCATTGCACAAACACAAAAGCAAGACAGCCTTGCCTTCAAGGAGCTTCCATTCTAATTTGATTCTGGCAATGCAATTCATCTCTTGAGCCTTGATACAATGAAAAGTTATACAACTATAGTATGAGCTAGTAGCTAGAGGCAGAAAGGAATATGGAGAGGAATGTGAGTAGAATCAGCCAGTTGTGGGGAAAACCATCACAAACACATAACCTCTGCACAGATTCCTTGGTTGCATGACATTTGATGGCATGCCAGCTATCTGGTAGATGCACTGCATTGATCTAGCTAGAAATTGCTTAGTTATGCAATCAGATATACTAGAATGGAGCCAGCTGTCTTTCCTCAGTAAGTTCCCTGAAAACAGCTTGTAATCTCACTGTACAAAAGTTAAAAAAATTGATGATATTATAATGTTTATACCAAATTTGACAAGTAAAAGAAAAGCAAGGTAAATTTGGGGAGAGGGCATTGTTTTTTAACTGTCTCTTGAAACTTCTTTAGTTCATGTCAAAATACAATCAGAGATGGGGCAAAAGCTTGAGGGTGATGCATTAACACAGAGGTGAGTCCTGGGTGAAGGGCTAAGGGACAGGTGAAAACACCTACCCACAGGAGGCTTGTCTCCCTTGCTGGGAGAATGTAATGGTGAAGCCAATATACAATGTATAGCTACAGGAGTGGGGGGGGGGTAGTCCTTTGGGCTACCAGCGGCCCAAAGAGAATTAGATGGTGAAGACAAAGAAGTCAAGCATCATGTGACCAGTGAAGGTGGAGAGGATGGAGGTGATAATAGTCATGAAGCCACTTTTTCAGCCAAGCCATGTTTCTAATGCTTCTGGGGTACTTGGCTTGGTTGGGAATGATTGGGTCCAACCAACTCTTCTCTGTTTGGGGCTGGCCATCCATCAAAAGGAATTCCATATGCAAGAGCCAAGGGCCAGGATAAGTATGTTCTTAGACTTCAACCTCCTGCCAGGGCTATCTATCCATCCATCCATTCCTTTATTCATTCATCTATCTATCTATCTATCTATCTATCTATCTATCTATCTATACACATATAAAACACTTGGTTTTCAAGGTGAGGTAGTATGAAATCCATAGTGAGCATCTTCTGCATGAATTCAGGCCAAGTGCATCTTGCTCCAATGCAATCCAGGGTTGCTCACCAATACCAGAAGATGTGGACCAGAGCAGGAGTTTGTTGAAACTCACCTGTACCGAAGAAGTTGTCTTCCGATTCAACCATCCTTCACCATCTCCAACCATCCAGAAAGGGTGCTGGGTCTGAGAAATTATAGTCTCCTAACCATCACCACCAGGCATGAGGATGAACAACTTCTGTGTGGGGCTACTTTTTTGCCCTATGTTTTCTAAAACCTACACCCCAGATTTCTCCTTTTGATAATAGTAATAATAATAATAATGGAAAAGCATTTTGCACGAAAACATGTTTTAGCCGTATTTGTAACATTCAATAAATAAATTACAGGTTTTATATCATTCAGAGAGAGCTGCCAGTGGTTTATTCAGTTATTACCTTCACACGCTTGGGAGAATGAATTAAATACCAGTCCGTGTTGAAGGCTTGGGGATTATTCTGCTGGAATATGCCACTTAAAAGTTTTGGCAGCTCTGTGAGTTGCATGATAAGCAAGGACAGTTTGGGGCAAGCTATGGTAGATGACTGTCCTGGCCATTTATAGCGGCTTAGAAATTCCATAAAAGAGAAATGAATTATGCATTATTGGGTTTACATAAGGTCACCCAGTGAACTTTGACCTTTCTCTTCTCTCATTTGGCTCAATTATTAGATGAAATGACAGATTTGATCTCTTTTCAAATTGTATTAGAAAGGGTCTCTTTATTTCACCCTCTAGCAGCAATCAGCTGACAGTACTAGGCAAGTGCATTAATTATGATTGATTTAGTGGGTCTATAAGGTGATTATTTCTAGAATTCTACTCCTGAGCCAAAACCTTTTGACCTATCTCAGGCCACACAGCAGATGAATCTATAAGAAGATTTAAGAGGGCTCTGGTCTGAACTGCAGCTTCCCTCCTGTATTTGTACTCCAAACATTTTAAGACACCCTGGCAAATACGAAAAAAAGGATTGAATTACTAGGACACTCTATAGCAAAGACATTTAACAACATGACGTGTCTGTTTAAAATCATCATGTACACAATAAACAAAAATGTCATTGAATTTGCCCCAAAGGAAAGCATGGGGGTGGGATGGATGAAAGCTTTTCTGCTCTCTCTGTCCTGAGCTAATGGTATGCATGACATGAAGGAATCATGGATGAGTTTGTGAATTGGACACATTGGCAGTTTCAGAATAACATGTCTGTTACAGGGACACGCGATCTTCCTCTTCTCTTGCCTGTATTAAAAATGACAATACTAATTAAAGAAAAGGGACCACTGTCACTTTCAACATATAGGCTTGAATGATAATGAGTCTGAGATGAGGAAACTGAAAAGAAACTTTGGGTGGGATCAGCTGCTGCACAATCTGTCTGAGGGAGAAAATCTCCTACAGTGAACTCTGCCAGGAATGTATCCTGGCAGGACCAGAAATGCACCCGTGGTAATTAGCTACCTTTGCTGTTTCCCTATCTCTTTCCCTCCCTCCTTACCTCTCTTTCTCCCTCTCTCAATGTCCTCCTCTCAGTCTAATCCCATAGGATAGCATTTCTATTGTGTTCAAGTCAGAGTCTATTTAATTTGTTAACTATGACCAAACATGGGTTTGGAAAAATGAAGGGGAAATTTATGAGTTTAAAAACTCAGCAATGAGATGTGTGCCAAGACAGCAATCACCACCTCCCTTCTCTCTGATGCCTAAACCCAGCAGAGATTTAGGTAAACCGTTGCCTGAAGCTGGTTTCTGCTGATGAATAAATTAATCTCTCCTACCTCCCCAATGGAAAAAATATCTCAGCAAATAACAATAATCCCATCCACTTAATTACTGATTTATTTTTAAGGTACACAGGCATACACCATCTCCCTTGAAGCTGGGGGGAAGGTAGAAAAGGTATTATTGCCTCCATTCTACATATGAGGAAAGGGAGGATCAGAAAGTTTAAGTGATTTACCCAAGGGTTCATAGTATGTGAGAAACAGAGGTAGGCCTGAAGCACAGGTTTCTTGATGATCAGTCTAAGGCTCATTCTCCAACATGCCACCAACCACAAACACAGGGAAACTAACACATGGCGGAGCTGAAATAAGAGCTGGCATTTATAGAACTCTCACCTTATCCTCACAGCAACCATGGGAGGTAGGTACTCTTAATATTCCCATTTTATAGCTAAGGAAATTGAGGCCAATTAAGTGACTTGCCCAAGGTCATACTGCTAATAAGTTTCTGAGGTTGGATTTGGATACAAGTCTTCCTGACTCCAAGTTCAAATTCTAATCCAATGTACAAGCTTCCTATATCTAAATGGGTCTGCAGCTTATCTGATATCTTTAGAGAACAGACTTGGGAAATAATCCTTCCAGTAGAGAGATGATATGGGAGGAAGGAAGGATGGAAAACCCTCCAGATGCTGAGTGTTTGGGCCCCAGTTAGGGAAACTGCTGCTTTCCCTGCCATCTGATGGGATCCTTGGCTGCGATCATTCATTCATTTAACTAGCATTATGTGCCAACTATTTGCCAGGTAATATGCTGGGCTTTGAGAATTCAAAGGCTCAAAGACTCAAGTTACATATTCTATTGGAGGAAAAGGACAGCTACAAAGAAAAACGGAAATACAAGACAAGTACAAAGTAATTTTAGGAGGAAGGCACTGGCAATTGGGGGAAACAGAAAAGGTCTTATGTAAGAGGTAGGTAGCACCCAGACTAAGTATGGACCTAAGTCAGATGAGAAAATTGAGGCACAGAGATGTTAAGTTATGTTGATGGGACAGCTAAGTGGTACAGTAGATAGAATGCTAGGCCTGAAGGCATCAGAACCTGAGATCAAATCTGGGCTCACACAGTTACTAGCTGTGTGACCTTGGGCAACTCACTTAACTTCAGTTTCCTCCTCTATAAAATGGGGATAATAATTACCTCCCAGGGTTGTTGTGAGGATCAAATCAGATGATAATTGTAAGGTGCTTAGCATAGTGCCTGGTACCTTACTATGGTAGAGGCTATATATATGCTATTTATTATTATTAATTGTCCAGGGTCGTACATGTTCTGAGGCAGGATTTGAGTGCAAGTTTTCCTGACTCCAGACTTCATACTCTATCCTTTACGCCACACTTTCCTCTCCAAAGAGCTACGATAACAAGCTAACTCTAATTAGTTGGCTGAAGAAGTTAGGAGCAACCTAACTGGGGCAATTTGCTGAGAACACCCAAAGTTTAAAGACTCCTTCTTTAAATATTCTCGTCCTCACTTCACAGAATCACAGCACGAGTGAATCAAGGCATCTCAGCATTGAAAGAGACCTCAGAAGATGTCTGATCCAACCCAAAGACAATCTACCTCTGTAACATATTTCAGGGGTGACCCATTCCTCACCTCTACTTGAAGATCCTGGAGATGAGAAAGCCACTAGTTTCTGAGGAAACCTATTCCACAAATCTAGTGCTTGAACTATCAGGAAGTTTCTTTTTATAACAAGTCTAAATCTGTCCCCCCTGCAATTTCTACCCCTTGCTATTGGGTTGGCCTTCTGAACCTATTTTGAATTCCCCTTCCGAATGTCAGCCCTTCAAATAATTGAAGATAACTATAATGTCCTGGATACATCTTCTTTCCTCCAAGCTAAAAATATGCCCATTTCCTTCATCCATTCTTCATGTGAATCCCTTTCCATCATATTCACCCACCCCTAGACATGGTTCAATTGGTCAGTGTCTCCTAATTGTGGTGCCTAGACTTGAACACAGTAGATGTGGTTTTAATTCCCACATAATTCTGCATCAATTCATACAGCTCTTCCTGCTTTCTGTGAAACCATTCCTTTTTATAATTTCATACAGTGTAATAATATTTCATTACATTCATATGCCATAATTTGTTCCAACATTCCCCAAGATTCTATCATCTTCAAAGTTCCTTCCAGTTCTACATGGTATGATACTATGATTGTACAAATAGGTTCCATGGGGACATGAGCTAATAAAACCTTTGGCTAAGCTGAAGGAGCTGGGAGTTGATGAAAAATATGTGGTTAGGATGCCCAGACCCTCCTCATAGTCTAATCCTGTCTATGTCCCACTATCCTCCGCAAATGGACATTCATGAAGGAGAGCATGTCCAAAGAAATCCTCTGATGCTATCTCCAAAGGCAAATTAACTAAATGCTTGTGAGACAGGAGGAGTTATCATTATGCTCCAGCCTAGTGATCAGTGAGAAAATTAATAAGCGCATAGCAATATTTTCTGGTGGCTGCCCTTGGACTCTCTAATATAGTTCTTGATGATTAGGTAAGCTGGAATGCATGTAGCTTAATGAAAGTTTTTTTTAAAAAAAAGAAGAAAGAAAAATAAATATCCAGTCTACAAGTATGTCCAGTAGCTTGAATTAGGTGAAATGAAGGCATTTCAAAGCTTCAGTGGAAGCCACTACCAACCTAAAAGGATAATTCAAGTGTGTTTCTGACTTCACTACAAACTGCAAAGTTACCAGGTCTGCAAGATGGCTGATAAAGCCAATTTGGAACCACAAATTAGAGGAACAAAGGAGCTGGAGGCACTGGGGGTCCATGAAGCATGCATACAGTTAGTTTTTGAATTTCCAAAAATATTAAGAAATCAGAATGAGAAGGATCTTGGAGAGATTGCCATCTTAGTTAACTAACATCTCAGAGAAAAAATGGAATCCTACGTCATCATCATCATCATCATCTTCATCATCAAGTGTATAAACATATGTATACACATACATATAGCATAAATAGCATGTATGTGTATGCGTGTGTGTGTATATATGTGTGTGTATATATATATGTATATATATATATGTATATATAACTCCTTCTTTGTCTCCAAAGAACTGATATTTAGAGTCACCTCAGGGTCAATGGAGTGAATTGTAGTAAGTATAAGAAGGCTACAACTATCATAACTAAGGGACTACAGAAGAGGACCAATGTGATGGATCCTATCAGAGTTTATGATTGAAAGAAGAGATGGGCTGGTCATGGGGTATGTGAGAAATAATCAATTGCTAGAATACATTCTCCACTGACATTCTCACAATGTCAAGAGAATTTCGTACTTTAAGTGGATCACTAGTGGCAAACTTATGGGAAAAAGCAGCCAAGAGTCAAGTAGGATGGAAAGATTATAGTCTGTATTACAGAAGAGAATAATAACATCAATGAAATTACAGATCTGTTGGAGTATTGGAAGGTCAAATGATAGATAATGTGGTCAAAAAGAAGAATAAGACAGCACCTCTAACCTTGAGAGGCTCATCATCTTACTAGGGGGTACATTAAAGCAGAAGGAGAAGAATTCACATAGAAAAAAGGAGATTGTCATTAAAGAAGATAAATCAACATCTATTTCATAATTTTGCCAAAAGGTCAGGCCTGAATCTCAGAATGAAGTGAGATTTTTAAAAGTGGTTGGAGCCAAAGGCAGAATAGACCACAGGGGAAGAGTATTCAAAGAAAGGAGAGAAATCCATCAACACAAATTGAATTCAGTTCAACTCAGCTTTTATTAAACCTATACTGTGTACATGACACTGCATTAGATGTTAAGGATACAAAGACAAAAACAAAACCTTGATAAAGTTACATGCATATATGTGTATATATGTGTATATGTTTGTATGTATATATACACATATATACATATATACACATATATACATATATATGTATATATATGTATATATATATACATATACACACACACACACACACACACATATATATATATATATATATATGAGAGAGAGAGAGAGAGAATCCTTGATCTTAAGAACTGTATAGTCTATGGAGCTGAATGAGAAGGGGTATGGATGGGGGTAGAATAAAGCATGCATATAAGGAAGAAAATTCAAAATATATACCAAAAATACTCCAAAACTCACACAAAGAGGATTGCCAATAATTGGGAAAATTAAGAAAGAATCTACATGAAGGTAGCACTGGATTGTTCTTTGAAAAGATGAAGGAATTAACTTTTTCCCAAATTAAAAAAAATATTCAGGGAAGTTCTATGCTGTATTCTCCTCTCCATGCCCTATGCAACTCTCTGAGTTATTTTTCTTCAAAAATTTGATGAATGTCTCTGTGTTATTTGTTTTACGTACAAAGACCACTTTAAAGTATTTAGGATGGGAAATGAAGACTTAGTCCCAAGAAGGTCAAAGAAAGAAAATTACCTTCTGCGTCAAAATACCAGTGCTTTTGTGGTCATAAAGAATTGGGAGGGAAAAGAAGTAGATGTCCACAGATGAGCAAAGGCTAAATAAAATTTGGTAAATGAATGTGATGCAGTAATACTGTGCTGTAAGGAATCATATGTATGAGGAATTCAGAGAAGCACGCGAAAATTTATATGAGCTGATAGAAAGTGAAGCAAGCAGAACCAGAACAATATATGTGTGTGTATACACATGTGTATGTGTCTACGTTTATACGTACATGACTGCAACAATATAAATGGAAAGAATGAGAAGGCAGAATCTGAACACTACCACTATTGTGATGAAGCATCACAGCCCTGGAGAGAAGTGAAGAAAATATACTTCCATCCCTTCTTTGGGACTGCAAGCGTGAAAGATCATGAATACTGTCAGATTTAGTTGATGTCTTGGTTGTTTTGACTTAATTCTTTCTCTCTTCAGAACAAGAGCATAGGATCTAATCAAATGAAATAACATGTGTAAACTTTTTGTAAACCTTAAAGCATTGCATACATGCTATTTATTATTATTATTATTATAAGAGTTCAGAGTAAAAAGCAAAAAAAAACCTGCTAATGACTATTTCTGTGATTTTGTCCAAGTCATTTAACCTTTTTGGGACCCAGTTCCCTTATTTCAAAAATCGTTTTTCACTAGATGGTCACAACGATCCCTTCCTTCTAAATTCTATTCGTGAACATTTATTAAGCAATGACCATGTGCACAAGGAACTGTGCAAAACTCCAGACTATCCTAGCCCTCAAGGAGTTTACATCCTATTGATCCCTTCCCCCTCTCCTCCCTCCAAAAAAGCCATAATCACTCCCCTGAAATCACATTTGTGTGTCATGGAAGAATTCACTTTCATGGGCTAAAACTGAAATCTACCTTGAAGAACCAGAGAGTAGAGCACACCCATTTGTGGGCCTATAGCACTTAGACAACCCTCTTTTGGCATCCAGGTTCAAAACAGTGTGGCCTAATGAAAAAAGGGGTAGAGCTGAAGTTCAAAAGATTTGGATTTATGCCCCAACTCAGACCCTTACTAGCAGGCACGCAAGATCTCAGAGGCTCAGTTTTTTCATCTGTAAAATGAAAATAATAGCACCACTTCATCAGTTCTTGTGAGGAGGAAATGTAAAGAAACTACTTATGTAAAATACTCTACAATTGTGAGTTAACATTATGGTTCCCTGGAGTACACTGTCATAGAAAGTCATGACACCTTTTCAATGGAGCACAGAAGAAGGCAAAGGGTGGAGGGTGTGTGTGTGTGTGTGTGTGTGTGTGTGTGTGTGTGTGTGTGTGTGTATGTGTGTGTGTGTGTGTGGCCTGTCTGAGTCAGGAATCAAAATATCAAGATCTGCATCTGCCTAACCCTGCCCTCGGCCAGGTACTAAGACTCGGATAGCCCTACTTGTCTTAGAGAATAAGCTGAATAAAATAAATTTAAAGTGTTTTTATTTTTTTAATGCCCTTACTTCCTAATCCACTGGTAATCATTTGTTTCCCAAAGAACCCATTGCTAATAAGAATCAAAAAGATTCTGCTTGCCCAGATGATATATAATTGTCAATGCAATTCACAACCACCCATTAAATACCCAAGTTTTCCCCCTGCCTTTCTAGTTAACCTATAATCTACCATAAGAGGGGAGTGATGATACCATACACAGCCTGAGGGCCTCACAGGTGGAGAAGTGAAAAGAAGCCACATAAGTATCATGACTTCTTCTGATCCTGCCAAGAAGTATATTCAGCCATAGTTCACTAAGGACTTTGGATCAGTCCAAGTTCTCCGTGTTCCCACCCACCTGAAGAAGGTACTATAAGAAAAGGTGGCTGATGGTGTCGTGTGGGACTTTGGGGATACTTTTCATTAAGTAATTTCCACTCAAGCTCACAAGGGTGTAAGGCTCTGGGCCCCAAAGAAACGTCCCTTGTGATTGCCTGTGTTAAACATATTCCAATTAGCTGCCACTTAATCACACCTCCAATTTGACCGGGAAAGAATCCACAATGCATGGGAATTCTCTGAGAGATTATTTCTCCCTTTCCCATCCTTCAAAAAAAAAGAAAAGAAAAGAAAGAGAGAAAGAAAGAGAGACAGAAAGAAAGGAAGGGGGGAAGCTTGTAATTGAAAACTAGCCACCAAATGTTAAAAAATAAATATGCAGTTGTGTGCTTTGAAAATTTATTGCACAGCTGGGGGTATTTAAAGAACTTAATTAACAAGCTCTGGCCTTAATGTGCCCTCTCTTTAGGAAGAAAAAAAAATCACAGTTAAGGTTTGTCCAATTAAATTTTAGGAGAGAGTTTGTTGATAAAAAAAAGAAAGAAAGAAATAGAGGCTTGGAGTGTAAGCTTACAGTTTTAAAAGAAGAGCAGAACTCCAACAATGATGAAAACCTGTAGCCTGCTTAATTCAGTGCAAAGCTGTTCTGTGCCTTGTTTCCACAAACTCATAAGCACTTGAGCATTTTTGACCCAAATTTAATTATAGGCTTTGAGAAACAGGCCTGGCTCAAATGAAGCTCTCCTTCCTTACACACACATACTCTATCCCTTTAACACTTGATGATGTAATGCCCTGTTATAACAGGGGCTCCCCGAAAGCCCCCTTTTCATAGAGGTGGCCCAGGGTTACCCCTTTTCCCCCAGATTTTCCAATGGCATTTTATGTTGTCAACAAAAACTGAGAAAGAGATTCAACTTTGACCTCCGGGTAAGAAGATGGAGAAAACCCCTGACAAAAATCACCCCAATAACAGCTATCAATATGGGCTGGATTTCCTATAAGATTAACCTCATCTCCTCACTCCCCCAAAATTGTTATTATTCTGCCATCACGCTCTAAAAGAGTAGCCAGTACAGTATATGCTCCCCTGGAATGACGAGTTTTCTGCCTTTTTTTCCCTAGGGGGATGTTCAAGCAAAGACAAAAATGCATAAGGGCAGCAGAGAAAATTCATTTGTATAAGCTGGCCCCCCTACTGTGGAATTTTCAATTATATATATCTAATTATGGCTGTCAGTTGATGGATTCAGAAAAGACATTTTGGTTCCCCCCTCCTTTTTTTTGTCTTTTCGTCATCTCTTCTGTTAGAATGATTATAGCACACTTACACAACTAATTGCCTTACTGCTTATTAGTGATACAATTATGCAGGCCAGGCTTCTTGTGTGAACAACCATCTGCAGAGGGAAAAGTGACACTATTCACAAACGATCCATAATTTAACCAATGTTATTCCAATGCACTGCGCCCAGACAATTGTCCGGCCTTCATATTTCATACCCACCCTGGCAAAAGAAGGTTGTTTTTTGTATGCCTGATTCACCCCTTTAGACACACTGTGAATCAGAAAGAAAAGGGGGGGAGAAGAAAGTGCTTCAAATGTCAACTCATAGGGGGGAATTGAAGCGTGGTTAACGTCCATTCCTCCTTTGGGTAATTTTTCTCCAAATTTTATACTACTTGGCAATTTTTTGTTTCCTTTCAAACTGCTGAGAAAGTGCAGATGTTTCAAGTCCACAAAGTGGGCTTCGGGATGTTGTTTATGTGGATTTTCCTCCTCACCCTCCCCACTCTCCCGTCCTTTGCTCCCCCATCCCCCAACACAAAAATTTTAAAAAGAAAGAAAAAGAAAGATCTTTAGGGGAATTGATGGACAGAGGCTGACATATGACATTTCCAGTAAATTCTCAAAGATTCAATGTATGAGACACCAGTTCTCTAAACTCATGGCTCCTTAGGTGGCTTAAGAAAAAGACAGGTGGAAGGAGCAGGGTCTTATGCGCATATTGGATGACTTATGCCATCCTTCCAGCGGAACAGACAAAGATAGGAATTTAGTCAGGCCTTAAAGTGCAAAGCCAAGCCAGAACCTCCTTTAGAGTGGAGGGAAATGTGGCAGAAAGGTAAAGAAACTCCTCCACAATGATATGAGTTTAGCCCCTAAATTCTATCTATTTTCCTAGCAGTCACTGTGACCCAGTCAATGACAAAACAGACATCACAAGTTGAGAAAGATGTACCTGTGACAATCAGAGATGTATTCCAAACAGGGATTAAACAATATCTTGTGGCACTCCATTCAACTCAATAAGCATTCATTAAATCTCTGCTCTGTGCAAGGCACTATGTGAGCCTCTGGGGAGACAAAGACAAAAATAAAATAATCCTAGCCTTTGAGGAGCCAATATTCTACTAGGGGATGCAACTTGAACACTGATTTATTCGTAGAAATGATTTAAAAGTGATTCAGAAGACTTCTAAGGAGAAAAATTGATATCCGAGGAGATCCAAAAAGTCTCCAGAACCACAGAATCTGAGAGTTGGAAGGTACCTAAGAAACCATCTAAGCCAGCCCATACCCAAGAGGAATCCCCACTAGAAGGTATCCTACATGCCTCTGCTCAAAGACTTCCAAGGAGGGAAAACCATGGTTTCTCAGGGAACGCCATTCCACTTTTGGCCTCATGTAGAAGGTGGTACCCGACCTGTACTTTGAAGGAAGATAAAGATTTATATATAACAGCAGAGGTGAGATGAAGTGTATTTCAAGCATGGAGAACAAATATGTACATGCCTGTACACCAGCAAGCATGCCAAATGAGAAAATATAGAGGATGTTTTCCTCTACATTTTTTGCAGGCCACCTGAAATCATTTGGCGTGCCCAAGCAGCCTGCAGGCCATAAGTAGCTTATAGGCCACAGGTTGTACAGGACTACATATGTACAAAGGCATTCAGGCAGATGATGAAACATTATATATGCAGGAAATAGCTGACCAGAGAGTATGACTTGCTGGAACTCTCAGGAAGAACCACTTCTCCCCCACTCAGAGACAGGAATCATGAAGGTTGGAAGATTATTCAGAAAGAGTCTTAATCTTGAAGGGGTCTGTCACTGGTGGTTTCATTTTCATTGTTTAAATTTTTTTCCTGAAATATTTTTCTTGAAAAGCTCAATAACTTTCAGCTATACAAGTAATTGCATTCCAAATCATAAAGCTTAACCTGCCTCCCTTCACTCGATTGGTGAATCCAATTATAATGTGAGATCCTTGAAAGCGGGGACTGTTTTGTCTTTTGTTTTGTTTTTGGTCTTTCTTTGTCCCTCCAGAATTTACCACATTGCCTGTTATATAGTTTGTAACAAATGTTGACTTGATTCAATTGAAATAGCCCCCAACATAGGGAGAAAAATAAGACAGTAGTTGAAAAGATAATATACATGGTCAAGTGATCCCATGGGATAGATAGACCACAATCTCTGGTCTGAGTGTGCTGCTTTCTTAACAGGAAGATAGTCAAACTCAGGTTGAACCTCTAGAGGAAAGTAAACCAGCACCATAATGGCCTGGACTCCAGTCATAGGATGTAGCTACACCATTAAAGACCTCATCTGGGACAAGGTTCTGTCCAGACCTAGAAGTCTGATGTTCAACCAATTCAGATCTTGATTTTTCTTAATCCACTTTCACTTGAGACTGCTTGTACAGTAAAACCTAGTTTAAAAGATATCCTATTGTGTCTACTAACCCCTTACTTCTACACTTTCCAGAAATCATGGAGTTATAGAATTTCAGAGGTGGAAGAGATCTTAAAGATAATTTAATTCTCCCACTTCATTTTACAAATGAGATAAGTCCATAAAGACAAAAAGGACTTAGCCAAGAATTGCAGTTTTTAATGGCAGAATAGAGACTAGAACTTGGGTCTCCTAATTCCCATGCAAATTCTAATTTGATGTCCATCCTACAGTTTCCTCTCTCTATAAAAATCAGTAATTCGTGCACGGTAATTTTTGTAGGATCAAAAGTTTAGAGCTGGAAGGGACCTATGAGGCCATCTACACCAACCTCCCTCATTTTACAAATGAGAAACGTGAGGGTAAAAGAAGTTAAAGTAATTGGCCAAAATCACACAGGATATGAATGATAGAACAGGTATTTGAAACCAGGTCTTTAGTTCTGAATCCAAGTGGTATATACGAAGTGCTAAATTTTTTGAACAGGACTATTTAATTAAATAGGATGTCCTATTCTCCAATTGTACCATATCACAGATAGTAGAGTTTTCACACACTCCCTGTAGTTTTCATCATCCCAAGGTGCTCCTAACAAAGGCAGGCATTACAAAAACTTTTGTTCCTATGAAATCTGTAGTGAGAAGAGAGTAGTCATGATAGGAGAATAGCATGGGCAAGCACAGATTATTATCAGAATTGCAGTGCTGTTTGCAGGAATGTTGTATAAACTGGGTCCCAGAAATAGTTTGGGGGTACATAAAAGTGTCATGGAAAGGGACTGCTCTCTCTCCCAGGGACACTGGTAAAAACTGGCTGCTTAATCTATCAATCAGATTCTCTGAGCGATACAAGTGTTTTTCCTTTCTTCTTGATTTAACACAAGAAAGTCCCAGGCAGCAGTTTGGGAATAAAAAGAGAAAGTACATTACCACTTGGGAAATGCCATTACCTACCTGGGAACTACCACAGCCTCACGTTGTCACTCTGCGTTTCTTTTTATAATTTCCCAAATAAGTGAAGACAAGGAGATAGGGAGAGACTTAAAGCTGGTTCAAAGCATCCTCAAACAGGTTCAATGTCCTGAAACACTTTAGTGTGTTTATGGTCCTGGGAAGTCTAAAGAATTGAGAGGTACCACCTAGGTAAATCAAGGATTGTATAATGGACAGTCTTAGAGAGTTGTCTGACTAGCAGGAATATTGTGATTTGCCTGTGATCACACAGGTACTGTGTAGTAAGTATCAAAGGCAAGGTTGGAACCTGGTTTTCTCACTTTCAAGTCCAGTAATCTGTCTACTATGTCATACTCCCTCTTGTAGCATGATAAAGCAATATAAACCAGCAACAAGGGACACAGAGAGTAGGGGAAGGCTCATAGAAGCAGGGAATGAACATTCTTTAAATAGAGAAACTATATACCAAAAGCAATCACAATCTTCTCCAGCTCAAAAAAGAGAAAAAAATATCTCTTAAAAAAGAAAACCAAAACTCCCCCCAATACTCAACTCCCAAAGAATAGAATTTCAGGGCAGTTCGACCTTGAACAAGTGATGATGGGGTGGGCTGTGTCATTTCTTTGTGAGGCCAATATATCTGGTGTGATGAACATTGCCTTATGAGGCAGGCACGCAGACTAGATTTTAGCTTCCTTCCTTGCCTTTTAAGCCTGAAGTTGTCATTATAATGCAATGCTTGTTAAGGTTACTCCTATCCTTCTGCTACCCACTCTTAGAAGTATACCACCCAACAAACTTGTATTCTCTGTATCACAAAAATGGGAAGGAAATGAATTTGACTAGGTTTTCTGATATAGAAGAATACCATTCTACCAAAGATCATTATCACATAAATTCAGAGGTCAAAGGTCACTCTAATGGATGCCATAAATATTATAGCCACATATTTGGGTAGAGGCAGTATGGTGTCAGGAAAAGAGCATTAGATTGGGAAGGTGAAGACCTGGGTTCAAGACCCAGCTAGTTACTTCATTTCTCTGAGTCTCAGTTTCCTCATTTTTAAAATGGGCATAATAGTCATTGTACCACCTGCCTGATAGGGTTTTTGTAAAGCCTGAAGCACTATCTGAATTACTATTTAGCTTGATTAACCTATTGAAAAAGAGGAAAAGGGTAGACCAGATTGTATTTGGGAAATGGATTGGTGCTTTTAATGACCCCAAGCTACTCCTTCAAACAAAAGCCCATATTTTTAACACCAGTATTCTTCTATTGAAGTTAAACAGCTGGAAGGCATGGAATACTCCAGTCTCAGAAGAATTAATGTGCAGGTCACCCACAGGGCAATGGACAGACACATGCTGGGCTTAAGCAGACATCAGCATATTCCCTGTGAAGGAGAAGTAGTATAAAAGATAGTATCCCACAAACATATGATCAGGAAAAGAAGCAGGTCAGTCATGTAGCAAAAGGAAAGGATAATGGAGAGGCAATCCATGGGCTCTATTGCAACTCCATGTGATGTCAAGAGATTTAGCATAAAAGTCTCTAGCTCATTGGCTGGACTCCCTGTAGAGGACTGAAGGGATGACATGGTCAGGAGATATACAGGATGAGAAGACATATGTCAGTGGCAATTTGTACTGACAAAAGGAGTACTCAAATTGATGAGATTGAAGACTTATTGAAATGGAGAAAAAGCCTATAACAACAACTCTGTCCCTTAAACCCTATGTTATTTAAAGAGGTGCATGCCACTGTGATTAACAGTCCCTCCAGTCAACGTATCTTGCTTCTTGGTTTGGGACTAAGACTTTGCATGTTTTTTATGTTGTTGTTGTTCAGTTGTGTCCAACTCTTTGTGACCCCATGGACCACATCACACCAATACTGTCCATGGGATTTTCTTGACAATGATACTGGAGTGGTTTGCCATTTTCTTCTCAAGTGGATTAAGGCAAAGAGGGGTTAAGTGACTTATCCAGGGTCACACAGCTAGTAAGTCTGAGGTCAGACTTTAACTCAGGTATTCCTGACTCCATGCCCAGCACCACCTACCTGCTTCTGAGATATTGCTATCCTCTTGCTAAAATGTAAGATGTTCTATTCATTGGCTAGAGAACTTTTATATCAGCACTGTGCTGAACAGAGTAATCAATCATTTATTTCCTCATTCTTGTCTAAAGCATTTATAACTGTACTTCACCTTTCTAAGTCACTTAACTATCAGCCTCAATCATCTAAAATATAGCTGATAACTGGGAAGTAAACCAAAAAGTGGGGGAAGGAGAGTATCTAGAATTGATTTATTTCATTCATAGGGAAGAAAGGCCCTCAGACTCTACTTTAGAACCTTTTTAATCTTACATTAGACACAATTCTAACAAGCCTAACTCTCTGTTTTTTTACCCTACAGCAAAATTGAAGCAATGAATTAGAAAGGAAGAAAAGAGGCTGGGGGCACACAGAGAGGCAAAGGAGAATAAGTAGAAATACAGAAGAGGATATTATAAAAAACCATTAAAAACAGAGGCAAGCTAGAAGGGTTGTGGAAGAACATGTACACTAGATCACTGATTGAGTTGTTTCGAATTGGTTCATCCATTCCAGAAAATACTTTGTGATTATCTGAGAAAAATTATTCAATTTTTCATGCCTTTTTACTCAATGATGCCACTTCTGAGACTTTATCCCAAGGAGGTTATTGGTGGCAAGAAAAGATCCATATGTAGAATAATGTTCCTAGCAGCATTATTTGTGATAACAAAGAACTAGGGTGGGGACAGGGGGCATATGTCCCCAATGACTGGGGAATAGTCGAACAAATTAAGATATATAAAGAACTCAGAAAAATTTGGGAAAATTTATATGAAGTGATTCAGAGTAAAGCAAACAGAAACAATAGATCAATATACACAATGACTACAATAATGTAGGTAAAATTGGCATGGAAAGGCAACAAAACTCTGGTCTATTGCAGTGGTCAATGCTAGTGCCAAACCAAAATGATTGAAGGATACATTCCCCTTTCTCTTAATATCTAATACACTTTCTTAAAGGAATGTACTTTGTAAAGGTATTAATTTGGAGATTGACTGGAAAGTGTTTGCTGAGTCAAAACAAAATGTACTGGTGATTTTTTTTTGAATTAAAAAAAAGACAGTAATTTCAGAAATGTAAAACTCTTATCCAAAGGTCCTTAACCTTTTTTGAATCATGCACCTCATTGGCAGGCTTGTAAAGCCTTTTAACCCCTTCTCAGGATAAAATGTATAAAATTACAAAGGAACCCAATTGTCTGGGCACCAAAATGATGGGGTAAGCAGTAAATCAGCATAAGTCTTGCATATTTACCTCCAAACAACCATAAAATAACACCCCAAAACAAATTCTGGAAGAGCAGAACCATCAAAAAGATGAGGTGAGACCATCTTTGAGCCCAAGAAACTCGGAAGATCAGCAGGAAAGGTGTGTCTCACTTGGGTAAAAGGGGAACACCGTCCAGGATAAGAAGTGTCCTAGCAAGCCAGCAGCAAGACCCACCTCAGCAAATCAGTGGTAGTTCCTGAGCTCCAATGGGGTGCAGCAGGCAAAACTTAGGACTACTTACATGCCTCAGCATAGCCAGGGGAACTGGTAGACTCTAGGTCTGAGAACTGCTATGTGATTCAGCATAGCCTCAGGCAAACAGGCAACCATCAGCAGGCAGACCTCCACTTCCTTCAGTGTATCTGGGGGAAAACAGTAGCCCCACATGCTTCAGTCTATACCCAGGGAAACACAGAAACACTCCACCAGCCTCAGCACATATCAAACACTAGCTCTAGGACCCTTGCTCAGCACCAGGTAAGCTGTGAGATGCCTATGGCCTCCAGCAGCTCCATCCATCCCACACCTCACATCCTCAGGGCAGCACCAGGTACATAGACAGGGTCTGCAGCCAGTGGCACAAGACGCCTGAGACAGTGCCCCTTCTACCCTGGGAGTAGAGCGCAAATTTAAAAGAAAGGAAAAAGGTAAAAAAAAGTGAATAAAATTAAAAAACAACAACAAAATCTAACCATAGAAAATTGTTATGGTGACAGGGAAGATCAAGATACAAACTCAGAAGAGGACAACAGTGTGAACAAATCTATGGACAAAACCCCAAAGAAAAACAGGAAGTAATCTCAAGCCCGGAAAGAACTCATGCAAGAGCTCAAAAAGGAGCTTAAAAATCATATAAGAGAGGTAGAAGAAAAAATGGGAAATGAAAGTGATACAAGAGAATTATGAAAAAAAGAGTCAACAGGTTGGAAAAGGAAAGCAACTGCTTAAAAAGTAGAATTGCCAAATGAGAAAGGAGATACAAAAATCCATTGGAGAAAACAATTCCTTAAGAGGAACAATTGTCCAAATAGAAAAAAAGTACAAAAGCTAATTGAGGAAAAAAACTCCTTAAAAGCTAATACTGGGCAAGTGGAAGCTAATGACTGTATGAGACATCACAAATCAATCAAACAAATTCAAAAGAATGAAAAAAAGAAGAAAATGTAAAATACCTCATAGGAAAAACAACTGACCTGAAAATAGATCCAGGACAGACAATGTCAGAACTGCTGGACTACCTGAAAATCATAATCAAAAGGAGGATCTGAACAGCATCTATCAAGAAATTATCAAAGAAAACTGCCCTGATATCCTGGAACCAGAGGGCAAAATAGGCATTAAAAGAATCCACTGATCACCTAAGGAAAGAAGTGACAAAATAAAAATTCCAAGGAACATTATAGGCAAATTTCAGAAATATAAGGTCAAGGAAAAAATACTGCAAGTGGCCAGAAAGAAACAATTCAATTATTGGGAAGCCACAATAAGGATTACACAGGACTTAGCAGCTGCAACACTAAAAGACTGGAGGTCATGGAACATGATATGCCAGAAGGCAAAGGAGCTAAGACTACAACCAAGAATCACTCACCTGGTGAAATTAAGCATAATCATCAAGGGGAAAAATGGTCATCCAATGAAATAGAAGATATCAAGCCTTCATACAGAGAAAACCAGAATTAAAACAAAACTTTGATCTCCAATATCAAGACCCAAGAGAAGCATAAACAGGTAAAAAGGGAAAAGAAAACATAAAGGATTCAATAGAATTAAACTGTTTACATCCCTTCAGAGGAAGATGATACTTGTAATTCTTAAAAATTCTATCACAGGTAGAAGGAATATACATAGACAGAGGGTATAGGTGTAAGGTGAATTTGAGGAAATGATACAAAAATAATTAAGGATTGAAAAAGAAGAGTTCACTAGGTACAAAAGGGATAGGTAGAATGACATAAATTATTTCACAAGAAGAAAGTGTGAAAGATCTCTTACAGTGGAGGGGAGAGGGTAAGGTGGTTGATGATCATTTTTTTGAACCTTACCTTCATTGGTATTTGCTCAAAGAAGGAAAAAAAATACTCACAATCAGTTGAATATAGAAATCTCTCTTAATCAACAGGGAAGAAGGAGGAAAGGATAAATAAATTAATAAAATAAAGAGCAGTGGGGCTGACAGGAGGGAGAGGATCAGGGGGGGTGGTGGACTAAAGTAAAACACTAATGAGGAGGGAAAGGGTGAAAGAAGAGAGAGGACAAACAGGAAGAAAAATAAGATTGAGGTAAATACATAGGTAGTAATCATAACTGTGAATGGGAATGAGATGAACTCTCCCATAAAACAGAAGTGAACAGTAGAGTGGATCAAAAACCAGAATCCTGCAACGTATTATTTATCAACAACACACTTGAAACAGAGAGAGATACACAGAGCAAAGGTAAGGGGTTGGAGCAGAATCTGTTATGCTTCAGCTAATTTTTTTTTAAAAAAGTAGGATTAGCAATTCTGATATGAGATAAAGTAAATGCAAAAATAGACCTAATTAAAGAGATAAGAAAGGAAACTACAACTTGCTAAAAGGTATTATAGACAATGAAGCAATATCAAAACTAAACATATACACCAAGTGGTGTAGTATCCAAATTCTTAAAGGGAAAGTTAACAGAGTTACAAGAAGAAATAAACAACAAAACTGTACTAGTGGGGGACCTCACTGTCCCCTTTCAGAACTCAATAAATCCAAACAAAAAATAAACAAGAAAGAAACTAAGGAGTTCAACAGAAAAAAAGAAAAGTTAGATATAGCAGACCTTTGGAAAAAAATCAACTGGAACAGAAAGGAATATACCTTTTTCTCAGCAATATATGTCACCTATAGAAAAATTGATCATGAATTAGGACATAAAAACCTCAAAACCAAATGTAGAAAGGCAGAAATGTTAAATGTATTCTTTCTGGATCATAATGCAATAAAATTACAATCAACAAAGGGCAGTGGAAAGACAGATTAACAACTAATCGGAAACTAAGTAATCTAATCCTAAACAGTAAATGGATCAAAGCACAAATCAAAAAAAACAATCAATAATTTCATGAAATAGAATAACAACAATGAGAAAACACAGCAAAAATTAATGGGATGCAGTCAAAGAAGCACTTAGTGGAAATTTTCTTTCTCTAAATTCTTATATCAATAAGATAGAAAAAGAACAGATCAAAGAATTGGGCACGTAACTTAAAAAAAGAACAAAATAAAACTAGAAAAAGAACAAATTAAATATCCTCAATTGAGCACCAAATTGGAAATCCTGAAAATCAAAGGTAAGATTAATAAGATTGAAAGTAAAAAATAAACAAGAAACCCCACTGAGCTAATAAATAAATCTAGGAGCTGATTTTAGGGGAAAAAAACAAAAAGATAGATAAGCCATTGTTTAATTTGATTTTTTTTTCAAAAGAAAAAAACAAATATCCAGTATCAAAAATGAAAAGGGTAAAATCACCACCAATGAAGAAGGAATTAAAGCATTCATCAGGAAATATTTTGCTATATTCTGACAATCTCAGTGAAATCAATGAATATTTATGAAAATATAAATTGCCCAGATTAAAAGAGCAGGAAATAGAATGTCTAAATAACCCCATCTTAGAAAAAGAAATTGAACAAGCCATTAACGAACACTCTAAGGAAAAATCTCCAGGGCCAGATGGGTTCACAAATGAATTATACAAAACATTCAAAGAACAATTAATTCCAATACCATATAAACTATTTGGAAAATTAGGCAAAGAAGAAGTCCTAACAAACTCTTTTTATGACATAAGTGTGGTGGTGATACCTAAACCAGGAAGCACTAAAACAGAGAAAGAAAACTATACACAATTTTCCTAATGAATATCAATACAAAAAATTTGTTTTGGGTTTTTTTTAATACAAGAATTTTGAACAAAATACTAGCAAGGCAATCACAGCAGTATATCATAAGGATTATACACTATAACTAGGAGAGATTCATACCAGAAATATGGAGTTGGTTCAATATTAGGAAAACTATCAACATAATTGACCATATCAATAAAAAACCATCAGAAAATTATGATTATCTCAATATATATTTAAAAACCTTTTGCCAAAATACAGCACCCATTCTTATTAAAAACAATAGAGAGCATAAGAATAAAGGGAACATTCTTTAAAATGATAAGCAGCATTATCTAAAAACATCAGCAAACATTATCTGTAACGGGGATAAGCTAGAAGCCATCCCAATAAGATTGGGGTGAAGCAAAGATGTCCCTTATCACCACTATTATTCAATATAGTACTAGAAATGTTAACTACAGCAATATGAGAAGAAAAAGAAATTGAAGGAATTAGATAAAATAGGTAATGAGGAAACAAAAATCTCATGCATTGAAGATGATATGATGGTATACTTAGAGAACCCCAGAGAACTGACTAAAAAACTACATGAAATAATTAATGTCAACAAAGTTGTAGAATATAAGATAAACCCACACAAATCATCAGCATTTCTTTATGTAACCAACAAAGGCCAGCAGCAAGAGACAGAAAGAAATTTCATTTTAAATGACTGTAAACAATATAAAATACTTGGGAGTCTACCTGCCAAGACAAACCCAGTAACTACATGAACATAACTACAAAACACTTTTCACACAAATGAAGTCAGATCTAAACATCGTGTGATGATAAACTATGAATCACTCAGCTCTTCTCAGCAACACAAAGGATCTAAGGCAAGTACAAAGGACTTATTTATTCTTTTTTGTTTTTTTTTCTTTTTATCTGTTTCTTTTTCACAGCTCTGACTGATATGGAAATATGTTTTCATGATAGCACATATATAAACTATATCAAATTGCCTGCCATTTTCGAAAGAGGGAAGGGAGGGGTGGAGGGAGAAATATTTGGAACTCGAAATTTTGTAAAAACAAATTCTAAAAATTATCTTGACTTGTAAGTGGGAAAAATACTAAAAATAACCCAAAGGAAACCAATTACATTGAAATAAAGACATAATTTTTCCCATTCAAGTTCAAGAACCTCTGAGATCTGTCTGGGTTTTGAGGACCCCAGGTCAAGAATTCCTACTCTAGGGGGATTCAGCGTAGAAGCAAATAGCCCAAATAACTCAATAACCTTTGAGGGCATTGCACAGTATAACATTGTAACCCTAATACATCCCCCCAAAAGTTTAAATTATCTTTATCTAGCATAATCAGTTTGTTTAAGAAGAAAATTTTGTATATAATACATAGGATCATCAAATAAAAGATGGAAGAGATATTAGATCATTTAATCAAATCTCCTTATTTTACAGATAAAGACAATTGGAACCCAGAGACATGAAATGATTGCCTCATGCCAGAGAGGTGTCAAACCCAGGTCCTCTGACATCACTTCTAAAATTCTTTCTATTGAAAAATAGAGAAATTAACAATTCTAAAATACTTTTTTTTTGATCTTGGGTTTATTAAGACAAGTAAAGAAGTAACCATTTAGCTATCTCCAAAAGTCACTTATGAGAAATGCCTCATTCCACAATGTTGCTGGATAAATAAGAAGGCTGTAATGAGTCAACTAAGTGTGCCCCTTCCAATCCTCTACCAACCAGATTACAATTCAGTTGATATGTAGAGAGCACTTAACTTGTGCAAGACAATCATCTTGGAACAAGAATTTTAAAAGGACAGCCCCTCATCTTGAGGAACATTCTATTGGAATGTCATAAGATCTTAGATTTAGAACTGGAAGGAACCCTAGACACCATCAACTACAACTCCCTTATTTCACAAAGAAGAAGACTGAGACACTGAAAGGTTAGTAACTTGCCAAGGGAGATACAGCTTGTAAATGTGTATGGAAGGAATTGAACTTCAGCCTTCCTGAGTTCAAGCTCAGTGCCCTGTCTAGCACCTGGCTGTCTATATTTATAGTGGTTTGTTTTTTTTTTAAGAGCATGGTTAAAAGAGGAAACTAAGTAGAGGTTCAGGTCTAGAGTCAAGACCTGAGTTCAAATCTGGTCTCAGATACTTAGTAGCTATATGATTCTGGGCAAGTCTCTTAATCCAATTTACTTCAGTTTCTTTATCCACAAAATGAGCTCCAGGAGGAAATGGCAAATCATCCCAGTATTTTTGCCAAGAAAACCCAGAATAGGGTCACAGAAAGTCAAATAAGACTGAAAACAGTTGAACACCACAAGTAGAGGTTCATCAGAATTTTTGAAAGTATAGGCCATGGCTCTAGAGATATAACATATTGTCTTGAGAAATATAAACAGGTTATATTTCCCTAAGTCAGTCATACGTGAACCAAGGTACCTCAGTTTCCTCCAGTTAACTCACCTGAGTCTGACAATAAGAAAAATACACAATTCATTAAATGATAAAGTGGTGCAAGATTTTAAGGAAATTTACACAGTCTTATTCCAACATCAAGATATTATTGACCCAGAGAGCAAAAGATAATTTTTATCTTTGAATACAAACTAAATTAGCTTTGTTTGTTTCTTACAGGTGATTTTTTAGGTGTGTGAATTATATTAAATTAATTGTACAGATCTTCTCTCAAATCAAATTCCCACCCTTTTTTAATTCCATACCACTTGGCTTTAAGTAAACCTTTCCATATTCCATTATGAAAGAAAAGAAGTTTTACAGTTTACCAGGCACATGAAATGTAGTTAAGAGATTAGTTCATTTTCAATTGGATAATTGCTGCACTCCTTGACAAGGTTTTCATATACCATGAGGGTACTTATACCTCAGTTTGGAAACCATTGACTTAGATAGAAGATGTAGTGATGCCTCCAATTCCAACTGTCTTCTCTTGGGTTATAGCTACTTTAGAAACTTTAATACTTTGTACAAATCCAAAGTATCTTACAACAGTGGTCTCAAACATGCTGCCACTGGCTGCAGTCCCAAGTGCAGCCTGAACCAGATTAAAATGTAATTGGGAAATATTTAACAAAATAAATAAAAATACAATAAAACATAGATTATATAAGTTTTAAAACTAAGTCAATGTGTGGACTATAGGGATCTTTAGGTACATATTAGTGTTTTTTGTTTCAATTTGGGTTGCATACTACTGTCCTGCAAAAACACTGTTTTTTAAACCAATAACCACCACCACAGCAAAAAATGATCTCATCAGGAGTTTGGATAAGATAATCTCTAACGGCTTTCCCTGTTCTGATATACTTTCATTCTATTTCCAATAATTTTTTTTAAAAGAACTAGATAGCACAAAGTGATTAAAAGCAAAGAAGGGAAAGAATTAGTCTCTAATAGCTAGAGCATTTTTAATAACTCATAAAAGTCAATCTATAACCCAAGTGAAATCGATAAATAGTAACTACAACACAAGTTACACTCTGAGTTATGATCATTTATTTACCTCACTCCCCCTACTCTCACTACCCAAAGGAACACAGAGCATAGAACTCAAGTCAGGCCTGACCAAGCCAAAGAATTTGGCTCTTCAGTCCCACTACTAACAAAGTTCCTTGTGATTTTGGCTAGTTAGAGGGAAAATAAGGGGGAAGTTAATCTGTTGAGAAATCAGAAGGTGGGATTCTGAAGGAAGGAAGCCTGGCAGCCCTGCTTGGTGCCATTTTTCGTGAATAAACACTTTAATTGAGGACATCACAGATAATGGCTCTGACTTCTTTCATTCCAGGGCTGGATCATGATTTGCTAATTGGATATTTCTAGGATAGGGAAGCAATCCTAACAGTCCCTAAGTGATTACTGGTTTATCAGGTATTAGAAGTTCCCATCCCAGACAGATAAAGGGAAGAAAACTAAAGCAAAAGAACTTGTCACTGGCCCCAACCTAGAATATTATGAGTGGTAAATAAGAATATAACACAAGAGAAGGAAATCTGAGAAAGTCTCAAGAACTGAGTCACCAGAAAGGAAGCCAGAGATGGGACAGAATTTCCTCTGATTTCTTTCTGCAGTAAATGAGATACCCTTACCTTTCTCAGCAAAGTTTCATTAGCACTTCCTCCTCCCCCAAATCCTTCCTTTCTGGTAGAAGTTTTAGAATGACTCCATTTCATCTCTTATATGTCTAGAGAAGTGTCCAATTGTTTCATCTGGGAGAATCACCAGGGTTTGTTCCCATCCCCTTCTCCTACTCCATCACTCACCATACACCTAGCCATGCCCTCAATTGTAGTCACCATGCTGGCTCAGAATTGTTTTCATTACCATACCATCTCTGGCTTTAGTTCTATTCTTTTATATTAATGGATAAATGATAGATAGATGCAGCTACATACACACGTATATTATATATATATGTGTGTGTGTGTATACATACATACATATATATATATATATATATATATATATATATATACACACACCTACATATATACATACATAATAGTCATCTGCCTATTGGATATTACTAACTGTATGTTCCATAGATATCTTAAATTATCCCCAAATTACTCATTTTTTTCTCCTAAAGCCTCCTCTTCCAAACATCTGTTACTGTTGAGGGCACTACCTATTCTTCCAGTCACATAGGCTCACAAATTATCCTTGACTCCTCACTCACATTCATATGTCCTTCTATACCATCTCTGACTTTGGTTTCATTCTTTTATATTACTAGATAGATAGATAGATAGACAGAGACAGATAATAGATAGAAATGGATAGATAGATAATAGATAGAAATGGATAGATAGATGGATAATAGAAATGGATAGATAGATAATAGAAATGGATAGATAGATAATAGAAATGGATAGATAGACAGAAAGATAGGTAGAAGATAAATAGATAGATAATAGATAGAAATGGATAGATAGCTGGATAATAGGTAGAAATGGATAGGTAGATAGAAAATAGAAATGCATAGATAGACAGACAGATAGATGAAAGATAGATAAGCATATATAAATAGAGGCTAATTCATCATATATGTATATAGTATATATCTTTATATCTATATCTAAATCTATATCTATGCACATACACATAAATCTTGTAAGTACATAATTTTCACGTTATCTCCCCCATTTGTATACACATTTCTTCAGGACAGGGATTGTGGTTGCCTTTCTTTGTATCTCCAGAACTCAACATAGTGCTTTGCAGGAAAGTGCTTATTAAATACTTGTTGATTTGACAAATATATACATAGATTTATACAGAGAGATAGAGAGACAGACAAAATTAGGAGTACAAATCAATTCCTGGAGAACCAGTAAAACTCAGGCAATAGGATGTGAGTCTTGAAGTTCAGGCCAAACTTGTGTGGAAAGTCTAGGAGTGGGCAGGAAATGAACTGCTGTCATTGTAACAAGATAATGGCAATAAGGTTGTCTTACTAGGCTCCTTGCATTGGAGAAGTGGTGGGAAGGGATGGGCAAAGATTTTTCATTAATTAACATTCCATCATCAGACCATAAAATTTTTTGATTTAAAGATGGGAGATAGCTTCTCAGAAAAGCCCACTGACTTGTCCTTGTGTACCTAAGGATCCCTGCAGTCCATATATTGACCTTAGTCTCAAAATATATTTGTCTATAGGAAGGAGTCATAGGAGAGAGAGTGAGGCTCCCCAAATGGCTGTAAGTTTAGTTCCTTTCAAGAGAACTACTCTGCTTGCTTAATGTGTTTTCTAAATTTGTTTATGGGCTCTGTACATTCTTTGGACTTTTTACATTTTCTGTAGGGCAAAGTAAAGGATAACTTCTACTGTATATATATTTGTTATCTCTAATGATTGTATAGGAGTTAGAAACCCTATTACCCATGTTTGTGAAATACTAGCTGAGTAAATCCATATATTTAAAAAAAAAGAACCCAACAACAATAACTCTGAATGAAGGACATAATGAACTAAAGAGTAACTCATTGTAGGGGAGGGTGGTCAGTCCCTGAGATTGCCTAGATCCATGTGAGGCCAGAGCTTGGGAGGAGAAGAGAGACTGGGTCATTGGTTATAACAGGAGTTGGGCTCTAAAATGCAGATGGGAATTCAACAAGTGAAATGTGAGAGGGAGCACATTCCAGGCAGAAAGAAGAGAGTAAACAAAATCTAAGAAGCAAGGGAGTTTCAGGAATATTCAAGGGGACAGAAAGTAACACAATTAGTTTGGTGGATAGAGTTATTTACAACGTTAAAAGAGAGAAAAAGGAAAACTATCTCTATTTCCCAAACAGACTCATAAAAGTTCTTTTCTGGTCTCAGTTTATAGGTTTTAGTAATAAAGAATCAAATCATAGGCTCATAGGATGTTAAAGCATCAAGGACTTTAGGGGTTCCATTGCCTCATTTCATAAAGAAAGAAACTGAGATCTATAGGGATTAAAAGATTTACTAAAAGTTACATAGCCAATTAACAGCAGAACTACAATAGGAACTGAGATCTCCTGACTTCCATTTCAATGCTCTTTCAGTGTTGTTTGCTATCAATGCTTCCTTGAGTATGATTTCAGGGTCCTCAGAAGGTCCTCTAGAGTCTTCATCTCCACCCCAACTTCCTAATAGTTAGAAATCCATATTTAGAAATATATTCCTCTGCTCTCTTTTAAAACTATAAACTACAAACTATAAACTATTTAAAACTACATGGGGAAAGGGCTACTGCCTCTTCAGCTAGTGTCAGTCCATTTATACTTTTGTGTGAACGAAACCCTTTAAGCAGTTATCATCAAGAGGCAAGAGAGAAGAAAAAAGGAATTTTACTAAGAATTCAAAGGTTTAAGAGGATGTGAGGTTGGCACCGAGAGCAAAAAGCATAAAGAACAGAAAGAAGCCTAAAGGCTGGGACTTGATATCACATATTGAAAGCTGGAAGAGTATCTCATACAACTCTTCAATTTACAGATGAGGAAACTGAGGCTCAGAGATTCAATGGCTTGCCTAAGGACAAATAGTGATGAATAGCAGAATCAACATTCAAATCTAGATCCTCTGACTTCCAACCCAATGATCCTTCTGAACAGATATGACTGTTTTTGCTGAGAGTGGACTGTCTCATTCTCTCAGGTATGTCCTATGTTGAATTTCAAATCTAGTAGTGTGGACTCAAGAAGTTTGCCCTGGATAAGAAATGTCAACCAATTGCTGATGCAGGGGAAAGGGCTCCTGCAGAAGGTAAGATCTGAACTGAGTCTTAAAGGAAGTCAGGGAAACTAAAAGGCTGAATGAGGAGAAAGAATCTTGTAGGCATGGGAGGCAGCCACAGCGGAGGCAGAAAGTCAAGACATGGAGTGTGGTGAGGGAGAGCAAGCAGAGCAGTTTAATTGGATTTTAGAGACTATAACAGAGTTGTGTGAAAAGACTGGAAAGGTACGAAGGGACAAGGTTATAATGGGCTTTAAATGCTCACCCAGATTTTATATTTGATCCTGGAAATAATAATAACAAATCCATTGGGATTTGTTCAGTAGCAGGAAGTTGACATGATCAGACCTACTTCATTTATTTGGGGGAAGGACAGGGGAGGCAATAAGGGTTAAATGACTTGCCCAGGGTCACACAACTAATAAGTGTCTGAGGCTGGATTTGAGTCCAGGTCCTCATGACTTCGGGGCCAGTGCTATATCTATTATACCACCTAGAGCCACACTTTACAAAAATCACTTTGGAAGCTGAATGGAGGATAGATTGGAGTGGAGAGACTTGAAATAGGGAGATCGATTAAAAGAGTGTTGCAATGGTCCAGGCAAAAGATGACAGGTAATGGCTGTGTCATAACAAATGATTCAAACAGAATTGGATTCATGCAGTTAAAGATAAAATAAAGAAGCAAAGACAGACAGACCAACTGATGGAAAGACTCACAACAGGAACTGGAGGCCAGAGAGATAGCCACAGAATGAAATTGAACTCATCATATATTCTTATTCATTCAACAAATATTGACTGAGTATAAGGAACTGGGTAAGTATTCTAATAGTATGAGAAAAAGGAAGAGAGACAAAAGAAAAAAGTAAGAAAAGAAGAAAAGTTCAGTTATGCATGACTGTTGAGAATGAGAGGACCCTCAATAAAGAGTGAAGCCTGAGTAGGAAATTCATCTCAATGAGTAAATGAAATACAAATCAAAGAAAAAATATAGGGGTATGATTTAATTCAAGTGGGGTAGGGATGCAAGAGCTTTGAATTAGAAGTCACAAGACCTGGGCTTTAGTTCCAACTCTGTCACTTATGAACTATGGAACTCTGAGCAAGTCATATTCCCTCTTTGGGTGTTGGCCTACTCGTCTATAAAATGAGGGGCATGGGGTTAGAGACCTTTAACTTCCCTTCCATGAGTGTTTGCCAGTGTCATAACAGCCATCCTGATGAAAGGATGAAAGACCAAAGTTCAAAAAAATATAAATTAATAAATATTGAAGTTATCCAAATGTTCTTGTTTGAAAATATTGATATGTTGGGGCAGCTAGGTGGTGCTGTGAGTAGAGCATCGGGCCTGGAGTCAGGAACACCTGAGTTCAAATACGGCCTTAGACACTTGACACACTTACTAGCTGTGTGACTTTGGGCAAGTCACTTAACCCCAATCCCCCAGCCTCCCCCCCCTCCAAAAAAAATACTGATGTGCTTATGCATTAAAGAGTTGACACAGATAAATCCACAGCAACACAAAACATTTGGTCTATTCATTCACAATGGAAAAAAAACATACTAGATGAAAACTAGGTATTGCTCAGTGTTGTGTAGTTGGTTGGACAGTCTAATTGGTCTATCCATACACACATAGTAGAAAGACCACTAGATTTGACATTGGAAGACTTGGTTCAAATCTCAGCTTTACCGCTTAACTAGTTCTTTAGTCTTGGACGAAGTGCTTTCAACTCTCTGGAACTGATTTTCCCACTTGTAAAATGGTGAGGGGTTGGATTGGGAGACTGGATACCTAAAATCCCTAATAGACTCAAATGCTCTATATGTATATGAATATGTACCTCATTCATCCATCCATCCATCCATCCATCCATCCATTCATCTATCTATCTATCTGTCTGTCTATCTGTCTGTCTGTCTATTTCTCTAGCTCTACTAAGAGTGGTAGACCTATGATTCATCAGTATGGTGAACTCCTAGTGTGGAAACTCCCTACTCCGATGTCAATTAACAATTCATCTTTAGCATCGTCTTAGAGAGTATCCTGGGATACCAAGAAGCTCATTGACTTTCTCATAGTCACACAGTAGGTGTAAGAGACAGGCTTGGAACCTGAACTTTCTTGATGCAAGGCTAGTCTTTTAGTCCTTTAACCACTAGGCAATATTGCTTATGTGTATATATACATATATATACGTATATATATATATATATATATATATATACACATACATGTACATATATACACACATACATACACTCACATGTATATTTAATACTTCCAGGATCTGTGACTTTATCACTGCAGCTATGGATCTTCTGTCCACCCCGGTAGAGCATGTCAATCAAAATCCCTAAATGATCACTGAAGTCACTTTCAGTTCCAATGTTCTACATTGTATTTGTTAACTGTGGTATTTTATTAAGGAAAATACGTTAGGTAAGGTAAAAATAAATTCATTTCAACACAGATTAAAATAATTTTTTATGTAACTGTTATTTTAGAGACTAACATTCCTCCCAGAAGCACTATAAAATATTTGTTTAGACAATTTCAAAATTGAAGATCATTTGACTGATGGATAATTGTTTCTTCCATCAGCTAAATATGCTCAGCTGTCTCTGCCAAACCCATGAATTGATGGGAGTGTGTGTGCTTTTCTTCCCTCAGAAATTCTTTTCTGTTGGCCATCTCTGGAGATCTCTTTCTCTCCATTCATGAAGCCCCCGTTTCCCCCTGTTGCTGTTTTATACTATACAAAGTGTTCAGTGGTACACATAAAACAAAAGAAGGTAGACGTGAGAGCTCATCAGCCACACTAGGTGCTACAAATCTAAGGGGACCACATCTTAGCTGAGCCAATCAGATATTTCAGTGGCATCTTGAGCCCCCAGGTTATAGCTCTGATTAGACCATCAAGCTCTCCCCAGAGCATACAATTGGATCATCAGTTTTATAACCAATAAAAAAAATCAACAAGCATTTATAAAGCACCAACTGCATACAAGCCACTGTAAGATGTAAAGTCTCCCCGGAAGAATTAGATTCATATCTTCTTTGTGACAGGCAGGTATATTCACAGCACCAAGGGAAAAACTATGCTCAGCAAAGTTTCTGGGTTTACAATTCAGTTTGATTCAGCCTATCTCAATACTCTCTATGTGCAATGTATGAAGCTAAATGTTGGGGAAACAAATACAGATGTAAAACAGATCCAACTCTCCAGAGATTCTGGGATAGAGTGAGCTAAGTGCAAAGGAGAGTCCATGCTAAGTACTAGGATAATGAGAATTCAGAAGGGGAGAAATCATTAAAAATCATCTAATAATGTAAACTCCATGTTTACATTGGAGCTGTTTAATTTTTTGTCTTTGCATCCCCAGCATAGCATCTGGTGTATAGTAGATCCATTGCCCACACTCTGCATTCCTGTGGACTCCTCCATCATCTATTCAGGAACCTCAGAGCCAGCTTGCAGCACAGTGGATAGAGCACTGGGCCTGCAGTCAGGAAAACCAGAGTTCATAGCCATGTGACCCTGGGCAAGTCACTTAAGCTCTGTTTGACTCAGTTTCTTCAAGTATAAAATCGAGATCAAACAGCACCTACTTCACAGGGTTATCGTGAGGATCAAATAAGACAATATTTATAAAGTGCTCAGCATAGCACTGGCTGTACTTTTGTTGTTGTTGTATGATCATGTCCGCATCTTCATGACCCCATCTGGGGTTTTCTTGGCAAAGTTACTGGAGCGGTTTGCCATTTCCTTCTCTAGCTCAATTTATAGATGAGGAAAATGAGGAAAACAGGCTTAAGTGACTTACCCAGGGTCACATAGCTAGTAAGTATCTGATTTGAACTCAGGAAGACAAGCCTTCCTGACTCCAGGCCTGGCACTCCATCCACTGTGCCGCCTAGCTGCCCCTGTGGTATATAGTAGGTACTATATAAATGCTTATTCCTTCCCTTTCACCAACAGGAACCTCAACATCCTGCAAGATTGCATCAGCCTTGTTCTCCAGCTTCATCAGTGCCCTTCTGATTGGAGGGCAGTGGGGAAGAGCTGCTCCCAACACCTTTATTTAAGAAGCGCACCCAGGCTTGCCCTTTGCCATTTCACATCCAATTGTACTCCTTTGAACTTCGCCATGCCCCTGCATTCGGTAACTACCCCCCATCCCCTACCCTTTTCACCTTTCTTTTATATGTTGTCTTCCCTAACTAGACTGTAAGCTTCTTGAGGGGGTAGCATGGAAGAAAATGCTAAATTCTATGGTAGACCCTTTCTTTGCTATAGGAGTTCAAAGTAAAGGGATATCAGAGTGGGTCCCAAGACTCAAGGAAGGTATCTTTGGAATGGGTGTGACTCAAGTTTGATTTTGAAGGATGACAATCAATCAATAAATATTTACTAAACACCTACTAGTGCCTGGCACTCTGCTAAGAGGTGGAGATACAAAAAGAGGCAAAAGACAGTCCCTGCCCTCAAGGAGCTTACAGTCTAATGGGGGAGACAACGTGCAAACAAATATATACAAAGAAAGTTATATCAGGATCACCAGGAAGTAATTAACAAAGAGTTAATTAAGTTATTATTGTTAATTAAGTAATTAAAGTAATTAAGAGGGGTTGTGGAAGGCTTCCAACATAGAAGGTGGGATTGTAGTTGGGACTTAAAGGAAGCCAGGGAGGTGAGGAGTCAGAGCAGGGAAGGGAGAGCATTCCAGCCATGGGAGACAGACAGAAAGCCCTGAGCAGAGGTGTGGAGAGGCTTGTTTGTGGAACAGTCAGGCCAGTGTTACTGCATCAAGAGTACAAGGCAGGGAGTAAGTTGTAAGAAAACTTGAAAGGTAGACGAGGGCCAGGACATAGGAGGCTTTGAATGCCAAACTAGAGTTTGGATAGTCACAGAAAACTGTGATGCAGGAACTTCTCCAGTCCATCCACACCTAAAAGTGAGTCTGAGGTAGGAGGAAAAGTCAGTGGGTGGAGAAAATTGTTGTGTTTTTTGTTTTTTTGTTTTAATGTCCACTGCCTAATTGTCATCAGGCCTGCCACCTGATTTATTTTTGTTCCTCAGGCACATAAGGCAGTGATTATTTTCATGGCTGCTCTAATTCACAACACAATCAGCAATTTAACTTGCTCCCCATTCTGGGAGGGGATGAGTGACCAGAAAGAAGGAGACTAGATTTTGAAGGTTAATTTGTTCAGACACTTGCCTTTTTTGGGGGGGGTGTGTAGGGAAGATAAGTTTTTAAAATCTATTATTACAGAGTAATTGCTCATCAAATTTCTCTTTAAAAGTCAAAGCTATTTTCAAATGATAAAGAACTTCTCAAATGTGTCTAGATAATTATGAGCTTGCCTTGATACAGCTCCTTGCACCTCAGTAGGTTGCAAAACGTGTTATAATCTTTGCCATTGGAGCACGCAGCACAGTGCCAACCACATACATGTCTTACGAGCTGCAAAACTCATAGACGATATGCATGTGTCCTCAAGTCATATGCATAAACATGCACGCACTTTCCAGAGGTTCTGAGTAACAGGTTTTTTTTCCTACATGCCTATAACCTTGCCACTGTGGGACACTGTGGGGGCAGGAGGAAGGGGGAGTGCTAAGGAGGAAGGGGTACTGTGGTGGTGGAGTGAACTTGGAAAATTCTCCATAAGGGTGCTGCAGTAGAAAGAGTCTAATTTGGAGTCAGAAGCCTGGAGTTTGATTTCTGGCTCTGCTTCTTGCTCCCTGTATGTTTTTGGTTGTCATGTGTTCTCCCTGGTACTCAGTTTCCCTATCTGTAAAAATGAGGAGGTTAGACTGGACAGCCTCTGAGGTATTTTCCAGCTCTAAATGCATAATGCTACAGCTCTCAATAGGAAGAGATAACAATAAGAAGAAAATTATATATGTTACATAAAATCTAATTGAGCTCTGCTTTGGGCTAACCCTTCTACCCTCAGAGAAAACCCCATTGAAAGAAAGAAAAGCAGCATATAGGTGGGAACTGCCTGACCCTTGGAGCCTTGGGGAGGATGTACTCTCCCTTCAGAATTTCACACACACACCCCCACCCTCCAATCCCCCTCCTACCCTTCCATGCATGTACTGATAGAGCCAAGGAAAAATCTTAAGACTGGAGGCTAGATAAGACGTTCAGAACCCAGTTCCATAATTGCTGGCACTAGCCTAGCTCTTTTAAGGTCTACAGAGCGCATTAGGCCAATGATCTCATTTAGTCTACCCTGTTTTTATCCAGAATATCACTGTGCCAGTGTATGTACACTCTAAACACCTAAACACAGAACCCCAGATCAAGTTGCCAGCCAGTCTTTAATCTCTAGGGCCTTATGACTAGCTTCCAGAAACAAAGATTCCTAATGGAAACTTGGAGGCGCTGCTAATGCCAGCATTCCATATTCAGATCTCTCAGCCTCCGAATTAGTCCTTCTTCTTTCCCCCATTAGTTTCCCTTGAATTGGAATTATGGTCAGGACAATTCCAGGCCCTGACTATGTCCATTACCCAAAGAAAGCAGCCTAGACCAAGTCCATCTCCTTCTCTCCTTCAGGAAAAAGATACAGGGACAAGTGAGATGGCTCTCTGTGCTTTCGACATTACTTTTCTTATCTTTATTCTCTGCCACCCAATACAGCGCTGGCTGGCTGTAATCTGCTGCCTTTCAGCTCAGAATAAAATGCATTACTTATGCAGTGAATGTTTTTAATGTAACAAAGCAAAGGAGTAAAAATGCCTTAGAACAGTTTTATTAAAAACAAATTCCCACAGTAAATACATATACACTCTGGCTCCGGGGGCATAGCAGCCAAACACATCGCTGTTAAGTGCTCTGGGAAGTACTTATAAATTACTTGAAATAAAAAAACATTGTTGCCTGGACATCAGGGATGAAATGCTGCAGTTTGTAATAAATTAACACAGAACTTTACTTCCCTTCCTCTAACAAAGCAGCCATTTGTCTGAATAACCCACATTCAGCTGTGAGTTATATTTTCACAACTGCAACTGCATTCATTTGCAAATCATCCCGCAGTTTTAATGCTCAAGTTTTAAATACCTTAAGAACTAATAAATAAAGCAAAGTAGAGCAAACAGTTGGCTTGTAGCCGAAAAACTGCCCTCATTTCTGCTTTCCTTTTGGCTTATTCCTTTTCAGAGTAATTTTTGGAGATGGATAAAGTTTCTTTAAAACTACATTTTTTTTATTTAAAGGCTAAAATGTTCTTTGGAGGCTCCCAGGCCAGGGGGAGGGTTTCATAATTCCACTAACTGTAAAGGTCTGATTAGGACTCATTTTGCATTTTTAAGACCTTTTCTCCCACAATACTTTAATTTAGTGACAGAATAATTTGTAACTATCTTTGAGGTTTTGCCTATTGTGTATAACTTTTGTCTGCTAGTCTCAGATTTGGTTAAGGTTTTTTTTTCCTTCTCTCTCTCTCTCTCCTAGACTTTGTCCAGAAAAAAAAAATCTCCAAAGAAAAGTCATGTCACTTTCCTTGAATTATTTTGATTGTAAAACAAAAACTCTGTGAGAAAACTCTTTTCACAACCTGCTCGGTAAAACAAAATGGACCGCTTTCCAGGTTCTTGAAAGAAAAAAAAGATAGAAGCGTTTACAGACTAAATTCAAGATTTGAAGGTTATTTTCCTGGCAAAAAAAAAGTGAAGGCTGGTTTCCATGTATGGGGTTGTAGGCTTTGTTCCCCTTTCTTTGAATTTTTTTTTTTTAGTCCTGGGAATATATTTGAACTGTCTGGAAGTAAGGCCACAATTTTTAGGAAGTAATGTAAAAAGGGAGGGTAACCTTGAGAAAGCACATCATTTTGAGAAGAGGGCCTCATACTTTAAAGAAAAAAAGAAAGGAGCTGAAATAATTGATAAATTCTCTTTTAATAAAACTCCTTTTCATCCCTTCTTTTCCTCTTGTTTTATTTTGCCTTATTTATTTATTTGCTTTATTTAGACAACACTATTGTTGTGCCTAAGCAGGCTTTCTATGAAAATTCATCCTAGCAAATCGAGTACACCTCAGACCCAGACTCTTCAACACCACGTAGAAGATACTTCTTTTTTCTCTCTCTTTGGTTTCCCCATGACTCCCAGAAGGTGCTTCGTGGAGTATAGAGAACCAGGCCACTTTTTTTGTCAGTACAGAACTAAAGCACATTTCTGGAGAAGAGATGCTTGATTCCATGGAGTACAAAAAAGTGGAGATATTTCTGAATTCCCATTTAATAAAGATGTCTAAATAGCCGTTCCCCAGAGGAGATGTATTTTCAAACACAGTTTAAAAGCGAACATGCCTTAAACCAGCCACATAAAACCATCCTGACTGCACTCTGGGGAGAGGTCAGTCACCTGAAGGGTGGTTTATAGATACCTGGAAATAAGTTTCTTCTAATTCCATAAAGATCTTCCAGGGAAAAGGATGGGAGTGGGGGAGGAGGAGACAACAAAGATTGAGGGTGAAATCAAGTAGTGATGATGATGTGACAGGCTTTAGTTAAGGAGAAATCACTTCTCTAGTTAACAAAATAATTTCACCAACACATCAGTGATTTTTTTAAAAAATCACTTAGTGACTACTGTCGTGGTGTTATTTGATTCATTGACCATCCGAACCCAATTAAGATTCTTTGCTTGGGCCATCAGAACACAGTCTAGGGCCACCCATCTGGTGTTAAGGTTGAGCCTCTATGTAAATCCCCCAGCTTAGGTCAGTATATTCTCTTAAGGACAACTACGGAGAAATGCTGACATTAACATATGTTCCCGGAAATGTCCTGTTGACCTTTCTACTGGGCATTACCCTAAAACCCGGTTTCTGGATGCCATCCAGTTAGAAATTGGCTTGGAACTGTAAAATTAGCCATCTGCCTATTAAAAATTTAACCAGCTGCATCAAATGAAACATACTGACTATTGGAAGATCCCTCATCAGTGAGGGAATTTTCTTGCTTCCTTCTTCCATATTTTTTTCTTAGCTGTTCCTAGACTGTGCTACCCCAAACTAGAGCCTTTCTGCCTCTTTTGGGGGAGAAAATGCAGGTCTTTCCAGAACTGAGTGTTTCATGGGGGATGGGATCGCCTGCCCTCCCTCTTACACAGCATTTCTCAGACTCTGACTGGTCCTTTATTGTACCATTTTCTATTTCTATAATACCTGTTTAAAATGTCTCTCTGTTTGTTGGATAGGTGGGAGAGAGGAGAGGAGGAGATTAAAAGGGCTTTTCTAACCCAACTCTTGGGAAGTTAATTTCTGACCTCCTCCCTACTTCCTGGGTATTTCTAATAGACTTCAGTCTCCAAGCCTAGAAAATACAAGGACAAACATAGAAGGACTAAAAACACAGTGTGTTGGTCATAATTAGTCTTGTCTGAGCTATAATTTCAGGAGATATTAGGTATTCTATATCTGCCACAGGCTTTCTCTGTTTATTAAGGAGAAAAACTACTGTAGCTTAGGCTATTTAAAAAAAAAAAAAGCTTAACGGAGCATTAAAAAATTCATTAACTAATTAACAAAATTGTGTTTGTTTATTTACAGTATCTAAAATGTTTCTATCAGGAAAATAACAAATAACGCACCATGCTCCAGCCCTGTGTTGACAGGAAAACATCTGCGGTTTAATTTAATGCATTTAGTAAATGAAGTGGGTAAATAAAAGGATGTGAAATGTCTACTTCCCTGCCTGTGATTTTTACTTGTCTCCAGAGGTCATCTTCCCCAAAGAATGATGCCCTTTCTTGCCTGTCTTGAGAGCTTACAAGAATGATCTCCTGGATTTCAAGAGGTGCTAGATTCTTCATTATGATTATGGTCTTATATCTTACCTGCTCAAAACCTCAGTTTCATGCACCACCAATTAACACTGATGACTTTCTGCATATTATACCTTAGATGCCTTAGCCTTCCTCATTCTCTTTAGCATTCAATATGATTAGCAAGCGGGAAAGGTTAGAAAGGTGTTGATATTCAAAACCTTTAGACAAATATGGGTCAGAAAGGAAGAATCCTGATGCCTTAAAATCTTCCTGCTTGATTCAGAGCCTCTCAAGCCCCTTTTAAAGTATTTCCATACTCAAATAAGTTCATTCTTAGCATGCCATCTCCCCTCTCTCAACACTGAACTTCCCAGAAAGCAAACTAAAAAAAAATAGAAAATAAAAAATTCAATTGGAGAACATGAGTCCCAAGAAGAAAGAAACCGAATCACAGTGATAATTGACAGATTAATTCATCCTAGTGTGTGTGTTTAAATTGTAGCCTCTCAGGGGAAAGAGAAAATCTCTGCAAAGACAATATTCTGAAGAGGGAAAAAAAAACCAACAGATGCAAATTTGACATTATGAGAATTTTTCTGCCATTGTACTAGAATATTGTGGCCTGTGGTCAGATTGTCATAGGGAATTATAAAATATACTTTAAGAAAGTCTTTCAGCTCATACTGGCCAATTTTCAAAATTATGCCTGTACTTCTGCCTGTCACATAAGACAGTTGGAGTCAATGACCCCTTTGGTCCCCACCGGTTCCAACTCTTCGATCTTATGATCCTTAGAATTTTGTTCAGTAGTAATACTGCTCTTATTATTAGCCAGTCTACATGAGGCCCCCCTCTTCCCAGTCAGGACCATCAGTTTCTAATAAACAATTTTTTTCCGATTTCAGATACAGAGTCATTCCTCTCTCCTTTGCCTTCCTGTCTACATCTCTCCTGTTCCTCCCTCCCTCTCTAGTACAAGCTCCTCATTTTGCAGATGTGCAAACTGAGGATAAGGGAGGTTAAGTGACTTGTTAAAGATCGTGTATGAAATAAGTGGGGGAGGGAGGATTTGAGTCTGGGTTTCACCAGAGACGGTGCTCTTCTCATATCTCCTGGAGAGTGATGCTTTCTCCAGGTACGTGTATTATGTGAGGACCAGATTAAATGTAGAAAGTCTTATCACCAACCAGTATGTTGATCACCTGGTAATGAATTTTGCAGTTGTTGTACTTTATGAAACTGTATAGGAAGGCAACAGAGGGTCTGGGATCTGCATTAGTGGAAGGTGTTATCGTGAAACCATGGGTTTGGGTTTCTCGTTTGGCTTTGGTTTTGGTTGTTGTTGCTGGTCTGGTTGGGTTTCTGCTTTGATTACTATTATTGTTATTGTTTGTGACTGGTTCTCCCTTTCTTTCCCAGGCTGGGAATGCAGATCTATCCCATGACTGATTGGTACAGAAGGCTAGATGTGCTCTTTTTGAGCTTCAGCATATATGGTCCGTCTTAGGCACCCTGGTTCCTCACTCCTCACGCCCTGCTCTGGCACACCTTATTGATGCTCATCTCAGCGCAGATACCTGATCATCTTAGCCCTAATCTTGTAGCTCAGAACTCATGAACTAAAGAGGTCCACCAGTACCAGCCTCACCATACCTGACACCGATTTTTAAAGTTAGAAGTTTGGCATATCGGGATTATGACAAGCACTCAGTAAGCACTTGTTTTATTGGTGACATTTTTACTTTTTCATTGAGAATTCAACTATCATAAACATCTTCAAAACATAAAGAAAAACAGGGAAAAGGATTAGTACTTTTTGAATTAAGTGCAAAATGTCTACCAATCGAACAATATATTTCGCCATTTATAGCATCCTAAGCTTCAAAGCCAGAAGAAATCTTAGGGATCATATGGTACAAAGCTGTCATTTTACATGGGGGAAAAGGGAGACCCAGAGAGAGGTAGTGACTTGTCCACAGTCACATAGCAAATTTTGAAATGAGGACACAAGCACATCTTCAGACTCCAATATTCTTGTACTAGAGACCAAGCTGTTCTCCATCCAGGAGAGAATGCATCTAAGATATCTAAGACAATACATAGAGTCCTGCCTAGAAGAATGTGGATAGAATATACAAACTCTCTAAGACCCTATTATCAGTCCCAGGGAATATACTCCCTTGTAGCTCTAAATTCCAAAACTGAACCTCAATTTCACCACCACCCCCAACTTGTTAGGTTAATGATGTGTTACATAGCAAATGGAATACATCATAGAAACTAAACTAAAGCACCATTCCAGGTTAAGTATTCTACTTCTGAGAGAAAAGACAAAGTCTCATTCAGCAAATCCCCACTTATTTGAGAGTTTTTAAACCATATCCCCAAGGATTCACTCATAGAGCAGTTATAATAATTTACCAGCAATAACATCAGTTAATAATTAATATGTCTGTATAAACATGAAGCCTCTGTCTCACTATCAATGGAGCAAATAATAATTTCTTTGTCCAGTTGTAGGGATGGGTTATAGGAAACCATATACACTGTTCAGTTTCTCTCATGACTAATAGTATATAACTAGGGGTCTTTTACATAGAGTTAGGGGTAATGTCTGTAACGATGGAAGAGATTTCTTGAAATTAAAGGACCCATGTGGGGACCAGAACTGGGACTCTGACTTCATCAACCCAAGGCTTTAACTAACTGAGCCAATAGCTCAGATACTAGTTAACACAACATAACCTCAATCTGGTCCCTGAATTATCCAGATTTTTTTTCCTACACTTTAGGAGAAAAAGGCAAAGAGGCCAATATTGAGAATTTATTTAAATTGACAACTCTGAGACTAGTTCTTGTGATCATTACACATTTAGCTCAATTCTTTATACCTACTGGAATTCCATTTTCCAAGCCTATGTTAGAATACTTGGACTTTATGTTCAGAAAGAAGCTCTTATGATTCTATGAGTCCTACAATCAACAGAATAAGACTTTCTTTTCTTTCTTAGGCTACATGTGTCAAGTTAGGAAAGTGAGCTTAGGCATTTTATATTTTATGATTTGAAATGAACAAGGTGGAATAATTAACCAGAAAATAAAATTAACTACAACCTCCTCTCCCACATACAGCTTCATCACCACCCCATTCCCTGTGCAATCTGTAGTTCTTGTAGTTGGAAATCACTCTCTGTATGTAGCAAGGTTCTGAAAGTTATAAGGGAAATGGGGAAGGAAGATTGGATGACCAAAGTTAGAGATTATAGAACAAAAAGAATATGTGAAGGCTCTTAAGGACCTCATAGGCTAAATGAGAGACATTTAAGCAGACACACACCATACTATAAGTTACATCAGCACTGACCAAGGAAAGAACATTAATTGTAAAACTGAGAGAGAAAAATGTCAATTTTGTTTATTTCTCACTTCCATTGCTGTTCAGGAGTCTGATGATACAGTAAAGTTACCAGGGCTTCAATTCTTTTCTGCAAGGCTATAATTGAATATAACATAATGTCTTATACAAACAGTACATGAGCTTTAGTTTGGCAAGAGGGAAACTAAAGACATCTGAACCAGCAATATTCAGTAACTCTTGCTATGAGGAAATCACCATTTATAATCTGTTTTCTCCTAAATAGTTTCATGGAGTGGACTGAGATGGGTCCAGCAAACAAGAGTGCAGGGAGCTTAATTGTTGAAGAGAGAGGAGATAGTCCATTTCCAGGCCCGAGAGCCAGGAGAAGCACAATTGGGTGATGCTCAGAGCACTTGTTACCCTGGTGCTTTGAACAACCAGCAGCCTCTTCACTTTTCAGTGTTTGGATTTCAGATTTAAAACAGCACAACCTCCACTAACCTCAGTTGCAATACTATGCTGAAATGTTACTCCAAGCATTTGACATTTTCTTATTCTTCCTACTACTGTTTTCCCCTTTGTTGCATGGAAAATATGAATTAATGATGAATACTAATGAGCTCTGTGACAAGGTGAACCTTTGTCTAGACACCACTAACACACTGGAAGCTTCACTTTCTGGGACTGATAGTTGGAGAGAGCAAAACAACATGCAGGATCCTTGCCCTGATGTACAAAGCCACATTGCTAGAAGCTCTTATTCTTCTTCCTTCTCCCCCCACTCCCTGCCAAGATCCCCTTCTGCCTTCTCTTTTCTTAAGTTTAAGAATCTTCATAAAAGGTTTGTGAATGGGACTTTGAACTTCTTCATAAGGTTTTATGTGTCTACCTTGAGTAGAAACTGCTTTTTTTAAGCCTCCCTCCCCAAATAATAATGTTGTATTTATAAAATCTTTTGGATGCCTTTTTATTGGTCCATGGATTTTTATTGTCTCTGATGCAGTTTCATGGAGCTTGGGGGATTTACGAAGGAGCCAATGCGGAGCAAACTTGAGTCACTGATATTATACATACAATGGCCTCCAAGCTGACGCCAAGTTTCCCTCCCTTCCCTCCCCCTCTCCCCTCCAATAAAACCCAGCAACATTTGTCTGGTCGTTGGCATCAAAGACAATGTTTATGAAGTGGTCTGTACCACTATCTCAACAGGCCTGGTAGAGCCTCCACATTAAAAGCCAAGGAAAGGAACATGAATAAAACATCTCAGAATAAATCATACCCGGATTTGGGAAATAAAAGCCTAAATAAGGGATTACACTTGTGCAGTAGTTTGTAACAAAATAGTTCTGTCTTGAAATGACAGAGTTGCTTCCCAGCGACTGCAAGAGTTTCAGCTCATTGCCTTTTGGTCCGCAAGGCCTAAGGGGTTTGGAACCACCTGAAAGCTTACTTTTAGCTCTCAAAGAGAAAGTTTTACCAAAGGGTTTGACAGAGGGAAAGGAATCGTTTTATCATCCTAGTACTAGCAAGAATCCCTGGAAAGATAACAACTGAATGACAGTTAGTAGGATTGTCTCCATTTTCACTTAAACAACATAGGCATGTAAACAATGTGCTAGGGACTTGGAAAAAAACATTTAGACTCTTTTACAGATGGGTAAATTGAGACAGGAAAGTTAAGAGATATTTGTTGACTGAATCAATGAAATGTTAGTTTAAGTTCTCCTTGTATTTTTACCGGAGATGTTTCTTTAAAAAAAATAATGTTGACTCAGCTTGGCTACTTGGTATAAAACACAGGTGTGTCAATTCATGGACTTCAAACCTCCTTATGAAGCACAAACACAGTTTTAGTTACTAATGCCTGGTAAGTAGGACAGAAGCTGTTGGGTGAACAAACAGCTTGTTTGTTTGAAGTGTAGAAAGATCATTTATGAAGCTGATTACATTTCCTTTGTAGACATTACTAGTTCCTCTGGCCAACCTGGAAAATCTATAGGCAAAAAACAACGCAAGTCAAACAATAAATTCAGTACCAAATGTGTTCGGGATTTTGGTCCTCGACTATCCTAGGAGGTAGAATCTTAATTCTAGCAAATTCTAAAATTTGCTGAGCTTTTAGAAAAGGCCCTAGGAAAACTGACTTTCCTTTAAAGCCAGAACTAATCAGAATCCTATTGTAGTAGCTGGACAAGAAGCATCGGGCCTTAAATCATCATATTATCTGTGAAAATAATAATATAATGATAAAAACATATTTATAGGGTGCCTTAAGGATGACGAAGTGCTGGAGAGATAAATGTTGCTATTGTCTCCATGTTACAGATGAGGAAACTAAGGGTGAGAGAGAGAGGGCCAAGTGACTTGTCTGAGTTCACATAGCCAGTAGGTGTTTGAGATAATATTCACTCAAAATATATATTGTAATGGCCTTCATGGCTTCTGAACCAGAAGAGATAGCTAATCAGAACATTTTTAATAAGATTAGAAAGTTGTTTTGTTCAGCAGGGAGGAAAAAAAAACTAGGGGCTAGCAGGCTTTTCCTTTTTTATAAGAGAAAAAAATAAACTTTAGTTGGAATTTCAAACTTCAATAAATCTGCAATGTTATCAGTGTTGATATTCTCCCTAATGCTACATCTTCCAATCTCTGTAAACCTTAGTAAATAATTTTGTGATTAAAAAAATGCTCACCTTGCAGCCAACCTTCATGAGAAGCCTCTTGAAATTGAACCTTGAGTGATAGCCATCCAACTCATCTCTGGCCCCATATTTGAGGTTTTTCCACATTTGTAGGACCAGCATTCCAAGGGCATAATTTTCTCAAGAACTTGGATCTCCCCCAAGAACAGGAGGATTTTAAGACCTCTTTGTTTAAGTTGTCACATGGGTACAATATACTCTGTACTCAACCTTAGTAAGGAATACACCTCGTCTTACATGGAACTGTAATCCATTCAATCCGCAAGCATTTATTAAGCACTTAATACTGACAGGCACTGTGTTCAGCCTTAGGAATACAAAGAAAAAGAAAAAAGAAACAGTCCCTGCCTTCAAAGAGGTCACATTCTAATGGGGGAGACGACATATATAAATCAGAACGTACAAGTTAACCACAGAGTAAATGGAAGATAACCTTCTAGGCTGTGGTACTAGAATTGTAGGGATCGGGAAAGATCTCATGGAGGTTGGTCTGAAAGGAGCCAGGTATCCCAAGAGTCAGAGGCTGGGAGAGAGGGGGAATATTCAAGGCATGTGGAACGGTCAGTGGAGAGAAAGGCTGGGAGATAAGAAATGGAATTTTGAGTGGCAAGATCAACAAGTTGTCTAGCTGAATCATAATGTGTGGAGAAGAGATAATACTAGAAGGCTGGAAAGGGAGGAAGGAGCCAAGTTGTGTAGAGTTCTAAATATCAAACCCAGGTCCCGAAATGTAGGCTTTGGAGTGGTCTCAGCACCAAGGAACATAATAACACCCACCTGGGCCACTCTCCCCCTTCCCACCACCCCCTCCCTATTAATATTAACACCATCTTTCTTTCTATTTCTTGCTCTGGGGACAGCAATCAAATCAAACACTACCATAGAGCGTCCATCAGCCTTCTTTCTGATTTTCCAGACAAAACCTTCTTTCCTTGGCCACCAGTCCCATAAATGTGTTGGTGGTCTCCTTCTATTAGAACGTAAGTTCCTTGTGAGCAAGGACTATATCACTTTTGTATGTAGATCTCCATGGCCTAGAATGGTGTCTGACACATAATAGGCATGGCACTTATGAAGTTCTTTTTGAGCAGTTATCTAAAGTTGAAACGTTGATCTCCTACCTAAAGCTAAGCAGCTAGGTAGTGCAGTGGATAGAGCTCTGGACCTGGAGTCAAGAAGACCAAAGTTCAAATCCAGCCTCAGACACTCCTAGAACTGTGACTCTTGGCAAGTGTCCTTAATCTCTCTTCCTCAGCTTTCCCATCTGTATAATGGGGATAATAATAGCACCTGCTTCCCAGAGGTATTTGTGAAGGTCAAATGAGTGAACATATATGAAGGGTTTTCAAACCTTAAAGCATGATATCAATGTTCACTGTTTATTATTACTATTACTTAGCTCATCCACTTCAAAACTTATGTATTTTGTTATGTAGAAATATGATGCCTTCCCAGAATTCAGAAGTTAAAACAGAAAAAAATGCTTAGGTTCCCCATCTAAGTTCTCTTCCTCTCCATTGGTGGCAGACAGACCCCCTAGAAATAGAAATGCTCTGATGCTGGATTGTTGGAGGTTTACCTCCACCCTCCACCCTCTACTTCCTAATCCAGGTGCAGTGACCACTTTGCTCTTTGGAGTAGCTTCTTGCCGACATATCAGGGAGCGTCACCAATCACAGCAAGCCAAGAATGGAATGATGCTTTGAGAGAATACAAGGCACCTTTGTAAGCTCAGCCCCCAGGGCTTTGTGCTTCATCTTCCCTGATCACCAGGTACCCTCGACAACCCACTGTAAAGGATTCAGCATCTCTCAGGCTCCCAGCAGGAAAGCCTTTGAGAACCTGCTATTGGAAATAGCTCCCAACCTGCGGCTCCCGCAGGTATTTTTAGGTCCTGTCTTGAAGACATGGAAACTTTCATACATGTCAGCTTCTTTGTCTGGAATCACTGCAACTCCAGACGTGTCATTGAAATGGGGTATAATTGTGGTCTCCTCCTCTCTCAATCCACCCACCAATCTGAACTCGGCTAAAGAAGTTTCCTGCTGTGCCACAGAGAGTATTTAGAGTCTTTCCTAGCAAAGCAAAGTCAAAATGGATTCTTTTAAAATGTGTTGATCAAGAGGAAAATCCATTGGGGCCTTTGAATTTGGGGCTGATGCGGGGAGGGATATTTCATCTGGTTTGTGGAAACCTGCTCTGAGCTCTTCCTTGCAAGATGGAGAAAGCACAGTCAGAGAAGTTGGTCTTGATCTGACATATACATACATACATACATACATATATGTATATATATATAATCACAATAATTTTGTTATATCAATGGCTATTATTAATATGAGGCTTTCTCGTAAATAATTATAATTGTCAGTCTTCGGGTTTAGTCTGACATTGTGAAAACTTACAAGAAGGAAAAAAATCATACAGAATACATGAGTTTCAGGAAAGCATATGAACAGAGGGAAATAGCACTCAAGTTCCAAAAGGTACTGGAAAATAATCTCCCTGTGGGGGATACCAGTGAGGCTGGTGGAGAAGATAGACCCTTCAGGGCTAGAGGAGAACATCTTGGCTGGTGACCTTTTAGCTGGAATATTGCAGGTTACATAGTGTCCTGTCGGAGCCAGAAGTACCCTCAAGGGCCCATAATGGGTTAATGCTTGGCAAAGTACTTTGCATACTGTAAAACACTACCTAAATGTAAAAGCTCTATTACTAAGGTATTCTAGTGAATTCACTGGACAAAAGGCCCTACAGAAAGTGGCATAGTCTGTCAAAATAAAAAGCCACCCGTTATAGGGACGCCGCTGATCTTTGTTAATAAACTTTTCCTTCTGACGAGGATCAGGGAAAAGACAACTGGGAAGAAGAATGGCAAGGATAATGAGAAAAAACACGAAGTTTTAAAAATACATATAAATGAAAATATACTCAGAGGAATTTTTTTCCTATAAAAATCATTGACTATATTATGAGCTATTCCTCTTTCTCTCCATTATCCAAGTTGAGCAGAGTCTAGCTGCTTAATCAACAGTTATGCCGATGTTCACCTGATGGCACGTATAAGAATTAAAGACATAATGTTTAGAAGGACATACTTAGCTTGTATAAAATGTGCCTTATAAGGCCAGACCCAGTGATGGTAAACACCACAACCTGATTTAATCTGAATGTGTTAGAACTGTGTTAGAATAGACAGTCTCTAAAGTTCTCTAAAACCAGCTCGAAATCTATGGTCTTACATGTGGTATTAATAATAATAGTAGGAATAATAATCCCTGGTATGTAGGCAACTTTTTGGTGTGTATTATCTCATTTGAGCCTCACAACAATCCTTTTTTCATCATTGTTTCACATTTTACAAATGAGTAAATTCAGTCTTAGAGAGGTTAAGATATTTGCCTATGGTCACACAGCTAAAGTAGCAGAAACAGGATTTGAACCCAAGTCTTCCAGGCCATCCATTATGCCAAGGCTTTCCTTGAATATTTCAAAGTAAAGAAGTTTTCAGTTGAATATTATTGGTTCTCAGATTATGGTGGATGAATAATTTCCCCAAGTTCTCTCTTTTATCACCCAGTTTTAAAACTCTTTAAGTCACTTGCTCTCAAGGCTTAGTTTGCTTATGTAAAAAAAAAAACATAGTTGGACTAAGTATTCTATGACATCTCTTTCAGTTCTAACATTCTGGACTCCTATGAGTGGGATCATTGACTCTGAACATTATTCTCCTTGCAGTAGCTCAGAAACTATAGTCCCTCTTCTGACTTTTGAAATGTGCTTGTATGCAAATGCTAAGTAATTATGAAAACAATCAGGAAAAAATGGAAAATATTATCTGAATTGGTGATCTCTCTCCTTTCTGCTACCCCCAACCCTGAAACAAATGATGGGTGGTAACTCCCAGGGCTTGTTCTTTCCTTCAGGGGGGTTAGGGATAGACTTAACAAGAAAAATGGGGAGCAAGAACATAGGGCAGGCCTACATGTATGACTAAACGTCAGGTTTCACATGCAGAGCTATAATTAAAGGCCAAGCTGACAGATAACTATAAAATCAGATTGGTTCCTTTACACATGGAAGAAAAACACAATGTTGCATTGCAACCCAAGCTTTTTGGTAAATTGAAATTACAGTTTTATTTGAAGCTATTTTTAAAGGTTCATTAATTAAAAATTGGAGGCTGTACCAATGCAAAAAGTGCCATGAAGAGGTTAGATTTGATGATCACCAAGGCTTATAATTAAAAGACTATGTTACCTGAATATCGCATGTACTGAATGCATGTTTGTATATTTTCTTATTGAGAATAAACAAAATCAGGAGAAAAAAATAGAAAAGATATGTGCAAAATGTAATGATAATGGTTGACTTCTAAACAGCCAAGGAAATTATAGTCATCTTATGTGTGGGAAAGGAACAAACACCTCTTAATTGCATTTCATTATAACGTACCTTTCTCTGCTCGGTTGTATATATTAATTATAAAAATCATGTTGCAGAGACGAGGAGCTCTACAATAGGTTTTATCCCCCCTTAATGCTGTCTGCAGCAGGATGAAAGAACAATATAATCTGTCATCCACAGAAAGAGCTTTCAAAGACAAAATCATAAAAAGAATGAAAGGCTATTATATAAAAAAGAAAAAAATGCTTTGATTTCACAGATTTTCCACTTATTAATGTTTAAGGTTATCTGTTCTTTTTAAAAGTATCTTCTCATATTGTTTTGTATGTGTATGTTCGGGTAACATCACTTTTTGATAACTGTATCACATGGCATCTGCATTACGTAGATAATCATTAATGGATGGGGGAGTGGGTGGGAAGAAGCATTATTATGGAAAAAGGCTGTACAGGACTTGAACAAGTTTCCAAAGGAAGATAGGATAAATAAATTGCATGGGCTCTCCAGCAACGAAGACAAACTATTGATAAAAATAACTAGCTGTTTTCCATGTTGTTGTGAGGTCAGAGCAAGAGGAAATGGACTTGAGGATAGCAGAAGAAACAAATCAAGAATTAAGAAGGACTAAGGTGGATAGACTACTAGGCCTGGGGTCAGGAAGACCTGAGTTCAAATGTGACCACAGACACTTATTAGCTGTGCGACCCAGGGCAAGTCACTTAGCCCTGTTTGCCTCAGTTTCCTTATCTGTGAAGTGAGCTGCAGAAGGAAATACTCCAGTATCTCTACCGAGAAAACCTCAAATGGAGTCATGAAGAGTTGGCTTAGATAACCCTCCTTCTTGACGATCTTTAAAAGAAGGATAGACATCTGCCTGAGAAGTTTAAGAATGGTCCTGGCTAGAGGTAGGGGGATGAAAAAATTGATCTTTCCAAGTCCACTTCTAGTCTGTGTATTCTTTCATAATTTGACATCTCTACAAACACCTCAGGGATAAGAAGCCTGGAAAGCATCAGAAGAAAGTGATGGTCCTTGCTGGGGAATTTTAAAATTCTGCTTTTTGGTGGAGAGAGAATGGTATTATCTTCCAATGTAAGACAAATCTGAGAATTGAGCCTTCTGCTCTGGGAAAAATTTAATTCAATCTAATAAAAATTTCTTAAGTATATATGTAAGCACTGAGATAGGCCCTGTAAATATAAAGACAAAAAACAGAACTGTCCCTGCCATTATTGAACTTATATTACATTGGGGAATAATAGAACTATGTGCCAAGCCCGGTAATTTTGTGTTTTAATGCAATTTTTTCAGATAATCAAGTGAATTCATGATCCTGGTTCCTCAATCTCTTTCAAATAGGCTTTTAAAAACTTGCCAATTGAGTGATTATGACCAAAATAGAATGGAGCCCTGGCACACTGATCAATTGGGGGTGATTTGTGTATCTTATTAGCATTCACAGGAATGACCTTCACACATTAAGGACAGATATTGAAACACCTCCATAAACCGTGATTTCATCACTGTGGGAATACTCCTACCAACTGTGAAGATAGAATTCCTCTATTACTTAGTAGATGGTCTTTGGGAGTTCCTATGACTGAAAAATTCACCACTCATCAATGAACCTGGTAATGAGTCTCTTAGACCTTAACAAGATTGATTGGTCATCTATGTTTCCAAACCTGATCAGCAAAAGCCCATGTCCTTCTAACCCAATACTCTCTTAGACCTGCTAGATGGTGATGAATCATGGGAACATCATTATTCCGAAGGAACTCAATGAAATAACCTAAAGCAGAGGGGTCAAACTGTGGCCCATCAGCAAACTACTAAGTATTTCCAGACACAGACTAAAATGTAATTGGGAAATGTTTAACAAAATAAATTAAAAAAACAATACAACATAAATAATGTGAATTTGTGGTTTTCCAAGCAAATATGCCACCAACAGGGATCAATTTCTATTGGAGTTTGATACCACTGACCTCCTTTGTTTTTGAAGAGGACCAATGACATCACAGGATGATGTCTTAACTTGTGTGTAATTTGGATTTAAGTGAGGCAGAGTTGCACAAAGTCATGAACCCTCATTCTCCCTTCCAGAGTCATCAAAGTTCTTTGGGAAGACAAAAGTCTAAATGATTGGCAGTGGCCTGGGATGCAGTGGATGACCCTGCCATCTTTGAGTCTGAACAAGCTCTAAGCCCTCTACAGCATCTGCCTTCATGGTCATTGAAATAAATTGTTCTTATCTACCCAATCACCTGGGGGAGGTCTTCACATTTTGGAGGTAGACAACCCCTTACCTCACTGACAAATTTTTGAGGCTCATAGGTACCTTTAAACCTAGCTTAGCCCATCTGCCAAGATGGTTTTACCAGGATGTGGCCACTACTAAAACTACAACTTTCTGGATCCATGGCTTAGAGTCTAAAGGACAATGGAAAGAGATATACTCGACATAAGCTGCCTGCAGCATGCCACTACTTATGAGAAGTAATGATTGGAAGGAACTGAAACAGTGATTTTTTTTTACATAGATGAGTCCTTATAGTCAAGAGACTCCATCAACTAGTGAAGGTTAGCCCTTAAAGTTAGAGTTAACTAGAGCAGAGGTGTCAAATACACATCTGTAACGCTTCTGAGTGGGGCCTAAACCAGATTAAAGTATAATTGGAAACATAAATAAAAATATAATAAAGCATAGACAAAACTGTATTTCAAAACCAAATCAATATTCAAGCCCACAGGGATGTCTATGTTTGGTGAATGGCTGAACGAATTGTGGTATAGGAAAAGGGATATTATTGAATATCATGAAGAAAGAGATGATTTTCAGAGAAACCTGAAGCAACTTGTATGGACTGATGAAGAGTAAGATGAGCAGAGGGAACAATTGGTATGATAATATCAATATTGTAAAAAAAATTCTGAAGAACGTAAGAACTCATCAGGACAACAATCAACCAATTTAGAGAACCAATGCTGAAGAATGCTGCCTACCTTGTATCCTTTTGCCTCATTTAAACTTGGAAATGTAAAATACTGCTTGGAAAAAATAGAAATAAATACAGAAAACAGTAGTAAACTGATGAATAAATTTTGCATTAAAAACATCTAGGATAATGACTTAGAGGAAAGAACAGATCAATAAAAACACAATGGAAAAAATAAGTGTGGTCAATTGATACACAACAATCACCAAACCCCTGACTTTGAAACAGAAGACTATGTAGCCTCTCTTTCATTCATCCTATGAGTATTCATCAAACACCTACTATGTGCTAAGTACTATGCTAGGTAATGGAGATAGAAAAGCAAAACTGAAACAATCTCTGCTCTAAAAGGATTTACTTTCTACTGGTGAGATGGAGGATAACACATGTGTACATTAAGTTGGTACAAAATATATAAAAACAAAATGCAACATAATTTCCAAGGTGAGGGCAATTCCAACTAGAGAGAGGTACAGGGCAAGCTTCATGTAGGAGGTGGTACTTTTGCTGAGTCTTGAAGGAAGCTAGGGATTCTAAAAGGCAGAGATGAGGAGGGAGCGCATTCCAGGCAGGGAAGACAGAAAAAAAGCATGCAACTGAAAATGCCTTTGAGAGGAGACATGAACAGATACACATTTCATTGTTGTTATGTTGATTTAGTTGCGTCCAAATCTCCGTGACCCCACTGGGGTTTTCTTGGCAAGGATACTGGAATAGCTTGCTATCTCCCTCTCCAGCTCATTTTTGCAGAGAGGAACTAAGACAAACAGGGTTAAGCAATTTGGCCAGAGTCACACATCTAGTAAGTGTCTGAAGCTGGATTTGAGTTCAGGGCCTCCTGACTCCAGGGCCTGTGCTCTACCCACTGTGCCACCTAGCTATCCTACATATACATACACGTATACATACGCATATGTGTAAATATACATGTACATGCATATTAGTACACATATATGTACATATGCACATATATACACATACACACATAGATCCAGATACACATACATGCACATGCACATACATATACACATACATATACATGAGAGGACTGTAACTGCGATTCCATTGGTACAAGCAAATCTTGTTCCAATGAGCAATATCTCTCTACCAATGTAGGGTGGCACTTTGTCTGCAACATGATTATCCAAAGCATTGAAACATTAAGTGACTTACAAGGTCAGGTGGCCAGTATGTGTCAGGGGCTAGTTTTGAACTCAAGTCTTCCTGGCTTTTAGGCTTCACTACCCAGTGTTGCCCGTGTCTGTATAGGTACTTACTTCTATTACACAGGATATAAAATGTTCATTTTCACCTCTATTCAGACATGAGACCCCCTCACTATATTTAGTGATCAATGCCTTCTTCTAGCCCCCTTACAGAATGGGAGCAGAAGGGATTCCCATTCATGATACTTCCTTTTGATTCTATTCAATTCAATATCTTTCAGGCACCTAAAATGTGCCAGACTCTGCTCAGTGCTGGGGATATAAAATGAAATATGATGGTTTTTACCCTCAAAGAACTTGCAGTCTATTAGGAAGAGTATGACATGTTCACAAAAATATTATAAAGGTTATCACATGTGAAAGAGGTGGAGGAGAGACCCAGATAAAGTTCCCTGGGAGAATTTGAGGAAGGAATGATACTTCCCACACATGCACAATAGATAAAGCATAGAAGCAAGAGGCTTGGACACTTGGTCTCACTTGTGGAGTTTGGAGGAACTAAGGGGATTTAAAAAAAAAAGTCTTTGCACAAACTTCTGAGTTCCTTACCTTATTAACTACTATTCCTTCTGATGTGACAAGAATGTCTTTCCTATTTGGTAGCTGATGCTTCAATCAAATGCTTCTGTCACACAGTGATTTGTGGTTGCCTCTGAAACTCCTAGATCTGACAGCTTTCCAGGAGAAGGAAGACCCATGCTTATCACAGCATCAAAGATAACACCTCTTATTCCTCAGCCTGAGGCTGGACCTCTGCTCAGTAAACTATGCTCATTCCTATGCTGAGATGCCCTCAGAAAATCTAGGAAGTTGATTCTGCCTCCACAATATCCACCCCCTTCTCTCTATTCGCTCAGCCACTATTCTAGTTTACTCCTTCATTACCTCTTGCCTAGACCTTTACTAGACCTCCTCAGCTTCCATGGATCTGATTAATATCTTTAGAGAGGACTCTCAAGCCTATTTATGAAAGTCCTCATCTCTTTCCTGAGCTCTAGACCCATATCTCCAAATGTTATTGGAATTTTTAACTGGCCATCCCAGAGATGTATCAAATTCAATGTCTTTCCTCCCAAATGCACCATTTTTCCAGACTTCATTATTTATATTGAAGGTGCCACCATCTTTTCATCATCTAGTTCTACAACCATGGCACTCTCTAGCCTCACTTTCCCTCTAAACAAAATTGTGTCCAGCATCCCCTATGCTCATAGTTTTATCCCCAAAGGGCTGTCACACAAATTCAATTCCAGAAACATTTATGGCTGAATTCCTCCTTTAATGTTAGTAGCTCTTAATGACAATGTATTAAAAACTCCCAGGGAGCTGTTTGCATTTCTTTTTTAATTTTTAGTTTTAGTTTTAGTTTACAACACACGGTTCTACATAATTTTGAGTTCCAGATTTTCTCCTCTCCCTCCCCCTCCCTCCCCACGACGGCATGGAATCTCATGTAACTACCACGTATAACTTCACATTGAATTAATTCATACACTAGTCAAGTTGTGGAGAAGAATTATGACCAATACAATGAATCATGAGAAAGAAGAAACAGAACCAAAAAAAAAACCCAAAAACAAAAACAAAAGAGAAGGAAAAAAGGCAAGCATGAAGTGTGCCTCAATCTGCATTCAAACTTTATAGTTCTTTCTCTGGATGTAGATAGCATTCTCCATCACGAGTCCTTTGGAGTTGTCCTTGCACTTTGCGTTGCTGAGAAGAGCAAAGTTTGTCAGGGTTCGTCTCATGGAATCCATATATCTGTGGTTGTGTACAATGTTCTCCTGGCTCTGCTCCGCTCACTCAGCATTATGTCGTGTAGGTTTTTCCAGGTTGTTATGAACTCCATATCATCCCTATTTCTTATGGCACAATAGTATTCCATTACCTTCATATACCACAGCTTGTTCAGCCATTCCCCAATTGATGGGCATCCCTTTGATTTCCAATTCTTGGCTACCACAAAAAGAGCCACAATAAATATTTTTCTGCATATGGGCCCTTTTCCCGCTTGTGTGATTTCTTTGGGATACAACCCTAGAAGTGGTATTGCTGGGTCAAAGGGTATGAACATTCCTGTGGCCCTTTGGGCGTAGTTCCAAATTACTCTCCAAAATGGCTGGATCATCTCACAACTCCACCAGCAATGTGACAATGTTCCAATTTTCCCATATCCTCTCCAGCATTTATCATTTTCCTGTTTTGTTATTTTAGCCAATCTGACAGGAGAGATGTGGTATCTAAGAGTTGTTTTGATTTGCATTTCTCTAATCAGTAGTGATTTAGAGCATTTTTTCATATGCCTATAGATAGCTTTAATTTCTTCCTCTGAAAACTGCCTGTTCATATCCTTTGACCATTTCTCAATTGGGGAATGGCTTGTATTCCTATATATTTGGCTCAATTCCCTGTATATTTTAGAAATGAGGCCTTTATCAGAGATACTAGTTGTAAAGAATTTCTCCCAATTTTCTTCTTCCCTCCTAATTTTTGTTGCATTGGCTTTTTTTGTACAAAACCTTTCAATTTAACATAATCAAAATTATCCATTTTGCATTTTGTAATGCTCTCTAACTCTTGTTGGATATTTCACAAAAACTGTTGGGAAAATTGGAAAATGGTAGGGCAGAAACTGGGCATAGACCAATATCTTACACCATATACCAAAATAAAGTCAAAATGCGTTCATGATTTAGGAGTAAAGGCTGATACTATAAGTAATTTGGGAGAGCAAGGAATAGTTTACTTAACAGATTTATGGAAAAGAAAAGAATTCATGACCCAACAAGAGTTAGAGAGCATTACAGAATGCAAAATGGATAATTTTGATTATGTTAAATTGAAAGGTTTTTGTACCAAAAAAAAGCCAATGTTTGGATTTTTAATGGAGGTTTCCTGGAGATAAGACCTTAAGTCAGAGGTTCTCAACCAGTTTTTGCATCATGGACCCTGTTGTCATTTTTATGAAACCTATGGACCTTGTCTGAGAATAATATTTTTTAAGTGCATAAAACACACAGGACTAGAAAGGGAAATATAGTTTAGGAGAAATCAAGGTGTATTTCCCCCCGACCAAGTTCACAGACCCCCAACATCTCTATTCATGGACTTAAGTCAAAGGAATTCAATTATAATGGTGGATTTTCAGACAGATTGGTGGGGAAGAGAAGTTGTACAAAAGGGGATTTTTACAATGGCTCAGATTTGGCCTGTTTTGCCTCTACCTAAGGCTGGCCCTGTTTCCACAATGGCAGGGCGTCTAGTCATGCCATGTCACTTCCTCCCCGGCTAGGCTCAGTGCTACCAATAGGGGAAAACACTGCTTTGGTGCTTTGGAAATCTTTACACTTACCATCCCCCCTCTGAGTTGCTCTGCAACATTCCTCTCCCCTCTTTTGCCCCTTTTTCTCTCCTTTTTCAGATCCTGCTTCCTACCAATATGGAATTGGGGGCAGAATTAGGATGTAGGAGCAGGATCACTGACTTCCTGTTATTTCTCCTCCTTCCCAATACCCCTTCCCCTAACTAGCCAAACTATTTTCTAAAATATGTAAGCTACCTCCCCCCACCCACCCACCCCCTGGGACAATGAGGAAATTCCTGGCTGCTTTCATTTTCTTATATATGATCACTTCACAGCTTAGGATGTTGGGAGGATTTTTTTTTGTTTTGTTTTGTGTTGTTTTTTCACATGCATCAAAGTTTTTAAATCAGTCTTTTTATTGATGGTGCCACAAGCTGCTGATTAACTTTTCAATCAAAGATGCTTATACTATTCAAGCATATGCAGGTGATAGGAATTTCAGCTTTTGGATACACCTAAATAAGTCATTTAACTGGCTTTCTCAGTAATTCCAGAAGCCCTGAAGTTCTCAAGAAAACGAAACCTTTGAGGTGCCCTCTGTCTGCTGGCTTAAAGTCCCCAGTGAAGAGAGATGTCTCTAAACCAAGCACTTCAGCTCCCATTATCCTTATGTATATTTATTTATTCATTGTAGGCCAATGGGCTAGATCCTCCCAGCATGGAAGAGGAAAATCAAAGGCAAAATAAACTAATGCTTTCATTTCCTTTTCTCCTTCAAGTTCCTATGCATTTGGTACACTTGGTTAAGGCATTTTCTGATGCAATCTCACCTTTCTGATAAATAAGCAAGTCTCTTTTGTGTACTCAGTTTCTCCAGGATTTACATGGAGCTTCTGAACAGACGAAACAAAATAATAATAGTAGAATGATAGTAGAAACGCAGCCTGACTTTTTCCTGAATAAAAGCTACAGATTCCCTGAATTTGAGTACATTCGGCCAAATCATGCCCTGCTCTTTTCAATATTTTTCTACATCACTTGAAGACAGTGCAATGCTTATCAAATTTACCAATAATGTGAAATTAGGCAAGATAGGGAATACGTATGATGACAGAATCAGAATCCTGAAAGGCGTCGGCAGGCTGGAACAATGGATGAATAGAACAATATGAAACCTAATGTGGATAAAAGTAAGGTCCCACATTCAGGTTTTAAAAAAAAGTAAATGCATGAGTATAAGAGAGAGGAGATGTAGCTTAATAGTTGTTCATATGAAAAAGACCTACTGGGTACATAGCAAGCCTGGCATGAGTCACCATTGTGATATGTCTCCACAAAAGCTAATGTAAGCTGAGGAAGCATTCATTTTATTATTTTCTAAGATTTTCTTTTTGTTCTGAACTTAACAAACATCAAGAAAGTAAGAATTTTTGCATGTATAGTATAATATAAAAAATGGAGATAGCACATAAAACTGTAAATCTATACTATGTATAGCTGGCTTTTCTTTTTAAATATGTAATAAATTCAGTATGTACTATTCAAAGCAGTCCTGCTTGTTTGTGATTCTTTCTGGCCTCCTTTCTGTTCTCTTCTATGCATTTAAAAAATGCTTCAATGACCCTCTTTTCTTTCTTTTTTGGTTTCCCTATCCCCCCTCTCCCTCCTACTACATACCCTTTCTCACTGGAAGAAATAAAGAAAAGAAAAAAAACTTTTGAAACAAGTATGTATAGTTAAGCTAAAAAAATTCCCACACTCAATGCCTGCATCCAAAAGTGTAGGTCTTATTCTGCATGTTGAGTCCATCACCTCTCTGTCAGGAGGTATTTAGTAGGCAACATTCTTTTTTTTTTAATGGGATCCAGCACATAGAGGAAAAAGGCCCAGTGTATTCTGGGCTGGTCAGAGGACAACTGGAATAATCTGGTGACATCTAGGTACTACATTTTAAAGGGCACATTATCAGATTGAAGCACATCCAGAAGAGGGAAACTGGGATGTTGACAGGTCAGAAACATACCATATGGGAAACCGTTGAGGGAACTGAGAAGAAAAGACTTGCTCCGGACACAATCCCTATCTTCTAGTATTGAAAGGGCTGTCACATGGCAGATGGATTAGACACTCTTTGTTGCTTCAGAGTGCAATCTAAAGCCAATGAGCAGAAGTTGCAAGAAGGCAGATTTTGGCCCCAGTAAAGATTCTAAGTATTAGAACTATCTGGGAATGGGATGGGCTGCCTAATGAGGCAGTAAGTTGCCTCTTACTGGACATGTTTAGAGTATGTATGCACTCCCTCAGGGATGCTGTAGAAGGTATTTCTAAGAGACTCTGAAAAGGTAGCAGATGTGTTCCTGAGGAGAAGAGAGATCACAGCTGCCTATCTTAATTGATTACCACCTGGCTTAGAAAGAATCACTCAGGATATTTTCAAGACAGTGGTAATTGGTGGAGAAAGCACAAACACCATAGTGTCAGTGTTAGAGGGAATTGAGAGCTATGAAGTAGTGAGTACGAAAGATAGTATACAAAGAATTAGTGTTGGATTCGGAGTGATTATTGGCATGAGTTAAACAAAAAGTAATAGCTTAGTGATGGGACTATGGAATCTGAAAGTGTGTGTGTGTGTGTGTGTGTGTGTGTGTGTGTGTGTGTGTGACTAGATGCAGCTATTGATCTCAGCAAATGGGATGCCTTCAGGTATGGGAGGTCACTTGAGTGTTAGAGAATTACGAGACAGTACATATCCTAAGTGGATGCTGGGGTACTCTACTCCTGCTTTAGGTTTTGACATATGAATGTATGCTGGGTCCTGCAGCTCTCCTACAGAGTGGTTCTGGCCTTTAAGAATCCTGGATATGTGAAATACCTTCATAGCATAGTCTCTGCATGAGAATAGAGAGAGTATCTGCTTAAGTAGACCCTGAGTCATTGATAGAATCGGTGTGTGTATGTGTGTTTCACTAAACTTGTGTTGAGTTTGGTGACCTCTAAAATCCCATCCTCTGGGATGATGTGATTCTTTGAAATCAACCAATATTTATTGGTTACATTTCATATATGTTTGGCTCAATTTTAAGTGGTGTGGGGATGCATTAGGAAACAGGTCCTGCCCTCAAAAGTTTTTGTAGTTGGCATGTGCTCAGGCCCTCCTGATAGACTTTATTGAATTCTCCCACTTCTGTTTAGTTGACAACTGTTGTAAAACACCTTTCCCATCTTCCTTTCCTGTACCCTTCTACCTTTCCCTGTAGCCAGAATGGACTTTGTTTTCTTTGAATGACTCAGCTTGCCTCGTTGAGCTTCCCTGGACGCTGGGGCTTGCTCTTCCGGGGTAGGACCAGAGCTTCCTGTGTGATGAGTCGTGGCGCTGGCTGAGGGGAGGTGTGTTAACGTGGTCTACGCTGGGGGAGGGGCCAAGTCAAGAACCAATCGGCCCTGGTCATTCAGGCGGCGCTTGATGATGTCAAAAACTCTATAAGAGGGGAGAGGACAGCTTGAAGCTCCTCCTTTCCTTTTCCGGTTGGAGCCAGAGACGCCTACAGCCGAAGCTGAGCTGCCGGTAGCTGAGCTGACTAGAGGCTGGTGGGTAATCTTCTTACTGTAGAGGGGAAGCATGTATACGATTTTGCCTTATACCATCTCGCTTCTCTGTGGCCTCCTAGTTACTCTTGTGAGGCGGACTTATTGGGCCTGGAAGCTTTTGATGAAAATATCAAAATGGGGACGCTGGTTTGTGGGATTGTTACTGTGGAGTGTAAATACATGCTTTAGTTCTCCTGCCTTCTGCCTAGAGAATTCCTTATATCCTGCGGTTCCGGACCTTTTAGGCACATATGAGATTCTCTTTGAAATCATAAATTCTGCCTTCCTAATATATTCCCCCAAAGGGCAGGTGGTATGGATGTGGTCAGAGCTGTGACCATGAAGATTAAGAGGGCCATTTTGGTCCCCTCCACCAAACACCACTCCGAGACTTGTTTCACCTTTCTGCAAGCCAAGATCTTCTGCATCTGTTCCAATCCCATCTATCAGTCTCTGATTCTCTTTGTGACAACAATGACCCAAACCTTCCACCACCACCACCACCACCTCCAAACCATACCCTGCCACACAAACACAGACAGAAGCATTTTTACAGATTGCAAATGACCAATGACCTGAAATCAGGATATTTTCAGTGTTTTTGTTCCTTGGTGTTAATTCATCAACACCTAAACTTCTAGATTCTTGACCCCAGCTATGTTTTTCCCATGTTCTACCTTAACTGATTAACTCTTCACCTTCCACACCTTTGGCTTGCTTTGGACTGAAAAATGAACCATCCTTTGCCTCTGTCCTGACTTTCTGGCTTCTAAATTTTAACTCATCTTCAACCATTCTCCCTGGCCTCTATTCTTTTAGCTTAAATTAGAGAACCTATGCAGTTTCACTTGTATTTTGCATATCTCCTGTTCAGACTGTTGCTTGGTTCTTCTATTCCCACTCCCAGCCTGACTAGTTCTAATTGGCTATCACCCATGACCCCCACGTAACATCTAACTTCTTTTATCCCTAAATAGCAAGCACAGAAAAGGCAAAATGTGTATGTGGGGTGGGGAAAGTAGGACAAAAACCAAGAGGCCAGTTGTGTAGAGGATTGTGTAGAGAATAAAGAGACAGAAGGTAGAAACAGAAGAAAGAAACTATATTTCTCCACTTAACTGCCTAGTTTGTTAGTGGTTTGTTAATTTTAATCACTTTGTTCCTTCCTCACCTCTGCCTCTTGGAATCCCTGATTTCTTTTAGGACTCAGCTCAAGGGCTGTCTCCTACATGAAGCCCTTCCTGATTCCCTCCAGCTACAAGAATTCTCCTCCCCTAAGCACTTAGTTTGTGTTTACTCTATATATATTATATACTCTATATATATTATATCAGCTTCTTGAGGACAGGTACAATTTTCCTTTGGTCTTTCTGTCTCCAGTACCAGACAACGTTCCTGGCCCATAGTAAGTGTTTAGGGATTGATTGGTCCGTGTTGGTGTGTCTCTTAGACTGTAAACTCTTAGAAGATTGGATCACATGTAATTAAGTAACAGACTAACGTATTTGGGTGTTGAGTTCTTGAATGATGAGATCAGTACAATTCTTGCAGCAAGAGGTAGCATCTTATTCACAGCAGTAGAACTTTTCCCTACTCGTGAGAGTGTGACCTTGAACAAACACTTGGCTTCTCTTGGTTTCAGTTTCTACCTCTGTAAAATAAGGAGATCTTATTGGAATACATGATTCTTCAGGATGCTTTTTTTTTCTGACATCTTGTGAATATCAACTTCTAACCCATCTGGCTTCTTCCAACTGAATCATTCTTTTTTTTTGAGGGGTGAAGGCAAGACAATTGGGGTTAAGTGACTTGCCTAAGGTCACCCAGCTAGTAAGTGTGTCAAGTGCCTGAGGTCAAATTTGAACTCAGGTCCTCCTGACTCCAGGGCCAGTGCTCTACTCACTGCACCACCTAGCTGCCCCACACTTGAATCATTCTTGTGTCAGACCATGAAACTACCTGAGGCCAGGTGAAACAGAAATGTGAAGACAGCCATCATAAGTAAGACATGAATCCAGGAGGAGAGGGCCAAGGACCCTTTCCATGGAGGCCTAGTTGCACCAAGTAATACATTCAATTCCAAGGTAGTACAAAGGTGTAGCTCACCACCTGAATCAGGTTACACTTCCATCCCACTGCCAGGGACCTTTTGTCAAAGTTTAGTAAAGGAGAGTTTCTTATGACTTTAAGGCCAAGTCTGGTACTCGGATTTCAATACTCAAACTGATTCCTATTCTCAAACTTTAATTTCCTTCTCATCATGCAGAATTAAATGCTGAATACCATTCCTGGGTCTTCTAAAGACCAATCACCTGAAGGCTTTGTTTTCAACTTTTATATAAGTTTAAGCTTCCTCTTCCCCTGCTAAAATCTCTGCCAAAACAGTCATCAGCAATGAAATTTTTGTAGATAATTAGCATATCAAATCTCTGTAATAAGCTAATAATGTATTTCTTGGATTGTACCTCTCTAGTTTGCTGCTATTAATCTCAAATATTATTCATGACATTTGAAATATTCACATTAGCAGAAATTTTTCTGCTTGAAGAATTTCAACTAAAAGTCTACAACTTCAGTTCTCCATCTCACCTCCCTCTTCCCACCCACTCCATAATAGGTGAGATGTGATCCCCTCTTGTTGAGCAGGGTTAACCTTCAGGGAAAACAATATGAAGGGAAGTAATTATCCATTCACACCAAGCAGGTTGAGAATAAAGTTAGAAAATCACCTTCTCAGTGCTCACATGAAAAACATAATGTAGTTAATATTAAATAAAGAGATTGGGCAACCCTTCCCCTTTTTACAGTTTGCGCTGATGTGTCCTTGATGGGGGGCTGTTTTGTTTATGATTAATGAGTGACTCACCTTGAGTTGGGTTCCATTCAATGCATACCTCATTATGAATTTGAAGAGGTCATTTGTTCTCTGGATTTAAAAGAAAAGCCTCTTTGTACATTCAAAATGTACATCTTTGGATACAGAACCTTGGATACAGAACCTGACACTGAGTTAGGGGGCACAATTGTTCATGAATTTTTATTTGTTGTTTTTTTTTTATTTTTATAATTGTGAGAGAAATGCTCAAGTTAGACCCCAAATACAAACCTGGACCTCTAACACATGTCATAGAGAAAATGAGTACTAAATCTACTCTTATCCTTAAGGGGAAGTGAGAAACAAGTAAGTATTTATATAAGACCCAGGCCCTGTGCTGACTGCTTTTTACAAATGTTAACTCATTTGATCTCACAGCAGCCCTGGGAGATAGGTACTATTAATAACCCCATTTTACAGATGAGGAAAATGAGACAAATAGAAGTTAAATGACTTGCCCTGGGTCACACAGCTAGTACGTGTCTGAAGTAGAATTTGAATATAGGTCTTCCTGACTCCGGGCCTGGTACTCTATCCAGGACTACCTAGCTTCAAGATACTACCTAACTTCAGACCCTTATCAACTGTCACCCGAATTATTTCAACAGTAGCCTCATTGGTTGGGTTCCCTGTTCCAGTCTCCCTTTACAATCAATCCATTCCTCATAAGGCTGTCAAACTGATTTTCCTAAAGGGAGAATCTGACCAAAATCCCATGATTCTCTGTTACTTCAAGACCAATTATAAATTGCTCTATTTGGCATTGAAAGCCCTTAATAACCTAGTTCCAAACTATCTTTCAGGAGTTGTTGCTCATGGCTCTCCCTCCATGCCCACTATAGTCCAGCCAAGGTGGCCTCCTTGATATTCTTGCATCCCATCGGCTGCCTCATTGCCTTTTCCTGGATGCCTCCTTGGTCTAGAATTCACTCCCTCCTTCTCTCCATCTCCCAGAATCCCTAGTTTCCTTCAAGGCTCAATTTACCTCCTAGGTCTAGAATGTACTCCTTGCTTCTCTCCATCTTCCAGAATCCCTAGTTTCCTTCAAGGCTCAATTCACATGCCACCTACTACAAGGGATCATAGATTTGGAACTGGAAAGGACCTTAGAGTTCACTGAATCCAACCCCTTCATTTTATGGATAGAGGTACAGAGAGGTGACCAGGGTCACACAGTGAGTAAATGACTGAGGAGCCACTATCCTGTATACACCACCATTTCGTCATACTATATGGGCTTTCCCATCCCTTCCAGCTTCTAATGGCTCCCTCCCTCCCCTCTGCCAATCCCCTTGAGTGGATTTTGTATGCATGTGTATGTACAAACATGTACACATATATAGTGTACATGTGGGCACAAACACATACATGTAGACATGTGTATATGTGTGTCCGTGTATCTGTGCATACACATACACATATGTGTGTTTGTATTAAATACCTGTGATCTCCCTTTGAATGGACTCAACTTTGAGTGCAGGGATTGTGTTCACCCTTGTCTTTGTTTCTCCATCGCCTAGCATAGTGCTTGGCACTTAGAAACTCCTTCATAAATTTGGGGATCAATTAATTTATTAATATTGTGAGGAAAATCAGCTTAACTGCTTGTTCCACCACCTACTCTTTTTTTAAGTAAAATCTGTCTTTCCTACCAATACAGATCAGCTCAGCAAATTAGAGACTTGAAGAGTTGCCCAGAGAAGCTAAGGTTAAGTGACTTATTCAGGGTTGGACTGGATGACCTATAAATTTCCTTCCAACTTTAGATCTATAACTCTATGTAGATATTGACATAGATATGAAGCAACATGATGTAGGAGGGTGGAAAATTATCCTCAGAGCCGGGAAGTCCCGGGTTTAAAGTCCTGACCTGAAATATATTGGCTGTATGGCTTTAGGCAAGTCACTTAACTTCTCAATACAGTCTAGGTGACTGTTTAAAACCACAAACTTCAGAATTTTCTCATGTAGAAATTCCCTATACCAATGAAATAACATATCAAGTCCCTATCTATCTACCTACCTATCTATCTATTCATTTCTATCTATCTATCTATCGTTCTATATCAATTTGTATGTATGAACATACTTATATACATATTTATCATGTATATACATACATATATATACGCATATATGACAAATGTAGCTAATGGACACTAAAATGGATACAGAATTGAGTAGCAGAAAGAGATCAGACTCATTGAATGCGCTACACAATTTGCGCAATTCAAACATGCCTAAACCTCTCACTAGGGCAGAAGTCCATCTCTTTGTCCCTACAATTCTCTCAGTGATTCTGTGTCACTGTGAATCACATGACACCACCAGCTCAGAAGAATGAATAAAAACAACGAGAAGATGATCTGGCCCCCAAAGCAGTGGAAAGATGCAAAAATGAGTGGTATAATGAGATTGCAATGTGTTATTGATGGTGACTCATGTGTGAGGCATGGAATAAAAGACATTATGGAGTAAAGGATGAATGGAAAAATAAACGGGCTCATCATAGACAACAGAATGGTTTTGGTGCACATTGTCTCCACTGAGTGGGTCCTCCTTGGAAGATTGATGGAAAAATATGGATGAAGATTGTACTGGATGAGAAAGTGTGAAAATTAATTTGGGCTGGTGGAAGGAACACTGATGAACTGAAAGATCCGTCAAAATAGACAGAAAAATAGAAAAAAATAGTCATGGCATTTGGCTAAATATACTAGTTGTTCTGAGAGCCAGAGAACTAGTACAATGAACTATAGATGGTACGGCAGTAGAGATGGCCACTTGTCCAGCCAAGAGCCAGAATTAGAATCAGAGGTTTCATTAATTGATTGGTGGTTGTGAGGAACCATATTTGGAGCCTTACTCATTTGCAAACTTATTGCCTCCGAGCCTATTGACCACATTGCTACATGTGGAAGCTGTATTTCCTCTGCCCTAAGCCCACCCTGAAAAATAGCTCTGCAGGCTACCATCTCCATTGAATGCCAGACAGGAGAGGAACTCTCACTAAAGTGAGGTTGCTTCCTGAGCACCTCCATGTCCCTTCTCTATCAGTTTTCCAATCCTGTGGAGTGCCTAGGCTGACCACAAAGCTCCTAAACCAGCAACTACCTCTCCCTCCACCAGCACTGAATAAATGAGAATGGGGTTTAGCCCAGATCCCTCTCTGTGACTAGATGGGGAAGCCCCTTGTCCAGGGACCTACTAATGATGCACGTAGAAACCATTTATTCCACCATTCTTCACTAAATTGTTTGAAATATATGAGACCTTCAGCTTCCACAGTCCACAAGTGCCCAGGATATACGTCTCTTGCTACCAGGACCTCATTTAGGAGCCTGATCAGAAGTCATGTGTACTCCCTATGGGCAAACCTATCTTTTGGGTTCGCATCATGCCCCATCATCTTGAGATGAAGCAAAGGAACTAATCCTGGGGACTAGATCATGAGGTCTTTACCTTCTCAAACACCTAACTCCTTCTTCTTGCTAGCTAATCTTCTTCACTGGAATGTAAGAGAATATGGCTTAGTTGCACCTACCATTCTAACAAGACCCTGGAGAATGTGAGTCCTAGTAAATTAGTGCTTCTCTCATTCCATGGCTAATAAATTTACCACTTTCTCCTCCTCAATCAATCAATCAATAAGCATTTATTAAACATTCACTATGTGCTGCAGAGGTAGGGAACCTATGGCCTCAAGGCCACATGTGGCTCTCTAGGTCCTCAAGTGTGTCCCTTTGAAGTGAATCCAAACTTCACAGAACAAATCTTCTTAATAAAAAGGATTTGTTCTGTAAAACTTGGATTCAGTCAAAAGACTATACCCAAGGACCTAGAAGGCCACATATGGCCTTGAGACCACAGGTTCCCCACCCCTATAAACTAGACACTATGATAAGTACTGCAGACACAAAGAAAAGCAAAAATAGTGTCTACTTTAAGAAACTTACATTCTCATATGGAAGAAAGAATTTTAAATACATACACATACACACATATGTATACATGTATATATATATATATATATATATATATATATATATATATATATATACACACATGCGTATATGCAAAATAAATACAGAATAGATGGAAAGAAACCTTAGAAGGGCAGCTCAGGTGACCAGGAAAAGCCTCTTGCACAAAGTGGCATTTGCGCCAAGTCTTGAGTCAAAGGCCAAGAGTCTAAGAGGAGGAGGTAAGGAGGAAGACTGTTAAGCACAGGGAGAACCAGTCATAACCTCATATTTCTGAGCCACCATCCATCAAGACAAAAAAATTCATTCCTCCCTTTTCCAGTCTTGACCCTATTGTTGACCAGTCCAACCATACACTATCATCTAACTCTTGAGGCTCTTGAGCCCATTTGTCCCATTGCTACACAAGTCTTGCCAAAACTCAATTCTTGGTTACCTCTATCATCTGCTTCCTTGCCCCTTATCTTACCTACAGGAATCCTGCAGGAGAGTCATACAAATGATCCAGCTGGGTCCACTACGAACTTATACCATCTCATCTCAACTGGGCTCTCACTTCTATTCAGAAATGCTTTTATTCTTCCCTCCACACTCCATACATACTCCATACAATGGTTATTCCAAAGTTCTCTTTTCTCCACAAGTTCTGTACAGTATCCCATCACTCCCATTTTACTGAGAAAATAAAGTCCATTCACCAGTAGCCCCCAATTCTCCCTTACTCCACAACTCAAATCCCCTCATTATCCTCCCCATTTTCTCACCTCTTTTCCTAGTCTCTTAGGGAGGGATGACCTTTCTCTTTCTCAGAAACAAACCTTCAACCTCTGACTCTTTGTATCCTCTGAGATTTTGCCTGGCTGAACACTTCTTCTCTTTTTTTAATCTTCAATCTTTCCCTATTGACTGTGTCTTTTCCCTGCTACCTACGAGCATGTTTTGTTCTTCCATATCCTTACAAAAAACAGTTGTCTTGACCCCACTATGCCCTTAAGGTGTTATCCGATGTCTCCTCTTCCTTTTATAATGTCTAGGGGGAAAATGGTAGACACTTCTTGCTTTTGTTTCCTCACCTCCAATTGATTTCGCATACGCTTGCAATCCAGTATCTGACCCCACCACCACTCACTAGATTGTCTCTCTGAACTGAAATTCTACTTTTTAAAACTATTGGCAACTTTTTTCTGCTAAACCACATTGGCTCTTCTCAGTCCTCATCCTATTGGACCTCTCTCTCCATGTCCCTTGGTTTTTATGGCACTGCTTTTTCTTGTTTCTTCCCCCAGCTGGCTCAATGACTCATTCTCAGCTTTATGACTCATCATGCATTTTTTACTTGCTCCTAAACCATGGGTCTCCCATTGCCCTTGGACTTCTTGTATCTTTTTCTCCCTATCCCCTCTCTTGCTGACCTCATCTTTTCATTTGAACCCAGTTACCAACTCTTAGCAGATAGTTCTCACATCTATGTATCAAGCCCTAATTTCTCTCATGGATTCCAGTAGTGCATTCTCAACTACCTTCTTGGAATCCTCACATGGATTTCCTGGCTTAAATCTGCCTATCTAAAACAGAATACAATTTTTTCCTTAAACCCAACCCATTTCTCCCCCATCCACCTTCCTATTTCTATTGTAAGCACCACCAAACTCCCAGGTTTATAACCCCGGAGTTGTTCTTGACTCTTCTCTTTCCCTCAACTCCTTTATCTATTCTGCTGCCAAGCCTTGTTAATTTTACATTTCTTGTACCTTTCTCCTCTCCATTCATGCTGCCATTATCCACATTCAGAGGCTTATCACCTCTCAACTAGACAATTGCAACAGCATCCCAGTCAGTCTCTTTGCTTCCTGTCTTGCTCCTCTCTGATCTATCCTCCAAACCATTCCAGTTATAATTATGTCACTGCCCTGTTCACAAATATTCAATAGCTCCCTGTTGCCCTTAGGATACAAATACAAGCTGCTCATTGACATTTAAACACTGTACAAACTACTTCCCACTTACTTTTCCAGACTTGTTTTATGTGTTTATCTTTACATCCTCTGTTCTACTGAAGCTGTCCTATTAATTGCCTCCCCAAACCAATGTTCCATCTCCTGTCTCCACACCTTTGCTTAGGTTGTCCTCTGTGGTGTTTGTTCTCCTCCTCACTCCACCTTTTAGAATCCCTAGATTCCTTTGCAGTTTACCTGATATGCTGTAAGGGCAAGCAAAGTGGGACTTTTTACTGTTTTTTTTCTTTTGGAGTGCTTCTCAACACTAAGGCAATCAAGTGCCTTTGACTGAGTATTGCTTTTGTTTGCAGGAAGGCTCACAACTTTTTGCGATTTAGGTCAGGAGAGGTGTAGCCCTCAGGCCCTGAAAAAGGGTATATATACTCTGAGGTTAGCGTTTTGCTTGGAGCTCACTCATTGGAAGAGTGTTGGTATGGAGGCTCTGGGTAGCCATTAAGGAGTCCCGTCCCACCCCTGGCTTTGAAGACCCAGTTGTTGGTGCTTCTCTCTCTGGTAACTATGTATGTATACCTTTGGTCAGACAGCTAGAAGCCTGTCTGTTGTATGTTATTTACTCTGTTTATATTTTCTCTGTTTGTAATTTCTGTTTGTATTTGCTCCGAAGTTCAGGGTACTGACTTTTTCCCCTGAACTAAATGAATGCTATATATATATATATATATTATATATATATTTAATTAAAGTGAGATTGTAAACCCCTTAAAGTTGCTTTCCTTAGAAAAGCAGATTGAACAACCTGTGCTAATAGCCCTTCTGTGTGCTGGTGTTATTGTTCTTACACCTCCAAAGCAGTGGCAAGCAGCATTGTTTTACATATGCCATCTCCTGATTTCCCCGCTGTCTCAATGCTTTCTCCCACCTCATAATCAATACACCTGTTGTCTCTTCTTCAGAAGAATGTAAAAACCTTAAGGATGTGATCTCTCTCTCTCTCTCTCTCTCTCTCTCTCTCTCTCTCTCTCTCTCTCCCTGATAGCCACCATAGGACCTTGCATGGACACAAAGCCTTTCCTTATCACCCCAGTTATTAAGACTATTTCCCTCTTGAAGTTACTTTGCATATAATCCCAAAGACTCAACTAAAGAGTCAGTTGAAACAACAATTTTAGTAAAGTAGCAGGATATAAAGTAAATCAACATAAATCATCAATATTCCTAGATACCCCAAATAAAACTCTGCAAGAAGAGATAGAAAAAGATACCCATTTAAAATAATTCTAGACAGTACACAATACCTGGGAGTATACCTGCCAAAACAAATCCAAGAACTATATAAACAAAATTATTAAAAAATTATACAAATAAAATCAGATTTAATACTTTGTAGTTATTTATTTTGGGGGCATGATAAATCAGCTTACTAAAAAGGATCATTCTTGAGGGCAGGAATTGTTTCACTTCTATTTTTGTACCCCCATCACTTAACATAGCATCTCATACCCAGTTAGTGCTTAATAAATGTTTAATGAATTGAATTAGAAGGGACTTTCCAAACCCCTCATTTCACAAAGAAACTGAAGCCCAGAGAAGTTAAGTGACTTACCCAAGGTCACATGTCTAGTGAGTAGCAGAATTGTGATTATACTCCAGGTTACTACCATTTCAAATGATATACAAAAATGTGTTGGTCTGACTACCTGCAGGTTTAATCACAACTCTGTTAATAATCTGTCCAAATGGATATTTGTGTACAGTCTTGCATTCAAATGAGGACTTGTCACGCAGAAATGTGGCCATGTGCATGTGAAAACATTTGTTGTTGAGGATAACAGCTTCATACTTGGCATAGCTCCCCAGTAACCTAACCTTTGCTATTTCCTCCCTTTTATGCCCACCTCCTTGCTCTTTTTTTTCTTAAGTAAGTTATTTCTCTATGTTTTTAAATAGGAGATAGAATGTCTCTTAACTATTACATGTACCAGAAAGAACACTAGACAGAAGTCAAGAGATTTGAATCTGAGTTTTGCTATGAATGTGCTACGGGACTTTAGGCAAACTGCTTCTCCTCTCTCTTCTTGTTTTCTCCAGCACAATGAAGAGGTTCCATATACAGCAACTACTAGTGTTACTTATACTCTTTCAATTACTACTACAGCTACAACTACTAGTGACCACCACAGCAATAATAATAATTAATAATAACAAATGTTATCATTATTAATTACTTTTATTATTCTCTCTGGTCCCTCTCAGCTCTAAGACTGAATTTTTTAAAGGAAAAGTTAGTATCTTGGATCACAGCCCAAGGGTTACCATCTGCATTAGTGGAAAAATACCTCAATACATACATTTCAGATCTATTTGAGTATTTAAGACCTAAGATAGAGAGAGCCTTGAATGTAAAATAATTCCCTTATTGAAGTAATTGTGGTCTTATTCTTTTACCCAAACTAAACTTAGCAGAGTCCTCAATAATACTCTAGCCTAGAGAATTATCTTGCAATGTCAATTGACTAGATGAGAAAGGTGAATCCATTTTTTACCCTGCTACAGTTTATAATTATTAAAAATAAATCATTATGCACAACTACTGTGGAGAAATACACAACCAAATAGGAATGGTTATAACCAAGCTGAATATGTCAAAGCACATCAGAACACTAAACGTGCAACTCCTGTTTTGCTTTTGATTCATGTGTATTAGCCTTCTCTTCCCAGCTAGCCTAGATCTCCAAGAAGTTGAGTACATTTCTTGCCCTTTTCTGTAACCCACACAGGGTCCAGCAGTGCTGATTTTTTAGTAAGTGTTCTATAGGTTTATGTAGATTTATTGTTCAATGCCATCATAAATGAAGACAAGAGATGCAAGGCTGTATGAAGGGACTTTGTGCTAATGGGACCCCCAAATGGTAAAAGGGGAAGGAGATTATTTTCTCTCCTTCATTCAACTAATGTCTACTATCTTTAGGAAAGCAATCTGCTCTATCCACTAGTTCTTACAGAAAACTGCCTGGTCTGATTCAACGTATCAGTGACTACAGCTACCAGAAAGTCACAACAATTTTTGAGGGGAGAACTCCAGGTCGGGACTTGGTATCCTCAAAAACAGCAGTACTTTTCACATTTCCTTCCAGATTCAAAGCAAATGTAATGCTGATTAACTAGCAATGCAGGTCTCTCCCTTCTGATTCTGCTGCTGGGAAAACTCCACAACTATTTGCTCATCCAAATCCCTTAAACACTTTTATTTTTCTTTCAGGGTAATTTTTGTAACTTTTCATAGAGAAGAGAACTTCTGAGGAAGCTGTCTACAACTTGGGGTACATAAATGTAATGGAAGAGCAGCTAGATGGCACCATAGTGCATGGAGTACAGGGCCTGCCATCAGGAAGACTCATTTTCCTGAGTTCAAATCTGTCCTGACCCTCAACTAGCTGTGTGACCCTGGGCAAGTCACTTAGCCCTGTTTGCCTTAGTTTCCTCATCTGTAAAATGAGGAGAAGGAAATGGCAAAGCATTCCAGTATCTTTACCAAGAAAAACCCAAATGGGGTTACAAAGAGTCAAACATGACTGAAAAAATGACTGAATGATAGCAAATGTAACAGAATCTTATTATATCAAGAAAAGACAAATATGAAAAATTCAGGAAAAAAAATAGGAAGACTTGTAAGAACTGATAAAGAATGAAATATGAAGAACTAGGAGAACAAGGTTCACAATGATTACAATAATGTAAACAAAAGCAACTCAAAAAGGCAGCTGAGTTTAGATTAATTATTATGATTTGGCCTTGGGAGAGCACATGATGAAACACTCTTCCCTACCTTCAGTAGAGAGGTAAAAGATTATGGGTGTAAGATGTTGTATATGCTGTCAAACACAGTTTTGTAACTGTTTTTCCTTCATATAAGAAAGGCTTGGGGTTGGTGGGGGGGTAGTGATAAGATCAGTAAATAACTATGGGTATATAAAAGAAAATATAAAACCTTTTAAAAAGAGGGGGAAAAAACTGGCTGCAACCAAAAGAAAATTTGGTGGTAAACATTAAAGAACATGCACCTAGATTATCATGCAGGATCAAGGATCAAAGGAAAAGTGGAAAAACAATATTGTGTGGGACTGAGACATTTCAGATGTCATCCAAGTTTCTAGGTGATTGCTATCTTGAGTTGCGGCAAGTGGCACCTGCTTTAAGGAGAAATAAACCAATCCCTTAGCTTTCTTCAACATTTCTGAGAAATAGGAAAGGAGTGTTAGAATTACAAGGCAGCCCCTTCAGACACTTGAGGGAGGAATGTTCTAATGTGGAAACTCCTGGATTTGCCTTGTAAATACTCACTTAAATAGGAGTAACTAATTTGAGGCCAAAACTTACTTATTTTCTAAGAGGCAATGGAAGAACGCTGGATAGGGAGTCAAGGACCTGAGTTTGAATCTTGGTTCTACTCCTTACTATATGACTTTGGACAAATGGTTTAACCTTTCTTGTCTTCAGTTTCCTCACCTATAAAATGAGGGGGTTGGACCAGGTGACTGCTGCCATCATTTACAAATTTAACCCTCTAATTCTCCCATGTAGCCTCTTCAAACTATCTGTGAAATATTTCACATGAATTTTTGTATTGTCTATAAAGCTGATTTCTTGAACTGCTCTGCGGGGTAGATCTGGTTGTGACTTGGAGTAATGAAGACTATTGCTTTTACAAATATCTTCCTTGGAAGATTTCCCCTCATACTATGTGGCTCCACAAGGTAGAAGAAGAAACAATAACGATGTGAGAATTAGAGAGAGATTTTGCCTTGAAATGAGGAAGGACTTTATAACAATTCAGTATATCGGAAAATGGAGTGAGCTAGCTCATGAGGCAGTGAGTTCCCTACTACTGAAGGTATATTAGGAGTCTATCAGGAAAGTTGTACAAGGATCTCTTCATCAGCATTAAGGATGAAGATTAAAGCTGTTGAAGGCATTAATGATTACTTTACTTGGCCCCAGAAGGAGTAATGAAAGGAAAAATCTTCATAACCATTAGAGCTATCCAAGAGTGATAAGGGCTGCCTCAAGTCTCAATGAGTATTTTTTTTTTTCACTAAAGGGCTTCAAGTGAAAGTTAGATAACTACTTGTCATACCCAAATTAACCACAAAGGACATATGGAAAAAGACATTATATACATCCAGAGAAAGAACTGATAAATGGAAGTATGTGTAGAATGATTTTACATACATACACATATATTTGTGTCTAATGGTGGCCCTCTCTAGGGTTGGGGAGGAGAAAAAAAGAAAAAAAAAATTGACATAACTCCTTTGTCATATGTTGTATACAGTAGATTTGCAGTTTCGTATGCAATCATCTTTTTTATTACATTATGTTATGGAAATGCTTGTTTTATTCTATAAATTAAAAATAAAATAAATTTTAAAATGATAAAATACAAATTTTTTTTAAAAAAGAAACGTGATTGGAAAATGTCTAACAAAATAAATAAAAATATGTTGCTACAACAACAACAACAACAAAAGATAACCAGTTGCCAGAGGTGTTAGCGGGATTTTTCTTCAAATATAGGTTTAACTAGATGACCTCTGAACTCCTTTGTGCTATGAAGATCTCAGATTCTACTAGGTTCTGGGCCTAGTAGAAAAATAGCATGATGAAAATGAAAAATACATAATCTCTATCTTCAAGGAGTTTATAATCTTGTAGCAGACACATCATGTCAGGAAATAGTTATCATACCAAGTAAAGTGCAGTGGGGCAAAGGAGAACAGGGAGATGGTATAGATGTAATGTGCCTTAATTTTAACAATGCATTTGACAAAGTCTCTCATTCCTCTTTTCTAGACAAGATGAAGGAATGTAGGCTGCATAATGGTACAGTTAGACTAAAACTAAAGAACAGTCATTAATAATTCAATTTCAATTTGAAGTCTTTTAGTTCAATGTCCCAGGGATCTGTGGGCTTTAATTTTTTTAATCACTGACTCGGACAAAGATGGCATGCTTGTCAAATTTGCCGATGATACAAGGATAGGAGGTATACCAAACACACTGGATGACAGCACATTTGGGACATACTAGATTGTTTGACAAGTCATTAAGATGGAATTTAATAAAAGTAAATGTGAAGTCTTATCATTGGGTTTAAACTGTCCCTCTTTGCAAGTACCAGATGGGGGAAGTGATCCATCTGAAAAGGGTATATCTTGGGCTGGGGTGGCAAGTTCATGGGTCACAGAATGTCAGAGTTAGAAGGGCATTCAGGGTACATCTGATCTAAACCATACCTACATATCATTCTTTTTATAACATTCCTAGCAACTGATCATGCAGTTTTCACCTAGCAAGGAGGAACCTCCTGCAACAGTACACACCACTCCACTATTAAATAGCTCTGTTGGTTAAGAAGCTTTTTTCTTTCTATTGAGCTCAAATCTGCCAATTGGCAGCTTCCACTCACTGATCCTCATTCTGCCCTCTGGGGCCAAGCTGAACAAATCTAATCCCCTTTACACATGACAGACCTTCAAATACTTGAAAACAACTATCATGTCCCAGCTAAGTGTTCTCTTCTCCAAACTAAACAATGAGCTGCCTTCAACTCAGGAGGGTGAGACTGGCTAGGCCCTTGGTCCCTCTAGTGAGTCATGGATAGAGGAGCCCTTCATGGGATGTGGCAGGGTCAGAAAACCTGTGACCAGCAGCGCATGCAAAGAGTCATACCAGCTCATTAATCAAGGGCTTCCAGGGGTCACATGGATGAAGTATCTGACCCCTGCTCCTCATCTCAGACCGTGAGACAGAACAGCCAAGAAAGTTAATATGATCTCAAGCTACATTAAGAGAGGTATAGCATTTTAACGAGTGCTGGTTCTGGAGTAACCTTGTATTATGAGCAAGATGAATGAATGATTCAAACCCCTTGAATCCAGGTTTTTCCAATTGCTACCTGTGTGTGATCTTGGGAAGCCCCTGAACATCTCTGGGCCTCTTCTACAAGATAGGGGGGCTAACTGAGTTCTAAGGTCTGTTAAGCTCTAAATCTAGGATCCTATGACCCTATGAAATGCTGTTAGTGGAAGTGACAGTATCCGTGTACTCTGCCCTGTTCAGGTCAGCTTTGTTCTAGGTACCACAGTTCTTGTTGCAGTTACACAGCATTTCAAGATTTGCAGAACATTTCTCATTTGGTCCTTACAACATCCCTGTGAGGTGGGTGTTACTGTCATTTCCATTTTTTTAGGCATGGAGAGGCTAAAAGATATGCCCAGGGTTACTACTCAGTGCCTGAGGTAGGATTCAAATTCAGGTTTTCTTGACACCAATTCCAGCAGACTAGCCACTGGGCTATCGAGCCAACTCTAGTTTAGTAAAGATGCTGATATGCTGGGAAGGATACAAGGGAGGCTGAACATGATGGAGAAGGCCTTCGAGATCATGTCACAGGAGAAAAGTGAGTTTGAAGAATAGAAAACTAAGGAGGAAGCCATAATAGCTATAAGGCTGTCTTATAAAAGAGGGATGGGCCTCCCCAGGACAGAACAAGGAGCAGTGGGTAAAAGCTGCCAACAATTGGATGGTCACTTAACTTAAAAAAAAAGAAAGAAAGAAAAAGAAAAACCTTCTTCCTAACTATTAGAACTATCAAGAACCAGATTAGGCTTCCTCAAAAGGCAGTGAATTCTCCCTATTTGCAGACTACAGGAGAAGGCAAGATGATGCCTTATCAGATATGTTGTAAAGGGAATATTTTTTTCATGTACAGTTTAGAATACATGGCCTCGAGGCCGCACATGGCCCTCTAGATCCTCAAGTGTGCCTCTTTCGATCAAATGGCCTAGAGGGCCACATGTAGCCTGGAGGCTGCAGGTTCCCCACCCCTAGACTAGTTGGTCTTTGAGGTTCCCCATAACTGAAATTTTGTAACTCCGACACAGTGTTTCAAGAAACTTTGAAAGTGCTCTGGATTCGAAATCAGTGGGCCTAGGTTCAAATCTTGGCTCTGCTGCTTGTGACTCTGTCATAATTGTGTGACTCTGTGTCAAGATAGCTTAACCTTTCTGAAACTCAGTTCCTTCATTTGTAAAATGGTGATAATAATACTTGCAATAACTACTTCACAGCATTGCTATGAGAAAAACAATCAGTAAATCTTAAAAGGCCTAGACATGTGAGCTCTTACTGTATTCAATCCAGAGCTTTTATTGCCTTTTGTTATGATTTAATGTTATATCCATGTAAAAATAGTTATTCTAGGCCACCCCACTTTAGCAAAAAGGAGTTTTCTACTTACATCTCTCCTCAGAAAGGATCTTAAACTAAAGAGGGGATCCAGAGAAATCAGGCACCCCTAATTTAAAAGGCAACATCAAGTTGTGTGGCGGTATGTCTGCGTCATCAGATTTCAGATGACTGCCCCTCTTCTCAAAGAAACTGCATAACTGGTCATTCTAACACCATAGGATTAGCATAATAACTAGCATTTCTACAGTGTTTGGAGCACTCTACAATGGTTATCTCTTCTGGTCATGAAAGAATGCAGATAAATGATTCCTTCGATTGAGCTGATCAGCTCAGTGTAAATGGTGTTATTCTGATCCTTGTGGGGGGACTTGGCAACTTAACGTTCAGAAAAACCACCTCTTCAGATGCACACTTTATCCCTAATGTAATCTCCTTCCAACCATCTCCAGATATGTTTCTAATATACCTCAGTGTTGCCAAACTGAAATAGAAAAGGGAGCTACTAATCTGTAAGGACCCCTCTTGGCTACGTATTGACTTAGTTTTGAAATGTAATGTTATCTATGTCTTACTGAATTTTTATTTATTTTGTTGAATATTTCTCAATTCCATTTTAATCTGGTTCAAGCCCCAATCAGGAGTGTTGTGGGTCTTGGGTTCGATATCTCTGGTATACTTAGTAGGTGCTTAATAAATCAATACTTTTTTGGGCATATTACCAATAATCATAGGATCTTAGATATAGATCTGAAAGAGACCTCGGAGACCATGTGTCTTGTTCAGACTTCCCATTTTGGAAGTGAAGAAACGCAAGCCTAGGCAACTTAAGTGATTTGTTCAAAGTCAAAGAGTATCATAGGCAGGAAATGAACCCAGGACCAGTGTGTCCAGAGTCAGTACTCTTTCTACAATACCGTCCCCCCCCCCAACCAGCCCACCACCCCACCCAATCACTAAGTACTGGCAAGAGCCTGAGAACCACTCAGTAAAAATGATGATGACAATAACTCACATTTATATACCACTTCCCGTTATAAAGAGTAGCCTTGTGAGGTAGGTAGTCTAAGGTCTACACTCTCCATTTCACAGATGAGGAAACCAACGTTCAGCCAGCTTTAAGTGACTCACGCTATTAGTACCATGTTGTCAAGGATAAATGATACATCCTTCCTTTCTCTGAACAGTAAGGAACTGTTTCTTGGGGAAAATGCCTTGTAAGGGAGTTGTTTTTATATCGGCCAAGAAGTTTGTATTATGTCAGAATAAAATGAATGGATAAGCTTTTAAAATCAAGTGAAAAGATTATTAATAATCCATGATATGTATGTATAATACAATATAGTATGATATATAATAGGATATAAATCAACAAGATGTAAAATAATATGATACCATACAATATGATTTGGTATGATATGGTTTGATTTGATATGATGCAATACAACCTATAAGGTGATATGATATGAAGTGATAATATAACACAACCCAACACAACATAACACAATATAACACAACATAACACAACACAGCATAGCATAACATAACATAACATAATATAATATGATATAATGTAAATAACTGTCCTTTACCTAGCACTTTCAAGTTTTCAACACAAGTTCTACATATTATTTTATCTGTTTTCTCACTGTAAAGTAGATACTACTGGGATATTTAGCTTCGTTTTACAGATAGGACAACTGAGGTTTAAGCAGGCTACAGGTAACTGGCTGATGGTCACACAGCTAATTCATGGCAAAACTCAAAACTCTGAATCTGGCTCCAAGTCTAGTATTCCCAACACTCTACCCCAGAACAAACGACAAAACCCAGCTTTGCTTGGGAATAGTACTAAAAGTGATCTCCCTAAGGCTGTCAGGCTAAGAGCATCCTCTTCTACTTCAAAGGACAGAACACAATTCCTAGATCATTTCTTCTACTCAATAGAAACTTGACCCTTTGCATTTCCTGGTGGAATGGGTTTTCTGTTTATAGGAAAACCCCCTGTCTCCAGGCATTTGCACAGACAAACATTCCTTCCTGTTGATTTATTCCCCATCTTTTATGTAACAGTTGCACAATATTTTAATGTTCATATGATTCGGGCAAAATCACCTTGTTATTTGTGCTACAAAGTTCAATCACTTAGTGTCCTGTCAGCCCTTTTAAAAAAAATATGTGTATGTCTAAGAGCAGTTAGTAAATTCATGAACTTTGAACTTCAGTTTGCTTGACACTGTGCCTCTATGTTTTCTCTAATTGCCCAGAACTATTTGTACCTTGATTATTAATCTATAACTAAACATTGCCCTGGGGGCCTCATCTTACTGCTGGTGCTGGGAATTGAACCAAACCTAATCTATTATCTTTTCTTTGAATTTTGTCAGAACATTTATTCCTGAATCTTTCTTCTGGCTTCTTCCAGATTAGAAAAGCATTGCTTATTCAGCTTATACATTTGTGCCAGTTTCACCAGCAGTGAGTTTCAATAATATTCTGATTCTCTATCCTCATATAAAGATATTCCATAAAGGATAGAAATAGGGATACATCTTATTTTCTAAATGTTTATTTTCTTGTGTTGTCTACATGTTACCTACTATATATTAACATTATTAGTCAAAAAACATTATCAAGGAACTACTTTGGGCAAGACAATAAAACACACTGCAACATGTCTTAAATTCAGAGCTATAACTATGTATTATATAGCCTGAGGCCAATATCACAAATGATGCTTAGGGCAAAGTAGCAAGAAGTAGTAACTTCATCTTCTGGCAGGGAGTACACTGCCCCATTATGGGAATATACAGACTCCAGGACACTGATTCAAGGTTGCCATAGAGAGGATGGGGAAAAGCAAGACAAAGCAGAAGAGGAGCTCACTCTACCCATGATCTGATATCTTCCTATTTTAACTCACTGGACTTGGGTTCGCGACTACCTGGGTTTAAGCTACACTCTAATACACCTTTGCTGGGTGACTCCGGATGTCACTGAAACTCTCAAAGCCCCCGACAACTTTTTAAAGTTTCAGAGGAGGCATCAATATGCATTGGATAAAATGTGTTTCTAAGTGGGAGCCCTCAGAACCAAGGAAATCACAGGTCCAGTTATAAAAAAAAGAATAATCATAATAAATTTTCCATAACTAGGTCATAAGCTCTGTTATTCCTATTGAGCCAGAGAAGTGTTAGTGCTGTCTTCACCCTCTAAATTTGACACCCTCTGAATTCAGTTTCTTGGACAAAGATCCAGTTGCCCTACCCTCAGCATTTCCCTGCTTCAGTTTTTCATTGCCAGAGCATAGAGACTATATTTTCTATTTAGTAAGACTTCTTATAATGAATATCCATTCCAGGGACACATGACATTGTAATTAACCTTATCCATGCAGGGAAATATTATATAAGGCAAAGATATGAATTTTAGAACCTAGATTGTGTCCTTCTTCCATCTACTCTAGTCCAAGTGGTCTGCGGGTCCCCCCTGTTCCCCCTGAGTGTTGGAATTGCCCCTCTGACTTCAGAACAGAATAGGTAAATAGATCATCCCTGTAGCGTTGTCTGCCACTGGAGTTGTACCTAGAATGCTTTCAGTGAGTCTACCAACTCACATCTCAATTCTCTGATTCCATTAGGAAAAGCAGTTGTTTTATTCACCTGTTTAATGGTCCATAGGACATTAAATATTAAAAGACAATAGCAGGATAGTTAGTGACTTGTCCCAGGACCATTTATAGCAGAACTCTATCAAATAAAATGAGAGGAATGAGTTTATTATTCATAATAATAATAATAACAGTAAAACTTGTGTACAGATAGGTTAATAGTAGCTTGAAATGGTTTCCCTCCTTTTCTGTTCTGTAACATTTGATCTTGCATGTAAAGATTATAACCCTGAGGAGTTTGGATCTTTTTTTTTTTGTTTTATTTTTGTGGGGGGTCAAGGGGGCCTAAAATTCCCACACATCTGGACAAACAGCAAACTCCATCGAAACTTCCTCTGTTAGCCTGGGTTTCTGGGGAGTTACTCCTTCTGCACTTGTTAAGTCAATGATTCTGATCAGACTAGGAAGACATGGTCAATCAAATTAACCCCTTTTGTGAAGCCTCCAAAACTGTTCCCTTCATTTGCCTAAACTAAGGCGCTTTGGGGAACATTTCTAAGCTTGAAGGCTTCTCTGTCTTTGCAGCATTAACAAACTGTAACCTGGGAGAAGGGCCTCTGGGACACTAAGACCCGGTGGGCCCCCAATTGTTTTGCTAATCAAGATTATTGCCACCATTGAGATGTGGAAGTATAGACTGGCTGACAAAATTTGTCAGCTGCCCATGAAATAGTTCTGTCAGTTTAGCCTGGGCGCTGAAAACTATTAACATATAAATGAAGTTTCTCCCTTCCCCACCCCCACTGCCTTCCCTGACCCACCAGTCCCTAGTCCTAATGGATGCAGATAAAATATAAACACCCATACCCCACCCCCACCACTCCAAATAACAACCACCTCAGTGTTTAAAGCAAACTGGCTTCTTCTTCCCCCGCTCCCCCCTCCCCCAAGGAAAGGCTCTGGAAACCCTGGGGCAGCAGGATTTTAAAAATACATATATATATAAGAACAAGAAAAGAAAAAAGGAGGGGGTTGAGAGGAGTAGAATTTGCACAAAACTACTTTTAAGCCATAAAGCAATGAAGCCCCAGTCCCCTGCTGATAGCAACAGGAGATTGACTAAGCCTGAAGAGGTACAAATGGCTGCCTGAATGAGAATGGTCGACCTCCAGAGCAGGCCGGACATGGGCAGCTTCTGTGGTTTCTAGCTGGGGATCTCGGGGACAGAGTGAGTGAGGGAAGCAGAGGGTTTGGGGGAAAAAAACTATCCTACTTTGGGGAACCAAATATTGGAGGATGTGCAAGCTACTTGTTCTGGTATCTAACCCCCTTGGAAAAGGGGAAACTCACTGGACTAGAAGTCAGAAGCCTACGTTCTAGGCCTGTCCTCTCTCCTTGTCATTTATTTCCCGTGTGACATTGGGCAAATCACATCATCTGGATCATCACACCACATTCATCATCATCTTATCACATTTAGTTTTCTTTCGGAAAAATTTAGATGTTTGGATTCAGTGGCCCCTAAACTCCCTTCTGTCTCTAAACCTATGATCTTAAAGTTGCTTCTCCTCTTTAGGCCTCAATATCCTTATATGTGCAGTGAGAATATTGGACTAGATTCCTTGTAATCTTCTGGAATCCCTTCCAGACCTAATACCCTGTAATTCCAAGAGAGGCAGGATTCCACTATACCTTCTCTAATTGAATAGAGCTTTTATTGATCCCCAAGCTTCTCTCAGAGACAAAGTTCATCTTTTTAAGACCACTGTCCTTCTACCTGATACTGTATGACTTGAGGTCATAGAATACCGTAGTCTGCAAAGCACCCCAATGGAGGGTCACCACCAGAGAAATGGAGATGCATGTGGTAAGCATGTGTAGGCTGAAATACTTTATGCCTGAGGAATGGTCCAGGCAACACTGCATAAAAGATGTTGTCAAAGATATGTGTGAGCAGAAAATAAGAGAGAATAGTACCATATCAAGTTGGACAGACCCAGGTATTGATGGAGTGTCAAGAGATCTAGAAGGCTTCAAGACAATGGATGGATCTTCCCTGAAACCCCATGAAGTCTTTCTGGGAGGATGTAGATGAAAGCCACAGAATAAGCAGGAATGGATAGGTTGTGATCTATATGCTTGGAGGAAGCATCCACATTGATGAAATCCATTGGTCTCCAAAGACATTCAGACTAACAGAGTAACAGACCTTACGAGCAGATAGGGGGTGCAAAATGCTGAGCCCAAGTTCACAAAGACCTGTATTCAAATCCCATCTCAGACACTTACTAGCTGTGTGACCCTGGTCAGGTCACTTAATCTCTGTCTGCCTCCTTTTTCTCAAACATAAGATGAGGACAATAATAGCACCTTCCACACAGGATTGTTGTGAGGATCAAATGAAATAACATATATACATATACACACATATATTTACATATATACCAACAAACACACAGACATATGTGCATATATATGTACACATATATGTGTACATATATACACATATGTGTGTTGTGCCTACATATACATACATGCACATACGTGCGCATATACATAAACCAGACATATACTTATATTTACATATATACGCACAAACACAAGTGCACATATGTGTATACATGTATGTGCATGTTTCTATATATGTGTGTATTGTGCGTACATGTACATACACATACACGTATACACCGAAACATACACACACATATATGTGGGTGTATGGGGTGCTCAGGGAGGACTAGCACCTCTGGTGTGAGGGTTTGCCAAACCCTTTTCAGGGCTGCTCATACACCTCTGGTATTCACCTGTCATCCAAGGCTCACCTGTGGCTCTAAGAAGGTACAGCATGTGCAATGGCCACACCTTGATAAAACTTTCTTGGCAGAGGGGCTAAACTAGGTTGAGAGTGACCAAAACGTTGGTGAGATACAAGGATTTCTACCCTGAGCACATGAAGATGTCCCCCAGAAGGACAGGCAGATGAAAATGATTTGTTTCAACACTCACTAAGTGGCTGAAGCAGGCACTGTAGAGAACGTAGAGCTTGGTCAGACATCAGAAATGTCCAGGTCCTCTACTGCATCCCAGGCCATGGTCAGGCATCTTGACTTTTGTCCTGCCAAAGGACCTCCATGACTCTGAGTCTGATGGCTATGAAGCTCTGCCTCACTTAAATCCAATTGACGTGTAAACCGAGACATCACCCTACGATATCATGGGTCTTCTCTGAAAGGAAAGGATGAACAGCAACAGCGATAACTATAAATAACATTTAGCACAGTGTCTGGCACATAGTAGGTGCTTATATATAACAGCACAGTGCCTGGCGCATAGTAGGTGCTTAATAAGTCCTTTCTCCTTTCCATCTTGTCTAGGCCCTTTTCTTTGGATGGCAAAGGTAAGATTCTCATTTTATAGATAAGGAAATCAACCCCCCTCTAAGAGTGGAAGAAATGTATTCGGTATCATACAGGTAGAGTGAGAGAGGGAACGCAGGACCCCAGATCTGAATCTCAACTCCATATATATGTGTGTATATATATATACACATGTGTGTGTGTGTGTGTGTGTGTGTGTGTGTATGGGGTTTCTCAGCTTTCTCAACTCCACTCAGCACCAATGACTTGTTTCATTCGTTTTGCCTTTGACTTGGCTCACTAATAATCAGCATATCTGACTTTAGGCAACAGAACATGATGCCCTCTCTCCTTTTCTTCCAGGGAGCTGCTCCAAGTAAACTAAAAGCTCAATGCTATCCAATCCTATTTGCCTCTTTTCAAATGATTGTGGAATAATGGAAAGAATATTGACTAGATTCATATCCCACCTTGGGTATATAATATCTGTGTGACCTTGGACAAATCATTTAATCTCCATGGGACTCGGTTTCCTCATTTGTAAAATGAGGAGGTTGGAATAAACAACCTCTCTGGTCCCTTCCAGCTCTACATATATGATCATAGATCCCATGAATCTCAATCTTGACTGATGTCCAAATTCTGTCTTTAATCTTAGATTTATTTTTACCGGGGTGTCCCATGATTTGAAGCTATTTAGCAAGTCAGCAATTTTGACCATTCAGCTCTAAATCATGTCTTGAATGGAACCTCTGCTGGCAGCTTTGTGCAGCTAGAATAAAATCACAGATGACTCTTCTCAGTATTCAGCTTTAAATAGTAGGAATCCTTCCATCATGATTTGTTCTTACAATTGGAGAAACCATCAGACTCTTTCTTTGTCCCTCACTGTGACAGTGCTCCTGGATAAGAATTAAAACTAGCATATGTATCCCTTTTCTAACCTCCCTTGAGACAGCAAGATATCAGAGCTTCTATGGCCTAATGGCCAAAGGCACCTGCTATGTAAGATATGTTAGATGTGAGCAAATGTAAAGCAAAGTCTAGATGAAAAGTTGTAGTATATAGGCGTGGTATCCTCCATCAATCCTATGGGATTTTCCACAGAAGTAAAGCAGGCTTTTTCTCATGAGAATTCAACACCTTGCTTCTGCTCTACAACTTTCCTGCCCCAAATAATGGAGTCATGGGTCAGCCCATAGATATAAGTTCAAACTTACAATAGGAGATCTTCTCTTCTTTCAAATTACCAGCAAGTTTTGAATGACCTAGAACTTAATATCTTCCTTCTCAGCTCTTGACTGACTCTCTCAAGATACTTCAAGAAAAGAATGCTTTCATGTCCTTCCAAATCAGTTCTAATTAAGAAGGGCAAATGGAGAGGGGAGGAAGGTATTTCATCTGAATTCCTTTTGACACTACTTTAAGGTTTTACAACATTTTCCATCTACTATCTCATTTTAAGGACCCATGAGGTAGGTAGGGCAACTGGATACCTGCTAATTTTCTAGAAAAGGAAATGAAGTACCAGAGAAATAATGTTGAAGTCCATAGGTATATTACGGAAGAATTAGAACTAGAATCCAGGTGTCCTTAATTTGGATGCAGTAGTTAAAATAAAACAAATTTTTAAAAAAAACCATTTCTTAGAACATCTGATATAGCATAAAAACTGGACACATGACTATAGCCAAGTCACTTCTTGACTCTAGACCTCAGTATTCCCATTCTGTAAAATTGGAGACATAGACTAGCTATGCTCCAAAGGCCCTTCTATCTTTAATGTTTTATAATTCTATGATGTAATGTCTATCTCAAGAGGCAACAATTTTAGTCCTGAACCACCATATAACCACTTAGCTGGTTAAGACCTTCTGCTCCATTCTGGGATATCACTCCACCATTAAAAAGGATCAGTTTGTTACCAGAGTCCAGAACTAGTTGGGTTTCGGTTTTTGTTTGTTTATCTGTTGCTGTTGGGTTTTTTTTTTTGTTTATTTGAGATAAAGAATTAAGAGGCTTCATTTTGGAGGATTGGAAAATAGTCTCCAACTGGCTGACGGTTTTACTCAAAGATTGTGACATGGATGAGCTTTTTCTGAGGCTTCTTTTAAGATATAAAAAAGCAAGAATGAGTAAAACCTACCTTTGGGATCTCTTAAGTAGTAGGGTTTGGGGTTCTCCCCCCTAATCCTGGGATATAGAAAAGTTATAATGTCTTTCACTTTTTGTCAATTCTATAATCATCAATATTAGACTGGTGTCTTATGAACTAAGTATTGAAAGGATACAGAATTCAATTCTAAAAATATTTCTGAAGTAAGACACTGTGTTCAGAGCTAAAGAAAAAAAAGATGAAAAATTACATATATTGCTTCTACCCTGAAAAGTTTATAATCTAATTAGGGGAAAAGGAATAAGTCATATACAGAAGGTCCAGTCCCTACCTTCATGAAATAGCATCAGAGGATCATGGATTTCATCTGTTGCAACCTTGCTCATTTGACAGAGGCCCACACAAACATCATAGCTACCCAGTATAATGGAGTCACTTTTTTTTTAAACCCAGGCCTAGATGAAAAAGTCCTAAATTATTAAGTGCCAACTGTGCTAACTCATGAAATAGTGCAAGGCATTATATAATTAAAGTGTTCAGTGCTGAGATGAAGACAATGAAGGTCATGAGAGTTCAAGGATTGAAGAGATCAGTGAAGGTTGAAGTTTTCCGAGAAAACTTCATGAAAGTTTTGGGACTCAATCTTTATGGCTCTTAAAGTTTTCCAAGATAATGACTATTGAAACACCCTAAATTCTTCAGTTGCTTAAATAAGACATTATTGAAATAGCGCAAGGTTTTAAGTAGCAAAGAGTCACTGATAACTTGGGTCTTTGATGGGAGGAATTTTCCTTTAGTTAGGCAGGATAAAAAGGAGTTTACTCTTTTTAAAAATAAAATCTAGAGCCATGTTGGTGGGTGGGGCGGGATTCAATCAAATTCAGTAAGTATTTTGTAAGCACCTATTAAATCCTAGGTACTGTACAGTAGGAAGGAAGGGTGTATAAGAAAGGGAAGGGGCAGGAGAAGGGGAGGGGAAGAAGAGGTGAAGGGGAAAGAAAGAAAAGGAAATGAGAAAGGGAAGGGAAGGAGAAGGAAAGGGAAAGAGAAGGGGGAGAGGGAAGAAGGAAAGAGAAATGGGAAAGGAAGGGAAAGGGGAAGAAGAGGAAAGGGAAAGAGGGAAAATGAAATGAGGAAGGGAAGAAAAAGGGGGAAGAAGGGAAGGGAAAAGGAAGGGGAAAGAGGGGAAAGGGAAAGAAGAGGAAAGTGTCCTTGGGAGGGGTGACACATACATAGAGAAATCAATCAACAAGAGTTGATTAAATGCCTACTTTGTGACAGGCACTGTGCTAAGTATTGGGGATGCTAACACAGATGTGAAGTAGTTCTTATCCTCAAGGAGCACGCATTCTGATGGGGAAATGACATTTACAGATATAGGTATATGCACAATTTATACAAATTACATATGACATAAAATATATGGAAAGTAAATAAAAAATGGTTTGGTGGAAGAAGAGACTATCAATTTGGGGAAAAAAAAATAAAACTCTCTTGAGGAGGTGGGGCTCAAGCTGAGCCTTGAAAGAAATGCTGTATTCTAAGAGGGAGAACATGGAGAGCTTTCCAAGGGCCTGAGAAGGCGAGTGGAGGCACAGCAATTACCATTTGTCTGTAGATGAAGTGGAGAAGGCTTATGGAAAATGAGCTGACTTAAAAGAAGTTGGAGCAGAAGATTCAGACACTGAAACAGGCAGCCAGGACTTGGAGCTGCACTGTCCAGAAGACCACGGAATTCAAATCTGGAAAAGATTTTAGAAATCATTTAGCCCAATAGCCTCTTTGCAAATGAAGAAGCTGAAATCCAGGAAGAGGAAGGAACTTGCCCAAGGTAAAAAAAAAAAAAAAGTAAAGACAGAATTCCAACCCAGGCCCCCCTGATTCTTAGATCCAGTGATCTTTTGAGGACACGTCCACAGAGAGTTCCCTTATTTTATGGGTTTTTTCAACATTTTATTTTTTTTTAATTTTCAATTAACAAAAGAAAATTTCTCCTTTCTGCCTCTCCCAAAAATAATTCAAAAAGAAAAAACTGAACCCTTGTAACAAATATTGGTAGTCAAACAAAACCAATTTCCTAGTCATATGCAAAAATCTATGTCTCATCCTCTATTATAAGTTTGTCACCTCTCTGTCAGGAGGTGGGCAGCATGCTTCATTCCTTAGCAAAGATTCTTTAAAATTGTGGTTGGTCGCTGCATTGATTAGAGTTTTTGCATCTTACAAAGTTGCTTGTCTTTCCAAGATGTTGTTATTATGTAAATCGTTCCTCTCGTTCTGCTCAATTCCCTCTCCATCATTTCATCCAAGTTTTCCCAGGTTTCTCTGAAACTGTACTTTTCAATTATTTCTTATGCTACCATGGTATTCTGTCACGTTCATATAACATAATTTATTCAGTCATTCCCCAATTGATGGGCACACCCTAGGTTTCCAGTTATTTGACACCACAAAAAAGAATTGGTATAAATCTTTTTGTACATATAGGTCTTTTTTCTCTTCCTTTGATCTCTTCAGGAGTATTGTACTAATCATGGTACTACTAGGTTTGGTTGGTGACTTTGGGGGCATAGCCCTACCAATAGTGCATCACTGAGCTTATTTTCCCACAATTCCTCCAACACTATCATTGTCCTTTTTTTGTTATCCTTGTCAGTCTGATGGGTGTGAGGTAGAATTTCAGAATTGCTTTAATTCGCTTTTCTCCAATTATTAGTGTTTAGGAGCATTTTTTCATATAACTATTGATAGCTTTGATTTCTTCCTTTGAAAAGTCTCCATTCATATTTTTTGACCATTGATCAGGGGAGAAAAGGAGCAGTAACAGTCTTATCCTTCCCAGGCACCCTCTTCCCCAAATTTCATATATATGTGTACTCATCTCCCCAGAGAGAATATAAACTGATTGAGTTCATTTTTTTTTAATTTTTTGTTTTTCTAATCCCCCTTTACTAGCATAGTGATGGTCACAGACTAGTACAAAATAAGTATTTAATAAATGCTTGTTGACTATTGCTCAAATGCATTCTCACCCTAATTTGCCAGGATCAATTTCTAGGCCCACTTCTAGCTGCTGTTTCAGAGTTCTGCAGCTTGGTGAGAGACATCTGGGAAAACACACAGCAGTGGCAGGGAGGAGATCAAACCTGAGTAGGACCTGTTACTCTGCAGAGGACAGTGTTGGAAA